>NC_060911.1:4706354-5067708 GCF_014805685.1 Silurus meridionalis | reverse complement strand
CAACATAAAACGTGCCAAATCAAATATGTTGATCACAAAAGAGAAATTCATACCGGATCGGTCGAGGCCCACACACACCACACGGTTCTGATTCTGATTTTCTAAATGTATCTTTCCCAAGCCAATGTTTTTTAAAAAATGTAACCAATTATTTGATACGAGTTTGCGAGTACAGAAAAACCACAGAACCAGCTAATCAGATAGCCTTTACTTGACCTTCCTATCTCTGCCATGTAATTCCCGGCTGATAGGGTTCCATTTTCTATGGCATAACATTATTAAAACCAGTGCCCGAAAAACGCAAGCCTGGATTCTGCCTTTCAGTAACAGCTGTTGAGATGAGAAAACAAAGTATTTGCATCCAGTATTACATTCACATGGATCATGGAGCTCCATGTGTTGCAAGTGACTAGTTGGCAGAATGCCCAGAAAAATACTTTTTTTGCCTCTACAGGCTGGCTTTTAATGAACAGAGTTAATGTGTTTATCCACCACCTGAAACCAGGCCTCCTCTAGACATAAGAGAGAACTGTTGAACCATGTCTAACAAAATAGGAAAGCGAATGGGTAGGGAAAAGAATTACTTAATTATTCCAGTGGATTAATATGCTATGATTATCACTACAACAGGACACTTTATAATGATTTGCAGGCAATTTATACATACAAACATGCATGTTGTAGCAATCTGAAATACACTATATGGACAAAAGTTTGTGAATACCTGAGCATAAGATTGGTCTGGGTTTATTTGTTGTTTTATTTTATTAGCTGTTATAATAACCTTAACTTAAGATGTTCCACAAATGTTTTGGAGTGTGCTTATTGAAAGTTGTGCTCATTCAGCTAGAATATTAATAGAAATCAAGTACTGATGTAGGGTGAGGAGGCCTGTATAGCTGTATAAGCAGGTCACTCAAGATCTTCCACTCTAATCCATGAAAAGCACAGCTTCATGGAGTTTCTGCAGAGGGACATTGTCATTCGGGAACAGGTTCCTGGTTTAAGTAAAGGGAAAATTTTTCCCACAATGTGGTAACAGTTTGAGGAAGAACCAAATATATATACACAATGTATTATTTCATTGCATCTTCCATATAATAATAATCACTATAAACACACTATTTCTTCAAAAATAGAAACATACTATTTTTTGTTATTTTAGAATAGTTTATTTATCCCACAGATAAATTATTTATTGCATATCTGAGCAATGTTGGAAGCTGTCAGTTTTAATTCTCTGTGCAATAAAAATGAGGACATCAAGATTTTTTTAATTTTATCCATTATGGCAATTAAGAAAGCAAGCAGACTAGCTATACAACTATCGTCTGTGACAGTGCTAATATTGCTGCATAAGTGCAACATATGAATCCAAATATTCACTAAAGAACTGTACAAACAGAATTAGCTAAATCAACTGGTAGACATTTTCAGTAAATGCCTGTGACATCCATAATGATGTACAGTATCAGAATAAATTGTCAGCCAAACCCAAAATGCCCGAGCACCTCCACCCAACAAAACCCCCACATTCAGCCACATTTAAAAACACATATAAAATCAACAAAAATTCAAATCCCTTTTATTGATTTTTTTCTAACGAAACAAGAAAATTGACATTTCACCTTAAGCAAGTTTCTTACTTGACTGATTAACTTTTGCTTTTGGAAAAATATCTTTAAGGAGGTCAAGATAACAAAAAACCGAGTGATAGAAATACTCTATATAGACAAAAGTATTGGAATACCTGCCTTTTCCAGCGATATGTGGTTCTTTCCCAAACTGCAAACAACATTCCTCCAGAACCCAGGTGCTACATACAACAACATAGTGCAACAGTCACAGAAACAGAAAAAACACAGGGCGAAGAACTAGTAGAAAGATCCTCACCACATAAAGTGCATATGTGCAACTGGTGCAAACAGTGCAAAAAGACAGTGCAGGACAGTACAGGACAGTACAGGACAATACACAAAACACAAAATAGCTCCGCCAGTAAACCTGTCCTAACAAAATAAGGTGCACAGTAGCAGAAGAATGTAAACAATATTGTGCAATTAAACATATAGCAGCAACAAAAATAAAGTGAACAGTGGCAAAAATATGTGGACAGAATATTGTGCGAAAGAACAAGTAGCAGTAATCTTTAAAGATGTGCAAAAACGGCATGTAAACATTTTCTGTGGTAATGATCAGTGTGAGTGGTACTGAATGATGGGTGTGCGAAGTGTATGATGTGTGTTGAGACCGGTTTGTGCAGATCAGTCACACAGCTGTGTGTGTGAGTGTGTGCGAGAATTCAGTTTAGTTCTTTGTTGAGGAGCCTGATGGCTTGAGGAAAGAAACTATTGCACAGTCTGGATGTGGCGGCCCGAATGCTTCGGAACCGCTTCCCTGATGGTAGGAGAGTGAAAAGTGTGTGTGAAGGGTATGCGTGCTCGTCCACAATGCTGTTTGCTTTTCGGATGCAGCGTGTGATGTAAATGTATATGATAGAGGGAAGAGAGACTCCGATGATATTCTCAGCTGTCCTCACGATCCTCTGTAGGGTCTTGCGATCCGAGACGGTGCAATTCCCAAACTAGGCAGTGATGCAGCTACTCAGGATGCTCTCAATGGTCCCTCTGTAGAACATGGTCAGGATGGGGGGAGGGAGATGGGCTTTCCTCAGCGTTCTCAGAAAGTAAAGACGCTGCTGGGCTTTTTTGGTGATTGAGCTGGTGTTGAGTGACCAGGTGAGGTTATCCACCAAGTAAACACCAAGGAATTTGGTACTCTTGATGATCTCCACTGAGGATCCATCGATGATCAGTGGCGAATGGTCGCTCTGTGTTCTCCTGAAGTCAACAACCATTTCTTTAGTTTTGTTGATGTTCAGAGACAGATTGTTGGCTCTACACCAGGCTGTTAACCGTTGCACCTCCTCTCTGTATGCTGACTCGTCGTTCTTGCTGATGAGACCCACCACGGTTGTGTCATCGGCGAACTTGATATGATTCGAGCTGTGCATTGCTACACAGTCGTGAGACATCAGAGTGAACAGCAGTGGACTGAGCACACAGCCCTAAGGGGCTCCAGTGCTCAGTGTGGTGGTGCTGGAGATGCTGTTTCCGATCCGGACTGACTGAGGTCTCCCAGTCAGGAAGTCCAGGATCCAGTTACAGAGGGAGGTGTTTAGGCCCAATATGCTCAGCTTCTCAATCGGGTGCTGAGGGACAATCTTGTTAAATGCTGAACTGAAGTCTATGAACAGCATCCTTACATAAGAGTCCTTGTTGACCAGGTGGTTGAGGGCCAGATAAAGGGTTGTAGAGAGAGCATTATCCGTGGAGTGGTTTGGACGATACGCGAACTGCATGTAGTCCAGTGCGGGTGGAAGCTGGGTCTTGATGTGCCTCATGACGAGCCTCTTGAAGCACTTCATCACGATGGGTATGAGTGCAACGGGACGATAGTCATTAAGGCAGGAGACAGTAGACTTCTTCGGCACGGGAATGATGGTCGTTGTCTTGAGTCACGTAGGAACAGTGGCGCTGCTCAGGGAGATGTTGTTCTGCTAGCTGTTGTGCACATTACCTGAGCACTCTGCCAGGAACGTTGTCTGGTCCAGCAGACTTCCGTGGGTTAACTCTGCATAGAGTTTTCCTCACTTCAGCTGCGGTTAGACAGAGCACCTGCTCACTGGGAGGAGGGATGGTCTTCCTCGCCACCATGTTGTTCTGATGGCACGGCACAGTTTGGCCCTTGCTGTTTTCAAGGCCGCCTTGTCCCCTGCTCTGAAGGCGTAGTCTCTTGTTTTTATCAGCGCACGCACCTTGGCGGTCATTCACTACTTCTGGCTGGAGCGTGTAGTGATGGTCTTGGAGATGGTCACGTCATCAATGCACTTGCTGATGTAGCTGGTCACTGTTGACATGTACTCCTCCAAGTTAATGAAATCACCATTGGTTGCAGCTTCCCTGAACATGTCCCAGTCATTGCATTCAAAACAGTCCTGGAGAGCAGACATGGATCCTGCTGGCCAGGTTCTCACTTGTTTTCGAGCTGGTCTTGAACGCCTGCTGAGTGGTCTGTATGTACACTACGAGACAAAACATCAGGATAAGCTTAAAAACCTAAAATATTGAGCAGAAGATACAGAAAGTGGAAGAGTTAAAGATGAAGCTGACATTTCAGCAGACGATTTTTTCACTGGAGCAAAATCACAAAGTAAAGTTGCTTCACCCAACATGCTGCTACAAATTTTAAGGGGCACTCTGGGTTGACACTTGGACAAACCAGTCAAATATATGAGGTATAATGCTCTTGTACAGTCAGATCTGGAAGTGGTTACATGTACAACTTCGGAAGCTCTTATTTAACTTCTAAAGATTTTAAGAGAATCCAGCCAGTCATAAAAGAAAATTAAGCAGACCTCCCAATGCTCACAGCGGATTAATTCTATTAAACTCTAACACATCATAAATTGTAAATGCCCGCAAGCATCATCTGTAACCGGAATAGCACAAGTAAAATTTTCTATTTCTTCCTCATCTCTGGTAGGAAGTGAAATCTGCTGCAGTATCTGGCAGTAAGATCAATGGGGTTGAACACCTGTTCATGTGCTCAGAGTGTAATCAGAGTCGTGATTGCACCAAGGCAGCAGCAGTCCTTGCAAAATCGTGTGTGCCATCCTTTTACCGGACCAGTGGCAAGGAGCTTTTCCTGTTGCAACGAAGTCTGTGTAAATGCTGATGTGTTGGAGCACAAATAAATAGGCTAAGCATTTTCCATTTCTTAATTTGTACATAGAATTTTCAAGCAATTTAAACATTTTTGCAAAGATTTGTTCTTACAACATGCCAGACACAACAATTTGGTACAAAAAAAAGGATCCCAATCACCCCTAGTTCTCCATTCATTGTTGTTAATGTTCTTAGAGAATATTGATGAAAAGCTCTATAATTAAAATAAATTGGATTGTGTATATTAGAGAGGGAGCGAGATCGAGAGAACTGACTGTTGCGCCGGATGGCAAAACTGTCTGTTAGATCTTGTAATCGATACAAATATATGTAAATGTAGTCTCATCACTTTCATTCATGTGAAACATGTCCCAATTCAGCACTGGGGTTCAGAGTGAATTGCTAATCTATTTTGCGAACTCGAGCAGGCTCCTCACCCCCAAGGGTTCCATCTGTCCTTTTGAATGCTCCACCAACCCCTGGGTTTTGCTTATAATCTGACACAACCAGGTGCTCACAAAGACCTTAGTGGAAAAAAAAAGGTTGATAAAATAGGTCTTTAGCAATATATTGTTGGAAGAAGTTACTAAAGGCTTTAGGGCTGTTCTAGTTTGGTTTAATGTTGTATTGCTGTTGTGTGGGATTAATTTCTTTATTTTTACACAGAATTCAATCTGAACAGATCGCCCAATAGTTTAAGCTTTTCTTTTCCCCAAAATTGAATATCCAGTATAACAGAATTTTCATGAGTATATTTACATAGTGGGAAATTGATGTCCCATGTGTCCTCATTTATTTATTCATACCCCAACCACCAGTCTACAGATTTCACGTTACCATACATCTCCAGTGTGTAGTCAGTTTCCATTTCCATAATGAGATTTTTTTTTTTATAATCATTTCTACAATATAGAACTACTTCACTAGTGGACAAACCCTGGAAAAAACCCTGAGTAAAATATGATCTGGATGACTGAAACGGTCAGTGAAAAAAATCACTCAGACCATTTTATTTTCCAAATGCCCTGAGCTGATACCTGCTATGGCCATAAATTTCTGTTCTTGGTTGACAAAAGAGGAACGTGACATGGTGATTGGTTGTGCATTCTGAAATGCTTTTATTCTCATCTTGGTTATAAAAAGTGATAATTTCACTCATCCCATCCCAGAACTAGCCCTCATTTTACTGTTCATGTTTTAGAAAAGGTTTCTGAAACTCTCAAACCATCTCACCTGCTATCAGCAACAATGCCATGGTTAAATTTACTTAGATCACACTTTCTGATGTCTAATGTGAATGTTAACTGAAGTGGCATGATTTTTTTTCTTCATTGCTTTGCTTCCACACAATTAGCTGGTAAGACGATTGCCTGAATCTGCAGATGTGTTTCTAATACAGTAGTAGAGTAGGAGTCAAGTTTTGGATGCTTTTCCCCCATGAAATCACTTAAAAAAAAAAAAAAAAAAAAAAAAAAAAAATATGAATTAACAGATTTCACCTTTGTTTTAAATGTACAAATGAATTATAAAACCAGAAGGCATGCACACAACTTTCTTTTCAAAATTCTATTTCGAAAGATGTACACACATCATAACATCATCATCATCAAGTTGTTGGCCATCTAGATTGTCTCTCTTCCTGATCACAATGCAATCATGATCTTCTGGATGATCTTTAAAAGCTTTAATAATAATTTGGAAAAAAAAAATTATCCATAATAATAAAATAAAAAATCATCACCATCATAATGTAATTCAAAAACCACTACAACAGAGTGAATATAACTTTGTTAATGACACAGATATTACAGATATCTCACTATTGGGGATTTGGCATTAGTAAAAGCCTTGGTGTGCATTATTGTGCTTTTCTGCTAATGGTTATAAACAGTGGTTAGTGAACTTACCTTCATAGCTTTTTTTTGTACTGTGTGCGTATTAGCTGTAGCTTTCATGCCTAAAATCTGATACTGAAGTGAATGTATTCTATGAATTCCATCTTTCTGTACAATTTGATCTGAACTTGCCTCTGACTGAAGTGCACAAAAGTTTGTGGCCTGACCATTGGTATGTGCTTTTAGAACATCTCTTTCCACATTAGTCCTTATTTGCTGTTATATATATTTTCCACTCTACAAAACAAAGAAGAATAAGTGATTAGTGACATGATGCAGTGGCTGATGAGCAGCTGTTCTTCTTTTTGTAATATTAAAAATGTTTTTGAAACTTTGCTATATGTCCCACTACTGCAGTTTCTTATAGTTGTTAGCAGTGCTCAATGACACAATGTGTCTCCATATGGGAAATAGCATTAAATTTTTCCTTGAATGATTAGCGGTATTAATGTTCCCAAGTCTATCTATGTTTCCTTTTAAATTAATTCCTATTTAGTAAACTTTCCTGCTAAAGAGTATCTATAAAGTTTTATCAAATTTACAATCTCATTTGTTATATTTTGAAAATAAATGCTCTATATACTGATAAAAAAAAAATCATTATAATTCAGTTCTTACATTATATGGCTAAACTATGTTAATAAGCTTGTATTTGTTTCTCCATCTGAATAAATAGTCAGTGTAATAATAGGCTATGAGCACTGATTTGCTGTCTTGTCCAGACTTTTCTTTTGTGCCATGCATTTAATGGTGTGCTTGAGAAATAGGTATGGATTTACATTGCTGGTCTGAAAGCAGTATGTGATTGGGAATTAAAGCTGGATTTAATTTATTGCAGAGATCACTCCTTTAAAATATTTGAAATGAGAATAGATTTGAGGTTACCCCTGGCAAGAATGAAAATCACGGTGATTAGTTCAAAATAAAACTGTCTAAGCTCCAAAACACCAGGAGTAATTTGGCTTTTATGTGGAATTCTACATTTATTAAGAATGTGCGTTTGATAAAAGTGCACAAAAAAAGAACATCACTGAGGTTTAAATAAATAATAAATCAGAATCCTATATGCTGTTTAATCAGAAAGGAATTGATGGAGAGGTGTACTCAAGATTTGTTATTTCCTGTAGTAAAATGTTAAATGAATTCAAACTGGACGTGAGTTGCAGACCTAATGCTTTCATCTAGAATCATTTGACCAATTATTCTGTAGATTTTTCAGTCAGAAATCTTGTCATTCAACAATTCAAATTTCTTTGTACACTGTATGGATGGGTCCATTTCAATCAAGTATTGTAGTAGTTCTTTGGATTTTGGTATAAAGTAAAAAATTATTTTTTTTACATATTGCCATGTGTAAGGTGCTGGACAGATGCACTTATAGGTTTAGGCTGGTTTAATTAACATGATGGCAAAATGGCATAAAGGCCACTTTGACCTCCATAAAGATGGAGGTCAAAGTGGCAAATGCAGTGTGTGTGTGTGTGTGTGTGTGTGTGTGTGTGTGTGTGTGTGTGTGTGTGTGTGTGTGAGTGAGTGAGAGAGAGCCCCTGGTGGCCATGTTTGAAGGCTGAAGTGTCTGCTGGGAGACGTCAGATTTGGGATTGCATAGAATACACTTCTATATATTCTCAATTCTGGCCAGTGCTAAATCTTAGCCAGTCTATAATGATTACCATCCTTTAAAGGAATAGGCAAAATTATTATTGTAATATAAAAATGACAGTTTTTGGCAGCTGCAGGAACATTTAAAATCCTTTTACACATTTCCAGATCAATCCCCATTAAAAAATAAAAAAAAATAAATAAAAAAAAACCTTGTAAGAGCAATACATCTCTACAACATTTCTTCATTCACAGATGGAGCAAGCCTGCGTAATGAGATTTGAATGCACTGTATATTGAAAGAAAAAAAAAAGAAGGGAATCCCCATTGAGAATGATGAGCGCTTACAAGGTTATTGTGCTGCATTGAACAAGAGGCCAAGCTGTGATGAGGCAGTCTGTGTGTACGGATGAAGAGATGAAACAGCTGGTGTTGTGAATGAGCCGGCCAGCGGGCTATAAAGAGATGAGAAATTATAAATGTTTGGATAAAAACCCGGCAGTTTTCATTTAGGGATGTCCATTTTTCCTTTTCACTCACACAGCTCATTGAAAGGTAGAGCTTAAATGGCCATTCTGCCACCCTGTCACTTAAAGGAGGTTGAGAAACCAGAGACCAATTTAGATCCCAAGAAGATAAAAATGTCACTCACCGTGGGGCTGCTGGAGCATTTAGAAGAAGAAAAAAAAGGAATTTGAAAAGGTAACAGACAAATGATAGCATGTAGGGGATATAATGACATTTTCTTCACAAGGTATGTTCAATGGCATTCGCTTTGAGACAACCTCCATAATGTCACTATTGTTAATAATCTACATTTAGATTACTGATGGAGAAATAGTCATAAACACCCTTTCCATCCTTTTTTTCAAAAATATAAAATTACAAATAGAGAGTAAACAAGAATCATAATACTTTATTGATCCCATAGGGAAACTGTTGAAATTGTTTAATAAAAACTAATGAAAAATCTAATGAGAGTGAAGCTCTATAAATTTGGGGAGATGGGATTTTAGTGGTTAAGGCATTGGGCTCTGGGTTGGTCAAAGGTTGTGAGTTCCAACCCAAACCACACAAAGCTGCCATTCCTGGCCCCCTGAGTAAGACCCTGAACTCCATAGCTGTTTAACTGTATGAATGAGACAACAATGTCTATAATGTCTAGTAGACTGATACGGGAAGTAGACTGACTGATTTATTTATTTATTTATTTATTTATCTCTTTATTCATTATCAAAAGATCCATTTCCACCAAGTCATATATAAACCAGGTTTATATTTCATGGTACTTTATCATTCACAATTCCATCAATCTTTGGAAGAATCCCCAGACCCCAACAATCCCAACTTGTCATTCATATTTCAATACGATCAACATTGTGTAGTAATGCTTTGCCTTGTGTTCAGTTCATATGTTTTCCTGTTGATTTTGTTGTACTATGTCAACTGATTACATTCACATGACAATTTCAATTTCCTTCTTGTACTATCAATGGCATGCACAGCAATCATTATGGGTGGATGAGTCATTTTGAAAACTTTTTGGCCAATGAACATCTTTTTTTTATAGCAAGGTAGAAAAAAAAATCTGTCTCACACCTGCCTAGATCAGGTTGAACTTTGAGGCCGAGTGCATAAGACCCATCCAGCTATAATCATATATACGGAAAAATAATGATTAGAATCCCCAGTGAGACTGCTGAAAGGGTGTTGTGCTGCACTGAAAAAAGTAGTGATCAGCTAGTCTGTGTCTAGAGCAGTAGAGATTAGGGAATATTTATCTCATTATGGAGGTGAAAAGCAAATGTGCTTTGCAGTAGTGAGAGATAAGAGCAAGTGAGTTTAACTAACTAGTTGTATGATGGGCATGTCACTCAAAATTACACAGTAATTTAGATCCCATGACTTAGTAGTGTAGAGTGTGGAGTCTCCATGGAAAACAAGTGGCTTCACACCTGCATTTCTCTGGCTGCCATGGTTACTTCGAATATTTTTAAGTATCATATTCACAGACTGAAGAAAAATCTTTAAAAAATGCAAAAGAAAACTGGACAGTCACTGAGCTCAAATCATCTCTTTATAAGAATCTACATTAGTTTATACACTGCGTTGCTGCTTACTTACCAAATATATATAATATATTATGGATGTACAGAAATACAATTACATTTACACCCTTTTCCAGAGCGAATGACAGTTAAGAGGCCTTGCTTAAGGGCCCAGCAGGGGGTGGCCCAGAGTCTGAATCGGAAACATTAGCCACTTTACACAGACAGACAGACAGACAGACAGACAGACAGACAGACAGATAGATAGACTTTTTTGTGTGTGTAAATCTAGGGTGTATATATATATATATATATATATATATATATATATATATATATATATATATATATATATATAATACACATACAGGGTTGGACCCAGTGCCTTCAGAACTGCCTTAATCCTTCGTGGCATAGATTCAACAAGGTACTGGAAACATTCCTCAGAGATTTTGGTCCATATTGACGTGATAGCAGTTGCTGCAGATTTGTCGGCTGCACATCCATGATGGGAATCTCCCGTTTCACCACATCCCAAAGGTGCTCTATTGGATTGAGATCTGGTGACTGTGGAGGCAATTTGAGTACAGTGAGCTCATTGTCATGTTTAAGAAACCAGTCTGAGATGATTGGCGCTTTATGACGGCGCGTTATCCTGCTGGAAGTAGCCATCAGAAGATGGCTACTGTGGTACACTGTGGTCATGAAGGGATGGACATGGTCAGCAACAATACTCAGGCAGGCTGTGGCATTGACACGATGCTCAATTGGTACTAATGGGCCCTAAGTGTGCCAAGAAAATATCCCCCACACCTTTACACCACCAACACCAGCCTGAACCGTTGATACAAGGCAGGATGGATCCATGCTTTCATGTTGTTGATGCCAAATTCTGACCCTACCATCCGAATGTCGCAGCAGAAATCGAGACTTGCCAGACCAGCCAACGTTTTTCCAATCTTTTATTATCCAATTTTGTTGAGCCTGTGCAAATTTTAGCCTTAGTTTCCTGTTTTTAGCTGTCGGGGGTGGCACCCGGTGTGGTCTTCTGCTGCTGTAGTCGTGTTGTGCTTTCAGAGATGCTCTTTTGCATACCTTGGTTGTAACGAGTGGTTATTTAAGTTACTGTTGCCTTTCTATCAGCTCGAACCAGTCTGGCCATTCTCCTCTGACCTCTGGCATCAACAAGGCATTTGCACCCACAGAACTGCCGCTGACTGGATATTTTCTCTTTTTCGGACCATTCTCTGTAAACCCTAGAGATGGTTGTGCGTGAAAATCCCAGTAAATCAGCAGTTTCTGAAATACTCAGACCAGCCCGTCTGGCAACAACAACCATGCCGCGTTCAAAATCACTTAAATCACCTTTTTTCCCCATTCTGATGCACAGTTTGAACTGCAGCAGATTGTCTTGACCATGTCTACATGCCTAAATGCATTAAGTTGCTGCCATGTGATTGGCTGATGAGAAATTTGCGTTAACGAGCAGTTGGACAGGTGTACCTAATAAAGTGGCCGGTGAGTATATATAGACACAAACAAACACCTATGGACACCTAACCATAAGATTCGTATGTGCTTCTTGAACATCCCATTTCACATTTAGTTCTCATTTGCTGTTATAATAACCTCCTCTCTTCTGGGAAGATTTTTCAGAGATTTTTGGATTGATTTTGTGGAGATTTAAGCTCATTTAGCCACAAGAGTATTAATCAAGGCAGGCACTGATGTTGAGTGAGGGGGTCTGGGGTGACGAGGTGTGGTGAGAAGGCCTGAGGTGGCAGCATCATAATGTTATTTTTTGTTTATTCCCCTGAAGCAGAGACTGGGCATCTGATTTGGGTTGAGAGAAAGCTGAATGGAGCAAGGTGCAGAGATAGCCTCAATAAAAACCTGTTCCACAGTGCTCAGGACTTCAGTCTGGGCAGAAGGTTGAAATTATTTATATATATGTAAATTTTATATACACATATATATATATATATATATATATATATATACATATATACATATAAATATATATATATATATATATATATATATATATATATATATATATATATATACATACAGTGGAACCGGTTATGTCGATGTCCTAGGGGTCGCCAAAAGCATCGAGGTAACCGATGATCGAGATAAACGAAAATCAAAATGGCGGCAATATATTAACGTGCTTGAAATTTCTTTATGTACATGATGTGCGTTAATAAATGAGAATGTGCATGCACGTTTTTTTGAAGGGTTTTTTACACAACAGCGTTGCCGCGATTTGTTTGATGAAAGCATGCTATAAAAATACATACAGTAAATGTTTATCTGTCAGGAATCCACCTGCCACGCCCCCTTCGGCCCCCTTCGGCGTAGCAGGTGCTTTCTCGGCCGCTTTCTCTGAAGCTCCCGGCTTCAATCGCGCACATATGGTGCTCGTTTAGCATCATCACCAGCTCCTATTTAAACTTCCACACTCTCACTGTCCGTTATTGTTGGTATATGTTGGTTCACGGCGGTCGTTGTTATCGCGCATGCGTATCCCGGTACGTACGACATAACCGATAAAAAATGCTTAGAAAAAGCGAGAATTTGGCGGTTCCACTTCAAAAACGTTGACTTAATAGGGTTGTCGAGTTAACCGAGGGCGAGATAACCGGGTTCCACTGTGTGTATATATATATATATATATATATATATATATATATATATATATATATATATATATATATTCTGTATATAAAATGTATGTACGTATGCACACTCCTGAACAAAATCTTAAGACCAAGGGAAACGTTTTAATATTTGCATTTTGCGCTGGTGGATCATAACCAGGTTGTAAGGACTTCTTTAAATGTCAAAAAAGAGAAAGGAGACAAAAAACAACAAAAAAAAAAAACCAGAGATTGGCAATTTATTGAAAACTGCATTTGAACTCAAACAGGCTGATCAAAAAAGTTAAAGACCATAGCCCAAAAATCCCCACAACACAACTTCTTCTTCTTCTTCTTTCGGCTGCTTCCATTAGGGGTCGCCACAGCGGATCATCCGTCTCCATACCACCCTGTCCTCTACATCTGCCTCTTTCACACCAACTACCTGCATGTCTTCCCTCACCACATCCATGAACCTCCTCCTTGGCCTTCCTCTTTTCCTCCTACCTGGTGGCTCCATCTTCAGCATTCTTCTACCAATATAATTCATGTCCCTTCTCTGCACATGTCCAAACCATCTCAATCTCGCCTCCCTCACCTTGTCACCAAAACATCCTACATGCGCTGTCCCTCTAATAAACTCATTTCTAATCTTGTCCATCCTCGTCACTCCCAACGAAAACCTTAACATCTTCAGTTCTGCTACCTCCAGCTCTGCCTTTTACTCAATGCCACTGTCTCTAATCCATACAACATCGCAGGTCTCACCACAGTCCTATAAACTTTCCCTTTCATTCTTGCAGATACCCTACTATCACAAATCACTCCTGTCACTCTTCTCCACCCACTCCACCCTGCCTGCACTCTTTTCTTTACTTCTCTAACACACTCTCCATTACTTTGCACTGTTGACCCCAGGTACCTGAACTCCTCCACCTTCTTCACCTCTTTTCCTGCAACCGCATCACCCACTGCCCTCCCTCTCATTCACACACATGTACTCTGTCTTACTCCTACTGACTTTCATTCCCCTTCTCTCCAGCGCATATCTCCACCTCTCCAGGCTCTTCTCAACCTGCTCTCTACTCTCACCACAAATCACAATATCATCTGCAAACATCATAGTCCAGGGAGACTCCTGTCTGACCTCGTCCGTCAACCTGTCCATCACCACTGCAAACAGGAAAGGGCTCAGGGCCGATCCTTGATGCAGTCCAACCTTCACCCTGAACCAGTCTGTCGTACCTACTGCACACTTCACTGCCGTCACACTGTCCTCATACATGTCCTGCACCACCCTCACATACTTCTCTGACACACCTGACTTCCTCATACAATACCACAACTCCTCTCTTGGCACTCTGTCGACGCTTTCTAAATCCACAAATCCACAATGCAATTCCTTCTGTCCTTCTCTATACTTCTCCATCAACATCCTCAAAGCAAATAAGGCATCTGTGGTGCTCTTCCTCGGCATGAAACCATACTGTTGCTCACAGATGGTCACCTCTTCTCTCAGCCTGGCTTCCACTACTCTTTCCCATAACTTCATGGTGTGACTGATCAACTTAATTCCCCTGTAGTTACTGCAGGTCTGCACATCTCCTTATGCTTAAAGATCGGTACCAGCACACTCCTTCTCCATTCCTCAGGCATCCTCTCCTTCCAGAATCCTGTTAAACAATCTGGTTAAAAACCCACTGCCATCTCTCCTAAACATCTCCACGCTTCTACCGGTATGTCATCTGGTCCAACCGACTTTCCATTCTTCATCCTCTTAATCGCTGCTCTCACTTCCTCCTTACTAATCCTATCTACATCCTGCTTCACCAACTCCACATCATCCAACCTTCTCTCTGTGATTTTCCTCATTCATCAGCTGCTCAAAATACTCCTCCACCTTCTCAACACACTCTCCTCACTAGTCAACACATTTCCTCTCCATCCTTTATTGCTCTAACTTGCAGTACATCCTTCCCAGCTCGGTCCCTCTGCCTGGCCAATCGGTATAAATCCTTTTCTCCTTCCTTAGTGTCCAACCTCTTATACAGCTCCTCATATGCCTTTTCCTTGGCTTTCGCCACATCCCTTTTACCTGCTGCCTACTTTTCACATCACTCTGTCGATCCCACTTCTGTTTTGCCAACCTCTTTCCCTAATGCTCTCCTGCACTTCCTCATTCCACCACCACGTCTCCTTGTCTTGCTTTCTATTTCCAGATGTCACACCAAGTACTTTTCTAGCTGCCTCCTCATCACTCCTGCAGTAGTTGCCCAATCATCCGCACCTCTTCACCACCACCAAGCCCCTGTCTGACCTCTTCCCTGAACCTCACACTACACTCTTCCTCCTTCAGTTTCCACCATCTTATTCTTCCTTCAATCCTTACTTTCCTCCTCTTCTTCTTCGCCTCCAAAACCATCCTACAGACCACCATCCGATGCTGTCTAGCTACACTGTCCCCGCCAACACCTTACAGTCTCCAATCTCCTTCAGGTTGCATCTCCTGCATAGCACATAGTCCACCTGTGTGCACCTTCCTCCACTCTTATACGCCACCCTATGATCCTCCTTCTTCTTAAAATACGTGTTCACCACTGCCATTTCCATCCTTTTAGCAAAATCTACCACCATCTGCCCTTCCACATTCCTCTCCTTAAAACCATACCTACCCATCACCTCCTCATCACCTCTGTTCCTTCACCTACATGCCCATTAAAGTCTGCCCCAATCACCAATCGTTCTTTCCTAGGTACACCATCTACCACTTCATCTAATTCACTCCAGAATCTTTCCTTTTCCTCCATCTCACAGCCAACTTGTGGAGCATAGGCACTGATGACATTTATCATCATCCTTCAACTTCCACCTTCACGATCATCACCCTATCAGAAACTCTCTTCACCTCCACTACACTCTTACTGTACTCTTCCTTCAGAATCACCCCTACACCATTTCTCTTCCATCCACACCATGATAAAACAGTTTAAACCCACCTCCAATGTTCCTGGCCTTACTCCCTTTCCACTTGGTCTCCTGAACACACAGCATATCTACCTTTCTCCTCTCCATCATATCAGCTATCTCTCTCCCTTTACCCGTCATAGTACCAACATTTAAAGTACCAACCCGAAACTCTACTCTCCTACACTGCTCCTTTTCCTGCCGTCTTTGTAGATGGCTTCCTCCTCTCCTTCTCCTCCTTCGGCCAACAGTAGCCCAATTTCCACCGGTACCCTGTCGGCTAACGATACCTGTGGCGGTCGTTGTTAACCCGGGCCTCGACCGATCCGGTATGAAATTCTCCTTTGTGATCCGCATATTTGATTTGGCACATGTTTTACGCTGGATGCCCTTCCTAACGCAACCCTCCCCATTTACCCGGGCTTGGGACCGGCACTAAGAGTGCACTGGCTTGTGCCCCCCTAATGGCTGGGTTCCCCACAACACAACTAAAAGTATCAAAAAAGGATTCAGTATTAAGTAGCCCCACCGTTCTTGTTCATAACTTAAAACACTCGTTTCGGCATGCTTGCGTTGTGAACTGCAGCATTGTCCTGTTGAAAGTCATTACCACACAGACGAGGGCCCTCAGTCAAGACATAGCCAGCCACCATTTGACACCCCTGTACAACCTGAAGCTACATTTTCCCCATTAATGGAAAACACACCCCAGATCATGATGGAGCCTCCTCCACTCTGCCATGTAGAAAACATCTGCAGTGGGATCTCCTTGTAATGCCAGTGTCAGTGGAAGCAATCAGGACCATCCAGGTTACATTATTTCTCAACCGAGAATAAAACTTTCTTTTATCTTTCAATGTCCCTTGTTTGGTGCTCCCTTGCGAATTCTAAATGGTCAGGTTTGTGGTGTGAAAGAATACATGGCTTTCGAAGACGTTTTTTCTTCTTTAAGTCCTTATTGTGAAAAGAGCAGGAGTGTGTGTAAAAACCCTCCTCAAATTCTCTCTCTAAGCATGAACTTTGCCCCTAAACAGCTTCAGTTAGCAATGGAGTCACGACAAGAAGTTAACAACTCTGCCACAAATCATCAGCAAAGCTATGAATCACAGGACTCTTGCCCAATATCACTGCCAAATCCAACCACGCACCTGTGCATGACACCGGCATCAAGAACTGATAATTACTGCAAAAAAAATATATTAAAATGTTCTACTACGTGTTTGTAGCTCTGCTGTGCTGCTAGGAGTCTTTAACAAATATATTATTTGTCATTGCAAGAGAATACCACTTAATAGATATTGTAATAGATATATGCTAATAGAAACTTGTATCTAAACTCAGCAAACTATTGTTTTATAATCATATTCATAATAAAGTAGTTCCATCAAGAGATTTAAATTAGACCAGAAATAACCCTGTAAATCTCATAATGAACTGCTGGTTGTCAAACTGGAGAGTGAATAAATAAATAACCAAAAAGCAAGGCTTTTTATTGCTAATTAAAAGACCAAGTGGCACCCATCAATATTAAAAGAAGAAACAAAAAGAGCTGTTTAAGGCCATAGAGAATCTGGAGCCCATCCCTGAAACACCCTGCAACAGTTCCCTCAAACCATCAGGCATTTCAACGCACAAAAATGAACTGTACCAAACTCTCTTTCTCACACACACACACACACACACACACACACACACACACACACACACACACACACACACACACACATTTAATCTTTTGTTTTTGATAAAATATTATAAAACATTATCTTATATAATTTAACCAAGCAGGCATTTTATTTAAAATTGTTTTAAAAATGTAAACATTTTCAAATGCTGATCACAAATGTTAATAATAATAAACTGCATTAATAAAAAAATGACAAGCAATTGAATCTTTTGCATATCCTCCCTCTAACTGTACCGAAAGTGAACCGAACCGTGGCTTAAAGACCAAGGTGGCACAATGGCAGAAAGTCCCCCAGTCCAGACGTGCAAATGCTTGTTGCCCCGTGCATGAATACTTATGGACATGATATTTTAAATTTACATTTTTATGATTATGGGGTACTAAGTGTAGATGAATGAGGAAAAAAAAAATTATTTGAACAATTGTAGTGTAAGGCTGCAACATAAAATTGAATATAGTGAAGGTCTGTGCACTTTTTCCTTTTTTTGTGCATTTGTGTGTGTACAAATAATATATATATATATATATATATATATATATATATATATATATATATATATATATATATATATATATATATATACGTATATATATATATATATATATATATATATATATATATATATATATATATATATATATACACACACACACGTATATATATGAGAGAGATGTAAAACACACAAAAAAAAAAGGCAATTCTGACCTCCTTAATAACTATTAAAAGCAAGCAAACTACTAGGAACAGGTAAAACTAACACTGATGAGAAGCAAGTATATTGCTTTCATTTTCTCCCCATGCTAATGATACTTGCTGAACTGCTTAAGGCTTAAAGTGTATAGGATATGTGATTGTCTTATATTGAGTCCGCGAGTTTTGGTGCAAATCTTATTTATCTTTTTTGACAGCACAGAATGCAACAATTCACAAATCTCTTAAATATATATTCTATTCACAATAAGGCAAATAAGCATATCAGATGTTCAATGTGACAATATGTAACATTTTAAAGGGGAAGGAAGTCATTTATCAGATTTACAATTCATTGCATTCTGTTTTTATTTACGTTACACAGTGTACTAACTTTTTTTGGAAATGGGGTTGTACATGTTAATTCATGTGCCTCCAGCATTTATAGCCCATAAACTTATATAAATCTAAACAATAAAAATCTATTTAACATTAAATGTATAAATAAATGTACATAATCAAAATATGAAATATGGCTCTTGGATGGTGTTGGATGTGTGTTGTTAAATGACTGCCATTTACACACAATGTAAACTTAAGGCCCTGTAAACCAAGTGCAGAAATAGAGCCAATTGATTAAGGCAAGTCAAATGACAGTAAAAAAAAAAAAAAAATGTTCACAGTGAAACTATGGGCCAGGTCTATTTAGTGTTTTATTTTAGAATATTGTATTTTGGTTTGTGGAATAATGTCGAAGTTTGACCAAAAAATACCGTCAAAATTTCTGATTCGTATAACAGCATGGGCTGGTTCATTCGAGACAAACTGCAGCTTGTTTGTACAACTACTGGAACATGGTGATAGCAATTCATGGCCAAACCTCAATCATCCCAACAAGGGTTTTTCACTTCTGCACATGATGTAACTGAAAGGCAATCATAAGTTACTACATAATCAGAAAGCTCCGAAGTGCTTCTGCTTTTTAGGAAAAAAGTCAGAGAAAGAAACTCAGCATCTAGTGTCAAAGACATTTTTATATCCTTCAACATCATTAAGCTTATTTGTCATCGGATATGATGACAGACAGCTGTATGGTTTAGTGCTAGAACTTGACAGATGACAAATAATGCAAATATAACAGTTTTTCACAACTGCTAATCATGATTTAAATATAAACGTTTATTTGGCATCTATAATGCAGCTAACATACAACTCTGTGTCATCAGCAAAGCAGAAATGATGCTGATGCAATGTTAAGTCTATCTTAATCCAGTGGTAGCACATATAGGTGTGGCTCTAGAAAAAAAGTGTGGCTCTAGAAAAGAAGATAGTGGAGAACCAGACTTTACTTTTATATGCAGAGACAAATCACTATTAACACCGTTAACATTCTAGTCTTTTCTAGTTTAGAACTGACTCAGTTTATTTAACTTTCTACCTTAATGCAATATTGTAATGATTAGTATGCAAGAGCGCCTCTAAAGTTAAATAATACAAGCAAAGACTTGCCATTTAGATTACTTTAACTATTACTGTTTTAGTCCTGTGATGCGGCCTTTATGAGGAATGGATGTAAATCATGCAGATAAGCAGCTACGTTCAACTTTTAATTTATCTACTACAATTGTTTAAATTGATTTTTTTTTTTATTAATCTACACTTAGTATCCCATAACGGCATTGTATAAACAGAAGGGAATATATGGTCAGGTGTCCACGAGCTTTGTCAGCATATAGATGTTTTTGGTAGGGCTAGCATTTATAGCTAAATATTTGGTTGATTCAATGTCTCAAGTAAACTAAATACACAATAGTTTCATTTATAACATGACATTTTGGCATAAGTATAATCAGATTTTATTTTTTTTTGTCCAACAGAACTATTATCTTCTATAATTCCTCAATAAACATAAGACATTCTATGTAACATGTTTTTTTATCACATAATTTTGATATCAGATAGGTATACGGATTTGTCAGTCAAGTAGGTCGCACAAACCCGAGGTGCACACCTCTGAGGTAGCATTGTGACAGTGTCTGGAATGTAAATGTGCCACTGGCATTCTCCAGCTTATTCCAGAAAGTGATTTAGTGCCTGCATCTACCAGTGGAACCTAATAAGCCAATAATGATGACTGACTGGGCTGCACAGATTCTATTAATAGTGCCTGCTCCCTGAGCGACTATGTGCTTCCACGCTTGGCTGAGCAGGCGAAAAGCTCTGGCTCTGTGACATCACTTTAAACACAAAAAGAATGCCATGCATGTTGCTGAAGATATTGTAAATACTGGCTCAATGGAACAATATAAAATAGAAGCAATGTATGCAGCCCTTTGTATTAAAAAAATAACAAAAAACAGTGCAATCTGGGCTTTTATGGGCTTTTATGAGCTTTTATGAATCCCATTTAAATATAATTAGCACATGTGTATAGCTTCAACTTGCACTATACTCTGTGTATCACCTTAAATACTTGTATATTTGTGTTGTCCTGCATAGTGTGATCATGAGAAGTAAAATTCTTAAAAAAAAAAAAAAAGATATATATATTTTACTGCTATATATATATATATATATATATATATATATATATATATATAAGAATTTTACTGCTTCTATTTTGCCGGTTCCGGTTCCATCATCTAAGCGGAGGGTCGCATCAGCCGCTTAGATGATGACGTATCACTCGGTCGCTCTCGTTGTTCAGTGCAGCAACAACTTAACTTTTTTTTGTAGTTTTATATTTTTATTTCACTAGAAATCTTGAAAAATGTCTCCCATGAAAATCAGTGATGATGCTATGAAAACGAAAGTAAAAAGAATTACCATGGAAACCGAGGAGGTTACGAGCGTGGTGCGTGTCTCACACTCACAATCAACCACTACCACATGAGTAAGCGTTAAATTATGTTTACATTATGGTAATTTGCGGTGTATTTGTTTGTTAAAATAGGCTACAAATACTTTTTAAGTGCAGAAATAAGCAATTGAATGAGATCTCGGAACGCATTAAATCGCTTTTACATTCATTCTTATGAATTATGCTCGTACAATGGGGTTTTACTGTGTATATATATATATATATATATATATATATATATATATATATATATATATATATATATATATATACATATAAAACAAATTCATAAATTATACATATTTATAAAATAACATTTATTCACGACGTCCCTTTACAGTTGTGTTCAAAATTATTCAACCCCCAATGCTGTAAATGGTTTTAGGGAATTTAGTGTACATTTGTAATTGTATTCAGAATGAAATCCTACAAGGACTTCTTAAAGAACCATATGGAACTAAAATGACATCAATTAGTTTTGTAATACAGTAGTAAATGTTTCTTTTGTGAATTCTTCATTGACATAATTATTCAAACCCTTAAAGACTACCACTCTGAAGAACAGAGGTTCAATGAAGTGTTTTCAATCAGGTATTGAAAACACCTGTGGATATCAGGGAGCAGCAATAAAGCCTAATAAGCACCAATTAGGCAGCTTTAAAATGACTGTGATACTCAGCTCCTTCTAGACATTTACTGGTGTGGTTACAAACATGGTCAAGAAAATGGTCCAGGAAGACAAGAGAACAGGTGATTACTCTTCACAGGAAGGGCAATGGCTATAAGAAGATTGCAAAGATGTTAAACATACCAAGAGACACCATAGGAAGCATCATTCGCAAATTCAAGGCAAAGGGCACTGTTGTAACGCTACCTGGTCGTGGCAGAAAGAAGATGCTGACTTCGACTGCTGTGCGCTACCCGAAGCGTAGAGTGGAGAAAAGTCCCCGTGTGACTGCTGAGGAACTGAGAAAAGATTTGTCAGATGTGGGTACTGAAGTTTCTGCTCAGACAATACGGCGCACCCTGCGTAATGAAGGCCTCCATGCCAGAACTCCCAGGCGCACCCCCTTGCTGTCCACAAAGAATAAGAAGAGTCGACTGCAGTATGCCAAAAGTCATGTGGACAAACCACAGAAGTTTTGGGATAGTGTTCTGTGGACTGATGAAACAAAATTAGAACTGTTTGGGCCCATGGATCAACACTATGTTTGGAGGAGGAAGAACAAGGCCTATGAAGAAAAGAACACCTTGCCTACTGTGAAGCATGGCGGGGGGTCAATCATGCTTTGGGGCTGTTTTGCTTCTGCAGGTACTGGGAAGCTTCAGCGTGTGCAAGGTACCATGAATTCTCTTCAGTACCAGGAGATATTGGATGACAATGTGATGCAGTCCGTCACAAACCTGAGGCTTGGAAGTCGTTGGACCTTTCAACAGGACAATGATCCCAAGCATACCTCCAAGTCCACTAGAGCATGGTTGCAGATTAAAGGCTGGAACATTTTGAAGTGGCCATCGCAGTCACCAGACTTAAATCCGATTGAGAACCTCTGGTGGGACTTAAAGAAAGCAGTTGCAGTGCGCAAGCCTAAGAATGTGACTGAACTGGAGGCTTTTGCCCATGATGAATGGGCGAAGATACCCGTAGATCGCTGCAAGACACTTGTGTCAAGCTATGCTTCACGTTTAAAAGCTGTTATAACTGTAAAAGGATGTTGTACTAAGTACTAAGATTGAATGTCACTTGGGGGTTGAATAAAACTGATAATGATGTGAGCTCAGAAAAGACATTTGTGGTTATTTCATTATAAATGTTATGTTATATTTGTCTGACCTACACGTGCCTCTTTGATTTAATTGTAAGCAGGATGACTGAATGATCATAATCAATGTCAAACCGACCAAAACAATCAATTTCAGTGGGGGTTGAATAATTTTGAACACAACTATATATATATATATATATATATATATATATATATATATATATATATATATATATATATATATATACAGGAGTGCAGAATTATTAGGCAAATGAGTATTTTGACCACATCATCCTCGTTATGCATGTTGTCTTACTCCAAGCTGTATAGGCTGGAAAGCCTACTACCAATTAAGCATATTAGGTGATGTGCATCTCTGTAATGAGAAGGTGTGGTCTAATGACATCAACACCCTATATCAGGTGTGCATAATTATTAGGCAACTTCCTTTCCTTTGGCAAAATGGGTCAAAAGAAGGACTTGACAGGCTCAGAAAAGTCAAAAATAGTGAGATATATTGCAGAGGGATGCAGCAGTCTTAAAATAGCCAAGCTTCTGAAGCGTGATCATCGAACAATCAAGCGTTTCATTCAAAATAGTCGACAGGGTCGCAAGAAGCGTGTGGAAAAACCAAGGCGCAAAATAACTGCCCGTGAACTGAGAAAAGTCAAGCGTGCAGCTGCCAAGATGCCACTTGCCACCAGTTTGGCCATATTTCAGAGCTGCAACATCACTGGAGTGCCCAAAAGCACAAGGTGTGCAATACTCAGAGACATGGCCAAGGTAAGAAAGGCAGAAAGTCGACCACCACTGAACAAGACACACAAGCTGAAACGTCAAGACTGGGCCAAGAAATATCTCAAGACTGATTTTTCTAAGGTTTTATGGACTGATGAAATGAGAGTGAGTCTTGATGGGCCAGATGGATGGGCCCGTGGCTGGATTGGTAAAGGGCAGAGAGCTCCAGTCCGACTCAGACGCCAGCAAGGTGGAGGTGGAGTACTGGTTTGGGCTGGTATCATCAAAGATGAGCTTGTGGGGCCTTTTCGGGTTGAGGATGGAGTCAAGCTGAACTCCCAGTCCTACTGCCAGTTTCTGGAAGACACCTTCTTCAAGCAGTGGTACAGGAAGAAGTCTGCATCCTTCAAGAAAAACATGATTTTCATGCAGGACAATGCTCCATCACACACGTCCAAGTACTCCACAGCGTGGCTGGCAAGAAAGGGTATAAAAGAAGAAAATCTAATGATATGGCCTCCTTGTTCACCTGATCTGAACCCCATTGAGAACCTGTGGTCCATCATCAAATGTGCGATTTACAAGGAGGAAAACAGTACACCTCTCTGAACAGTGTCTGGGAGGCTGTGGTTGCTGCTGCACGCAATGTTGATGGTGAACAGATCAAAACACTGACAGAATCCATGGATGGCAGGCTTTTGAGTGTCCTTGCAAAGAAAGGTGGCTATATTGGTCACTGATTTGTTTTTGTTTGGTTTTGAATGTCAGAAATGTATATTTGTGAATGTTGAGATGTTATATTGGTTTCACTGGTAAAAATAAATAATTGAAATGGGTATGAATTTGTTTTTTGTTAAGTTGCCTAATAATTATGCACAGTAATAGTCACCTGCACACACAGATATCCCCCTAAAATAGCTAAAACTAAAAACTACTTCCAAAAATATTCAGCTTTGATATTAATGAGTTTTTTGTGTTCATTGAGAACATGGTTGTTGTTCAAATTAAATCCTCAAATAAAATTAATCCTCAAAAATACAACTTGCCTAATAATTCTGCACTCCCTGTATATATATATATACAGTGGAACCTCGGTTACGAACGCCCCGGCATACGTATAATTCAGGTTATGAATCGCAGTTCATCAAAATTTTTGCCCCTGGTTACGAACAATATATCGGGATACGAACGTCGCTCACCAAAAAATCGCAGGCAAGTTGGTTGTTTTTGCTCTATCCACGCAGCTCGTCACATCAGTTAGCGTCCTGTGTCCCTAGCGAGAGCATCGTGTTACAGAATCGCCTTCTTTCACCTTAGAAATATTGCTAAGATTAGAAATATGATGTCGTTACAGGATGCAGAAAAACTAGTTCATGCTTTTGTTACTTCTAGATTAGACTACTGTAACGCTTTACTGTCTGGGTGTGCGAGTAAGTGCATAAATAAGCTTCAGTTAGTCCAGAATGCAGCAGCAAGGGTCCTCACTAGATCTAGGAAATACGACCACATCACCCCTGTTTTAATTAGTCTACACTGGCTCCCAATCAAATCTCGCATTGATTATAAAATATTACTACTGACGTATAAAGCACTTAACGGTTTCGCACCGCAGTATCTGAGTGAACTTCTGTACCAGTATGATCCTCCACGCCTACTTAGATCAAAAGGTGCTGGCTATCTGTTGGTTCCTCAAATAATGAAGACTACAGCAGGGGGCAGATCTTTCTCTTATAAAGCCCCACAGTTATGGAACAGCCTTCCAATCAGTGTTCGGGACTCAGACACAGTCTCAGTGTTCAAGTCGAGGTTGAAAACTTATTTATTTAGTCAAGCCTTTTATCAGTAGATTTTTCTTAGGTAAAGGAGCAGATCTGGGGGGAGCATGGATATGGAGTGTTTGGTGAACTGGTATATTTGTATGCTGTCGTCCCCTCACATTCACACGTTCACTCAGGTTTGTTGACGGTGGTGTGGTGGGTCGTCTCTTATCCCAGAGATCCCTCATGTCTGTGTTACCTTCTGGTTCTCCCTTTTAGTTATGCTGCCATAGCGAGTCTTGCCGGAGTCCAAACTGCACAGTGACATTAACTTTCATACACCAATAGTTACACTTAATAATCCATATCCTTCTCTTCCCGTCACCCTCTTCTATCTCTCTCTCTCTCTCTCTCTCTCTTTCGGTCGAGTTAAACATGCTCCTGAGGCTCCAGTGACCACTGTTCCTGCCCCTCTCCCCTCCTTGGATCTTCACACTTCTGTGCAGCTCGGGACGGTCTCTCATCAACACCTTGGGTGGTTCCATTTAATTCCGGAGTAGAACGGGTGCTTTGAGGACGGATTGGACTGTAGTTGGTGTCGGTGGTCTGCTGCACTGACTCGGGAGTGCAGTTTGCTTCTGATCGTCATCACTGTACCCCACAACATTGTATATCTGCTTCAAATGGACATTTGGTGCAACCCAGATGAGGATGGGTTCCCTCTTGAGTCTGGTTCCTCTCAAGGTTTCTTCCTTATGCCATCTCGGGGAGTTTTTCCTTGCCACAGTTGCTCATCAGGGACAAACATACTTACAAAGAACATATTTATGTTTAATCACCACATTATCTGTGTAAAGCTGCTTTGAGACAATGTTCATTGTTAAAAGCGCTATACAAATAAAAATGAATTGAATTGAATTGAACTTATCCGCTTGAACTTTTCCCGGCGGCAGCGTAACAACTCGTTAGTTGATGCTCGTGGAATGATGAGATGGCCAACATTAGCCGATGCATAACCACTTTACTTGTTTTTATGAAGATAGATTAGCAGGGTTACAGTCTTTTCCGAAGTACAATACCCATAATGAATTTCACTCTGGACTTCAATACCAACTGATAGTAGCCTTAAAGAAACAGCTCTCATTTTCCCTCTAATGCAACAATTGTCTCAGCGTTCGTGTTAATAACACTGTCTTTAATATTCTATAATATAATATATAATAAGATTTTCCTTCCAAACAATAACTCCTCCCCCTTCTACGAACGTCGTCTCCTGCAGCGAGTCTTCTCAAAGGGAAAGTACCCGGTAAAGATGTTTTCCTCTTTTGTATGTTTTTATGTGGTATGATTTTAATATAACATGTTAAAAGTAAATAATATTAGTGAATATTGGCTTTATTTTTATTTAAGTAATATTTTTGGTTGTCCAGAACGAATTACCGAAGTTTCTGTTCATTATTATGGGGAAATTTCATTGAAAAACCTTTTCAGGTTACGAATAAAGTACCGGAACGAATTAAATTCGTAACCCGAGGTTCCACTGTATATATATATATATATATATATATATATATATATATATATATATATATATATATATATATATATATATATATATATATATATAACTCCACTGAGAAATTATTTTTAATCACTAAACATTTGTTTTACTGATGCGCCAAGTCTCAAATCAAGCACCAAAATCTGCCAAAGTACACATCCAGCAATTAAAACCATCCATGTAGGAACATAGCAAAAGTTCCATTTGGTGTCCTGATGATTTACGTCATTTAAAACACCATAATTACTTTAAAACATTTTGTAAGAGTATTTTGTCTTCATGCTCTATTTTGAGATTGGTTTCACTAATAATAAAAAAAAAAACATTTGCATAAAGCATCCATATTTGCAGATGCCCATGTTGATTAGATTATTAAACACGTGAAAGGTATTAATTTAAGGTACATTTAGAAGGGATAAAAATGTGCAATTAAGTTGCGATTAATCATAAGTTAACTCATGACAATCATGCGATTAATCACGATTAAATATTTTAATCGATTAACAGCCCTAATATATATATACAGTGGTGTAAAAAAGTGTTCGCCCCCTTCCTGATTTCTTATGTTTTTGCATGTTTGTCACACTTTGATATTTTAGATCATCAAACTAATTTAAGTATTAGTAAAAGATAATGCAAGTGAACACAACATGCAGTTTTTAATGAAGGTTTTTATTATTGAGGGAAAACAAAATCCAAAACTACATGTCCCTGTGTGAAAAAAATGTTTGCCCCTAAACCTAATAACTGGTTGGGCCACCCTTAGCAGCAAAAACTGCAATCAAACCTTTGCGATAACTTGCAAAAAGTCTGTTACAGCACTGTGCTTTGGGGGTTTTTCGAGCATGAACCACCTTTTAAGGTCATGCCACAGCATCTCAATAGGATTCAGGTCAGGACTTTGACTAGGCCACTTGCTGGTGTGTTTTGGATCATTGTCCTGCTACAGAACCCAAGTTCGCTTCAGTTGAGGTCAGTTGTCTCGTCAATCCACAGAGTATTTTTGCAAATGTCTTGGTGATCATAAAGGCTTGTTTTAGTTTTGCCAGAAAACATCTTGATGTTCTTTTTGTTCAGCAGCGGTTTACATCTTTGTACTCTGCCAAGCATATCAGTTTTGCCCAGTCTCTTTCTTATGGTGGAGTCATGAACACTGACCTTAACTGAGGCAAGTGAGGCCTGCAGTTCTTTGGATGTTGTTGTGGGGTCTTTTGTGACCTCTTGGATGAGTCATCACTGTGCTCTTGGGGTCATTTTGGTCGGCTGGCCACTTCTGGGAAGGTTCTTTACTGTTCCATGTTTTTGCCATCATAAATAATGGCTCTGTGGTTGGTTTGGAGACCCAAAGTTTTAGAAATGGCTTTATAACTTTTTCCAGACTGATAGATCTCAATTATTTTGTTTCATTTGTTTCTGAATTTCTTTGGATCTCAGCATGATGTCTAGCTTTTGAGGGTCTTTTTGTCTACTTCACTTTGTCAGGCAGATCCTATTTAAAAGATTTCTTGATTGCGAACAGATGTGTTAGTAATCAGGCCTGGGTGTGGCAAGAAAAAATTGAACTCAGGTATGATTAAACCACTTTTTGTGTTAATAAATAAATAATAATAATAATAATAATAATAATAATAAATAAATAAATAATAAATAAATAAATAATAATAATTAATAATACAAACCTTCATTTAAAAACTGCATCTTGTGTTCTTGTGTTATCTTTTACTAATATTTAAATTAGTTTGATGATCTAAAACATTAAAGTGTGACAAACATGCAAAAAAAAAAATAAGGAATTAAAACACTTTTCACACCACTGTGATACACACACACACACACACACAGTGGTGTGAAAAGTGTTTTGATTTCTTATTTTTATATATATATATACATGCATACATATATATGTGTGTGTATATATATATATACACACACACATACACACCACAGTTTTAATTGCATACATATTTCAAGCTAGGACAAGTTATCAGAAATAATGCTTATAAATGATTTAACAAATGACTTTCTCCAACTTCTCAACTGACTACATCACTCACTTGGAACAGAAGCTCCACAAAAAACACCACCTACAGAAATCATTAAACAATGTGTCTGCTTCAAAATCCATTAATCCACCTCATGTGCTCCAGCTACAGG
Organism: Silurus meridionalis; assembly: GCF_014805685.1. NCBI lineage: Eukaryota > Metazoa > Chordata > Actinopteri > Siluriformes > Siluridae > Silurus > Silurus meridionalis. The sequence goes on along the minus strand of NC_060911.1, from coordinate 5,038,616 downwards.
CAGAGCTGTCAACTTGACAAATAGCTATGTGTATAGTTCATAAGGCATGATCTCAGCCTTGAGTGCAGAAGGGAAACACTTCTTCTCTTTAAGAGTGGGCCCTGCATTGGTGGACAGTAATTTGCTCAAAAGGAAACAAATGAATCTTTTGTCTTTTGCTATTTTCAATGCCTGTGATAAAGTGAAGGCAGCTAGATTTTCAGATCTGTTTACTTGAGTATTGTTACCATTTCGGATCGATTTTATTAAATTGTATTAAGGTAATGTATAGTTGTTGGAAAAAGATAAGAAAAGTAAAAAAACATTACCAGATGATACAACCACTATTTTGGCTGTTTCATGTCAGGTCATAGACAATGGGCTGTCTCATTAATTGTCTTTTTTTTTCAGACTGAAAAGGGCACAAGACACAGTACCTTGTAAAAATGAAAGTTAATTACCAGTTAGTGTCTCATGATTCAGATTTCATATAAACAAGAAACTCTAAGTAACAATTCATAAAAATTTGAACTAGATTGGGCAATTGTTGAATCCAAATAAACTTCTTGTTGTTGTTGCCAAAACGATTTACTACTAATAACTTTAACAAGACATATCACCAGCTTTTTAGTATATAATAGATCAACTATTGACAATTTGGCATTATCATTATTAGACATTATATTGATGTATTATTCACAGTGTTCATAAATATGCACAGTCACATCTTGTTACATCCAGAATGAAACACTAAAGAGTATGCAATGGACTAAGACTTTGTTATTCTACGATTCTAAGAGCAGGGAAAGTAGATTCCAGACTCCAAAACCAATGCAAAAAAAAAACATTTTCAACAAGATTTACACAGCCTTTTTTTTTTTTTTTTTTTTTTTACTCTTAATTATGATGTGGAGGTACATGTTCACAGGCTACCTGCTACCAGGGCTTTGATTAAGCAACCAGGACTGCAAAGTAAAGTGTGCATCCGGTGTGATGGCAAATGCCCACTAGACAATGAAAGGCAAGCTTGTCTGTGATATAATCAAAGCAAAATCAGCAGGCAACAGGGAGTTCATGGAAGAGCTAGAAGCAGCATACAATAGCATAGTAATGAGCAGAGATTAGTGGAGCTTATAAGTGAACAATTTTTAATTCCCCGAATATTTTGTAAAAATTAGGTTATGAACAAGAACCTAAAAATGAGCTCATGAGACCAAAAAGTAACCAATGCTAACACTAGGAACATGTTCTGTGTTTGCTGGGTTGGTACATCTGCAACCATGTAACTTAAATTGAAAAGAATTTTATTTCGGAATATTTGAATAATCCTAAGGTTACAGTTAGGTAACAGTGATCTTGTCACTCTCTTTTTTTTCCAGGCCTGCCTGATTGATTGTGCTTCTGATTCACATCATATTAATTGATGGAGTTGTTTCATGTGATAACACTCACTGCTGTTAAAGATGGCTTAACATGCACAGCTTAAAGATTCATGGAGTTGCTAACGACGATGACGATGATGCTATTCATATTCTCACTATTAAAAATGTAAAAAAAAAAAGTGAAGGATAAAGAGGTTAGTGAAGTTTAAAACAATTGATTTTAATCATAATTTATTAATTCAGAGATACAGTAAATAAAACCTCAGAAAATCTCAGGAGTTCACATATGAGTGAAATGATTATTCAGAGGAAAGAAAATTACTTTCACCTGGCAGGGGAGGAGGGTCTTAATTAAAATGGTGAGGAAAGCCATGGCATTTTCCTTTAGTACCAGCTAGAGGGGAAAATCCTGTTTGATATAAGGCAGTCCCACTCAATGTGACCCAGATAGATACATTAAGACCATCTGATTTGCTGTCAGATACATGGCTGTAGATCATAATGAGCTTTGGTTATTTGATTTAACTAAAAATAACAAACTGGCATCAAACCGGATGAAAAGAAGCAATGGATGAAAACAGCGATTGTGCTTCAACATGGGACATTCAAAGTTGCAGCAGACAGTATTTGATTTTCTAATGATATTTTTTTTCTTGAGGCCACCTATCCATTCCCAACCAACCATTTTCACAAAGCTTTTTTTCATCCTATTAATATACTTGAACTTTTTTTTTTTTTTTTAACATGTTCAGCATATTCTTCAAGTAATAGTAACTATTGCACCTTTAAGAGTAACAAGTATAACAACACTTTAGGTCCACAGCCAGCTCATCCCTATACAGTTGTTTATGTTTTTAATTAGTGCTTTTTTAAATTGTTTTTTTTTTTTTTTATATATATATATATATAATTGTTATTTATTTAATGTAACACAAGGACCAGGTGATACAAATGCACAAAACATAAAATAACTTGAAACATGAACAAAGAAACCAAAAACTATATACACAAGTGCTAATCATGGTGAGTGTGAGTGATCAGTGACATGTGACAAAACAAGGCAATAGCTGTGTAACATAGCTGGGTAACATAATCATGAATACTGTTGTCTTTTGAAATGTATTAATTTCCTTATTTATTATTTATGTGCCTGATTTGACTATTTCTTTGGCAGTTATTCATTCATTCATTCATTCCTCATCATTATACAGAATATCTGAAAAAATATTTGACATCCCATTCCATGTTATAATAACCTACTCTCTTGTCGGACAATTTGTGTTCTATAAGCCACAAGGGTGTTACAGGCCTCCTTACATCACCTACACCAGCCTGGGGTGCACACAGTGTTTACACAGTGTCTTCCCAAATGTGTTCACTAGGGATAAGGTCAGAGCTCTATAGCAGACCACTTAATATCTTACACTCCGACCCATGAATATACTGCACACTCACAAGCCTGGACTTTTTTTTTTTAATCTTCCAGTTGTGGTGGAGCCTAGTGTGCCCTCAGATTCTGAATGACAGGAGTGGAACATGATGTAAGTCTTCTACTTTTGTCAGCCATCATCCTGTATCTTTATCTTGTGCATCCTGAAACACATTTTCAGGTCAAAATGTAATTGTTTAAATTATCGTTGCCTTCCTGTCCGCTTCACAGCCATTCTCCTCAAACTGCGCTCAGTTTCCACTCTTAGCATTTACTGCCATTTACAGAATGTTTTGTTTTTTTGTTTGTGTTGAGCACAATTCTATAGTCTATTGTGTGTGAAAATCTCAGGAGATCAGCATTTTCTAAAATCCTCAAACCAGCTCCTCTGGCTCCAACCACCATGTCCCCAGTCACACTTTTCCAAGCTATTGAATTGTAACTGCACAATTTTATGCTTTGTCCTACTGCCACCAGATTGACTAAACCTTTCAAATTTTTATTATAGAGACATAAATTAGAAAGAGAGAGGGGGTGAAAACTGTTAAAAAAAAAAAAAACCTTTGGACCATTTGTTATTTTTGATAGCTCTTGATAGCTCTTTTATATTTAATCACTGGAGGAAGGATGTTTTTCCATTTTAGTGTGATGAAGCATAGAGGACTCCATTTGCCACCTATTTGCAGGTTGAACCTATGAAAAGAAGGAAAAGGAGCAAGAAGAGTTAAAAGCTAGAATCAAGTTTAAGTGAAAGATTTTTTCTTAGCGCATTAACATCTTATCTTTCCGATAATGCATTGGCCATAATGACAGCTAGAAGTAGGATAACAGGGACAGAATTACAATGTTGACATGTTTTCACTTTTTTTCTTTCATTCTCTTGGTTTTGCATGCTAAGACTTCAGTACGATCGGGGGTGGTGGGATTCTTTCTTTTTAAACGAAAGAATACAAAAAACATTTTTTTTTTTTTAGAAGATAGACAGGGTGAAAGTAGAGCTAGTGAGAGAACTATTACAAAAGGGATGCTGACAAATTTTGACAGCATGTTATTACAGCTAAGTGCCAATCAAGAATTAATGGCGCAAGCAAATATGTGCGTGTGCCACTGGTCCTGTTTTTTTTTTTTTCTTTTGCCAGAAGTGGGCCTTCCCAGGTATGTGTAAGAGAAAAACAAAAGAATGTCACCTTGCCGGTGAGAATACAATGAGTAGATTTCAGCATTGCAGCACTGTGAATGCAGATGGTGACAGCCGTTGAAAAACTCCTTTAGCTAATGGCAACAGTGGCAATTATACTCGCATTCATCATTTTCATGGCAAATTGCAAAACATTTCTTCGTCTTCCCTAGTGTTTAAAATACATCATAAATAATATGTCTAATTAATAAACCATTTCAAATGGTCATCATATTCCCAAATAAATATCTAAAATAATAATAAGGCCAGTCATAATTGTGCCAACACTTTATGCATTCGCAGGACAGTTTGACTTATTACTTACTGACTATTGCGAATACACATGATAATGGTGGCGGATGCAAGTGCTGAGTAAGAAGGTTTTAATAACAATAAGGCAAACAAATCCAAAACAGCAGGCAGACATAAAAAAAACGGCCCAAAAATTTTGCGATTGGCAAACAGCGTAGACTACAGCAAATAAGGAACAACAAGGAAGAAATTAGTCAATAAACAAATATAAATTCTATGCATTACTATGCAAACGCATGCACAGATGTGTATATATACAGGCATGAATCAAAAAAGTTAATCTTTCAATCCATCTGACTTTCTACTTATATCATTCTGCCATCTATCTTTTCAAAGTAACTGTTGGTCTTTCTTTGTCTTTTGACTATTCAAACTAACCCCAAGCATATAAAACCTTTTCATACCTTCAGGCCTTCGTCGAGCAAACGTTCAAGTTTGTCATGACAAACTTTTCCTTTTTATTTTATGAATTTTGAACATGACTAATAGTGTCAATCTAGCTTACAGTTTAGTGAAGAACAATGAAGACCAGATTAACTAAATGGAAACACATATGGATTTCGACCCAAACAGTATAACATATGTACAGTATCATAATTCTGCAACCTAATATAATTACAGTAAATTAACAAATTTGTGGACATCTGAACATATGTTCATATGTGATTTTTGAACATCCCATTCCACATATAGTCCCCAATAGCTGCTATAAAAGATGGCACACTTCTGATAATATACCCACCAAAAGTGTTAACAAAATTATATCCTGATGAAAGTGAGGTGAGGAGGTCTGGGGTGCAGTCAGCATTTCAATTCATCCCAGAGGTGTACAATTGGTTTGAGGTCAGAGCCCCTAAGATCTTCCACTCAAACTTATTGCTTTGTGCACAGTGGCAATGACATGGAACAGGTTCAGGTCTCTTAGTTCAAGTGAAGGGAAAAAATTTATATAGAGACACATATAGAGCCTCATCACAGACGACTCTCTGTCTAGCTTTCATGGTCACCAATCTTGTTCTTGGTTAACGCTGTATCTTGTCTGTGCTTCGGTTTTGATTTCCTCTTGTTCATGCTTCCTGTTATTTTGTCTTTGTTTCGGATATTTATACCGTAATTAAAAACATCTGCCCTTGCATTGCCGATCCTCGTTTTGCATGACAGTTAACAAGAGAGTTTGGAGAAGACTCACAAGACTGACACATTCAAGTGGACAGGAAGGCTATAGGTAACACATATAGCCAGTTTTTATACCCATAGTAAGCAAAAAAAAACATGTCAGAATGTACAACATGTAAAAGAGCAAGAGTTACAATGGGCACTGGCTCAACAAACAACCAGTTATATTAAATTTTTTTAACTTAACGTTCGGGGGTTTAGGCCCCTGTATCGCCAAACTGCCACTGTTGGGTCCTTAAGCAAAGCCCTTATCCCTCTCTGGTCCTCGTCCGTCCGTCCTTTCTTTCTTTCTTTGATCCATCGAATGAAAATACCAATTCTTAATATTAAAATATCCAGCAACTGCATCCATGCGTATCCATAGCATGGAACCTTACAACCGCCAACCGTATTAAAATAAATGTACCAGTACAGTGAAACCTGGGGAAAAAAATGGAAAGCTCTGCAATTCATCTACCTTCCCTTATTCAACAGCCTGTACTTATTTCTATTTACAGTGAAATGTATGCAGGAGTCGGAAAGAAAGCAGTGGGTGAACGTACCTTTAAAAAGAAAAATAGGCCGACGTTTGGGTACAAAGAGAGACATTGTGCAACAAGGAGAGACAAAGCTAGTTGAGCTGTCAAATGCAAAGTGGTATTTAAGGTTTTTTTTTTTTTTTTTTTTTTAGATTTAACCGAACATAATCTCCTGTGTGCTCCTGACACCTGTGTAGGTTGGATACAGCAGCGCTGGCACACTATAGTTATCACAGAGCAGAAAAAAAAATGGCTTACATGTTCGGCAAATGAATTTGTATCACACTTTCTTGAACTTAAACAGAAGTCTGGATGTCATCCGTAACAATAGTTTCTATGGTAGGTAAAGAAACTTTTCTAGACATATTTCGAAACGATACGTAAACGCTGCGAAAAAGGGAAGAGGAGCAGGCAGGAGAGAACTAGTGATTGTTGTGCATAAACTATTAGTCCGTTCTGAATGAGTCTTTAATGTGACTCAGAAGAACAAGTCGTCTCATAGAGTGATTTGTTCATTTTTTTCTGGACGCATATAAAATTACGCACAAAATCTTCATAGGTTCTGTACAGGGAATAGAACTGAGTAGTTTCTACGCAGATTGAGAACTAACATGAGCACTGGAATGTAAGATTATGAGTAATGTTCTTTCTACAGTCTTTTACAGTCATTTGTGATTATAAAACTAGGAGTACTGAGCAAATTATAAAATAGCTCAACATTTGCGATCATCATAGATACAACACCAGCTTCTCCATGCCAGAGCCCTAAAACACTCAAGGAGGTCCAGTGTCCAAACTCCACATGAAGTGGGATCCAATTGGCACTGGTACGTCTCTAGATAGTTGGGGATGTTTGCGGAGTCGGCATCTACTTCTTTAAAGGTCCACAATCTTCATAAGGTTGGGATGTGACTGGGGCTGGAGCAACCTCAGGATGCCTCAGGATGGGTAGAGAAAGAGAAGCAGTGGAGAGGATTTAGTGTAGCTGCTGTTCATGATATTAACAGCACAAGTTGATAATGTGCATTTGATCAGATGTACTGGAGCACAAAGTTATAATGTGATGTGTGTTATGTGTAGGCTTTGCTAAAAAGATAAGTTTGTAATCTGCACTTAAACTGGGAGAGTGTGTCTGAGCCACGAATACTGTCGGGAAGACTATTCCAAAGTTTAGGAGCTACATGTGAGAATGCTCTACCACCTTTAGTGGACTTTGCTATTCTAGGAACTACTAGAAGTCTGGAGTTTTAAGATCTCAGGTAGCGTGACGGATTGCAGCGTGTTAGAACACCGGATAGATGATTGGGAGCTAAACCATTTAGTGTTTTGTAGATAAGCAGCGGTATTTTGTAGTCGATTCGAAACTTAACAGGTAGCCAGTGTAGGGATGATAAGATTGGGGATATATGGTCATATGTTCTTGGCCTTGTGAGAACTCTGGCTGCTGCATTCTGGACTAACTGAAGCTTGTAATTTTATTTATTAATTACAACCGCAGACTAAATGTGGATTGTGATTTTCAAAATACACATATGAATCTTATGTTTAGGTGTCTTTAAGCATTTGTATACAATAGAGGTGTCTTTAAGCATTATATAAAATATTTTGTATGTAAAACATAAAGACGCTCTGTAAGTGTTAAAGAGTAAACCTTCTGCTGGAGTGTTAGCTATCATGAAATATCCTGCCCAGTTACTGAAAATAAATCATATTGAACTGCTCTGGATGAACTGGATCACAAGGTCAGAAAGAAATCTCCAACTAGTGAAGATCATCTTCAGCAAGTTCTACAGAGGCATGGCAAAGTATTTCAGCTGAATGTTTAAAGAAACTAACTGTCCGTATGCCAACAATGTGTAAAGGAGTGTTAGACATGCTAAGGGAGGATTTTTTAATGAAAAATAAATGAGAAAATCTGTAAATGTATATATTTGTTTGGTCAAAGTAAATCTTCATACCATTTAATGACCTAGTTTGTCTCAAGTAAACAAAGGAACATGTATGTGTCTCAAAAACACAGACATTGGGGTATGTTTGAGATCTTTATATTTTCAATTAAAATGTAGGTTTTAAAGGATACCCAGTCCAGCTCATTGTTAAATTTTGTGTGCTTGTGGTATGAAATGTTATTTTCTCCCACCGATGTTGTGTGTATCTGTAGGGCATACAAGCTTCTGCAGTTCATATTCACCAATTAGTGTAGTACAGGTCAGCCCTGCAACACCACACAGACCTCCTACACAAAGGCTTGCATACACACACAAACACACACACACACACACACACACCAAAAAAAATCATCAGTTAACCTTTACTTTAACTGTTATCTTTCTGTAGTGAGGGAACTGTTATCTTTCTGTAATGAGGGAAGTGGTTGCATTTCCTGCCAAAATTCATATGCATTTGTATTTATGGATGAAAATGTTTTACTCTTATGGTTTCGTTATCTCAAACAGTAATTAAAAAAATACTAACACTAATCACAAGCAATGCAACGATGTAAGGTTGTTGTAGCTTTCCAAAAAAACACCACCAAACTTTTAGGATTTTGTGGGTAAATAGTTCTAAACAGAAATCCACGGAAACGGTAACAAAATGTTTGTGGTATTTAATAAACCATGAAATGTATAGAACAGAGCATCTAACTATTCTCTATTTAATAGCACATTGTCTAATTGCAGTGGTGGACAGTAACAAAGTAATTGGTTACTCTACTTAAGTAGCCTTTTCAAGCGCATGTCCTTTACTGGAGTATTTCCATTTGGGGAGACTTTAACTTCACTAAATTTTACAGTCAAATATCGTGCTTTTTACTTAGCTACATTTTGCAAAATCAGTATTTCTTTTCATTTATGAGTGGATAAAAACTTAACTGGTAAAACACACAGCAATCTACCAATCAGGGTAAGCAAAAAAAAAAAAAAGATTTAAAAAGTCTCAGAGGGGGAAGTATGTTAAGATATCTTTGATAAATTTAGCTTAGAACAACTTTACTCAGCATTCAAACAGATTTTGCCAATATCATCTAGCATTATTTATAAAGGTTTAATATGTGGTATCTATTTTGGTGGAAGCACAAACATACAGTTCAGCGTCGGTTCAACAGCAAGCAGAATATTTAGAAAGAAACGTCTGATTCTTGCCCATGGCCTTATTTGTGCATTAAGCATTTGTAATTAAGTTGAAAAGAAGGTTTTGGGCTCATGATAATTGTAATAGATATCAATCAGTGTTTGACTCATTATTATAATTCTATTAATAGATCTGTGTGCTGAGAGTAACATTAAAGTCTTTTCACATAAACTGAAATGATAAGGCAAAGAGTCTTGTGACAAAAATTATAATAGGAACATTATAGCTGTAAGAAATCGGACTACTTTGGATACTTAAGGACATCTGAAGGCAAATACTTTTGTACTTTTACTCAAGAAAGTTTTAAAGGGAGCACTTTTACTTTTAGTGGAGCCATATTTTACAGAGCGGATCTCACATTTACTTAAGTACATGGTTTGTATACTTCTTCCACCACAGTCTAAATTTGTTGCAGAGGGGGCATGGTCAAAGAGGGAGCTGGAGGAAACGAGTGGTATGGATCACACACCTGAGGGTAGTTTTACTAATGAGTGTTCTCTGTGGCAGTGAGAAGCAAAGATGAAAATACAAAGGGATCGAAGCCAAGAGAGAGAGTGAGAGAGAAAGAGATGGAAATACAAAGCAGTGTGTATGACTGTGTGTCTATGTGCTTAAAACACTGAGAAATGTAAGTACAAAACCCGGCCTGAGACTATAACAAATGATCAGTGATAGTATTCGGAGTTCTCCATCTCAATTACTGCACACTTTATAAGTTGTTTATTCATTTAATACCACAGCAATTGCCCATATCTGCTGGATTCTTATTTATTATCCTGCAATATAATGTTTATCCATTTATCCGTCAGCCTCTGTTTTTACTCTCTTGATGCTAATAAGTGCAAAAAGTGCATAAAAACAAATGGACACAGAGCATAACCTAAAGCTTTAATATGTAAGTCATAAAAATATGTAAGGGATGATCCACAGATATGAAAACAGAGAATGAAATGGCAAGTGAACTAGCATAGCATATATATATATATGTGTGTGTGTATATGTGTATATGTACACAAGGGATTATTTCGAGACTAGCTCTGTTTACAAAAAAAGTACTGTATATACCTTTATTTACGTATCTATGTTTACACAATATTCCTGCCACTTTTGGAATGTGTCTTGGAAGTCTTCTTTTTGAAGCTCCCCGTGCTCCCTGTGACTGTGATCTGTTGGTGTGTTACTAAACTAGTCTGGAACCTTTTTGATACCACTGCGTGCGTGCGTGTGTGTGCGTGTGTGTCTGTGTGTGTGTATTCATTAAATTTTGCCATGCTAACAGGTAAAGACATGCCACTCTGCATGTTACTTTGTTAAGGGTCAAACTACACAATGTGAAATGAAATGAGGAAACAATTTTGCAAGTATAAAGAGAGAGAGAGAAAGAGAGAGAGAAATGACTTATGCACAATTGAAGTCCTCATTAGGCTATAGTCAGCTTCTCCTGTTTGTCCTCAGATGACCCTAAGAGAGCTGGAAAAGGATGAGATTCCACAATGTGACTCACAGCACAGCAAGGATTGACCACACAGTAATGTACAGGCAGGCAAGACTATAATAAGTTGATTTTTGTTTTGGATCATGCAGAAAAATGCTTTTTTTCTTCTTCTTCTTCTTTCGGCTGCTAGCATTAGGAGTCGCCACAGCAGATCATCCGTCTCCATACCACCCTGTCCTCTACATCTGCCTCTTTCATACCAACTACCTGCATGTCTTCCCTCACCACATCCATGAACCTCCTCCTTGGCCTTCCTCTTTTCATTCTACCTTGTGGCTCCATCCTCAGCATTCTTCTACCAATATAATTCATGTCCCTCCTTTGCACATGTCCAAACCATCTCAATCTCGCCTCCCTCAACTTGTTTCTAAACTCATTTCTAATCTTGTCCATCCTCGTCACTCCCAACGAAAACCTTAACATCTTCAGCTCTGCTACCTCCAGCTCCATCTCCTGTCTTTTACTCAATGCCACTGTCTCTAATCCATACAACATCTCAGGTCTCACCACAGTCCTATAAACTTTCCCTTTCATTCTTGCAGATACCCTACTATCACAAATCACTCCTGTCACTCTTCTCCACCCTCTCCACCCTGCCTGCACTCTTTTCTTTACTTCTCTAACACACTCTCCATTACTTTGCACTGTTGACCCCAGGTACCTGCACTCCTCCACCTTTTCCACCTCTTCTCCCTGCAACCGCACCACTCCACTGCCTCCTCCCTCTCATTCACACACATGTACTCTGTCTTACTCCTACTGACTCTCATTCCCCTCCTCTCCAGGCTCTTCTCAACCTGCTCCCTACTCTCACCACAAATCACAATATCATCTGCAAACATCATAGTCCAGGGAGACTCCTGTCTGACCTCGTCCATCAACCTGTCCATCACCACTGCAAACAGGAAATGCCTCAGGGCCGATCCTTGATGCAGTCCAACCTTCACCCTGAACCAGTCATGCAGAAAAATGCTTTCAGCATCTTAAAATAGAAAGGAGATACATTTAATTTAAATAGGTATAAGAATAAAGAGTAGAAATAATTAAAAAAAAACTAGAAAAATAAGAGTGAAATAGAAATGCAATAAAATAACCAATATATATATATATTTTTACAATAAAAAAAAAAAAAAAATAATCACTTGCACCTATGCACAAACTCAGCTCCATGACGATATGTTTACCATGGGTTCGAGAGAAAGATCTTCAGTAACCTGCTTTATAGCTTCAACCTCATCCCTACAGAACATCTTTGGCATTAACTAGAATGCTGACTGCACTCCAAGCCTTCTCACCCTGACTTTACTAACGTTCTTGTTTTAGAAAAGAGCACAAATCTCCACAAGCACACTCCAAACTTAAGTGGAACATCTACCCAGAAGGGTGGAGGTTATTAGAAATACAAATGAGGACAAATGGTGCATATTGTGTATATACATTTCACCAGCACTCAAAGTCTCACATTTGCCATTCATGGTTGTTGTTATTGTTCATTTTCATTATGTTCATGCTAAGGTTACAGTTTATTAAAATGGTCCCCACATCTCCTCGTATTACCATTATCAATAATGTCAATGGCACAAAAAGGTTGCTTTACATATTTAGCACATTCAAACACCAGAGAAAGAGGATTAAACCTGCACAGCATGAGAGGAGATCATTCACAACTTCACACAGACAGCAACCCGAACACGCGATCAAACAAGGACCCTGTTGGATATCTATGACATATTTATTGCACAACATTGCTTGACCGATTTGCATAATATGACGTGTCTCTGTGCTCAAGTGCCATGACACATCATCCTTCTGTGTCAAGTAGAGCAGAACCAGAGAGGCACTATAAAGAAGAAACAGCAAGAATTTTTTTTTCTCCATTATGTTTTAACAGTTTAAATGATTTATCATTTGGATTTGGACAGTATTAAAATTGCAAAGCAATTCTTCTTGATATAGGTTGTCTCACAAGGTACAACATCACCATGTCTCTCTGATTATGAATCAAGGGTCATGGCCCTTAACTTTATCCGAATGGGGTTCTGTTTCCTTGTCAGGTTATTTTAAATTTTTTACTTTAATATTTAAGATTAAAATAAAAGATGATCTGCACTTGCATCCACCACATATGTAAACAGCATAAACAATTTCATTCACACCCTTATTTACACCTATAGGTAATTAAGAGTATTTGAACCATCTGTTTTTGAAAGGTTGGGGGAAACCAGAGAACCCCATGGAAACCCACCTGGGCAGTAATGCCAGAATGATATAAAATTGGTCACCCTGGATCTGTGATGCTCCACCATGGTGCCCTTTTTTATGATTATCATAATTATTAAAGAGAACAGAGGAAAAAATCTGTCCTGACGATTCTTATATACAGTGATGGGTTTTATTTTTATAGTGAAAAGAAGGTTTTTAAAAGGGGAATCTAACAAGCTAAACATCCAACAAGCAATTTCTTTTCCACTTCTGGAGAGCTTGCAGCTTTTCCTTCGATTTCTTTTGTCAAGCCGTTATTAGTCTAATATATATATATACCAGTGGCAGGCCATGCATTTGGTACCTGGGCCTTCAGTGGGGACTCACCCGACTTAATCCACCTCTTAATACCACCACTATCACGTTGTGATTATAGAAACCATCAATACAATACAAAAATTTCACATATGGAGGGTAAATACCATTTTACTAAAGCAAGAAACCCATTTAACAGACAGCTCCAAACCTCTACACTACAACCGCAAATGTGCCACCTACATTATCTGGAGCAGTTCAGAATCAATATTTGTCTAATAATATGACAAAAACATGAAAAATGTCAGTAAAATCCAAACTACTCACCAGAGATGCATACACATAATTTGCACCACTCCTCAGAGGCGGTAAGCCAATGGTGCCGCTCTTTTACACTGGTCTAGAAGTGGCGAACAAACCCTTTCCCGGGATGAGAAAAGCTAGCTAGCTTCAGTTTCCTCTGTAGGCATAAAAAAAGTCTAACTCAGATTTATTAATGTGTGCAGAGCGCTACACATGTATTCTGGCAAATCGAACTTGGCTGTAACAGTTTCCCTCTTGAAATTGCTAATAGAGACTAAAGTAAAAAAAAAAGCCAGCAGGACAGACTTTGCAGGCCCTGGGCAGATTAGATTGACATGGCAGCACAAATAGGCTGAAATCTGATTTGACAAAAAATTTAACATACACGTACTGGAAGCAGTGCAGCCAAAAGAAACGCTATGAAATAAAGAGAATAAAAACTGTTGGAAATAAATTAATAAAATTTAATAGAACAAATATTAGAATTTATGTTGTAAATGTAGGTCAGTTCTTCTGCCCGCCACTGATAAATACCATTCATTACAAGAGTGAGCTTTCCACTTGACACTTTGCTCCAAATTACTTTTAATTCGTCTCATTTACTAAATATAAATCTGAGAAACAGAGCTGCATCAAACGACTCTGTTAGCACTTCATTACACTGCCATGCACACATTCTCCTGTCTAAAATATTTTAATGTATTTATTTATTAATAAGTGGAAATGTGTCTGACCATTATACTAATGTAAGTGATCCATCGACAACAAAAATTTCAATAATTTGTTTACAGTTCTATTGAATAAACAAAAGTAAAACCCAAGTGATTTCATTCAGCTCTCCCTTTGTCACTAGCTCTATTGGCACTTACCTTCGATCCTTGGCTCCCTCCATAAAGCCCTGTGTAAGGAATTTGGGAGTAATATGTTATAGCAACATTACTTTAGACACAGATTACCTCAGTCATTAAAAACATTATTATTTCATCTGTGATTACATTCCAAAGTGAAGCCTTTTCTATCCTTTTCAGATCTTCAAAAAGGCATCCATTTATTAGCTCCAGGTTAGACTGCTGTAATGCATTGTACATTGGTCTTCCACAATAATCCCTGAACAGGTTTCAATTGGTACAAAATGCTGCTGATTATCTGTTCACTAATACAAGTAGGCCAGAATATATAAACCCGGATTTCACGTCTCTGCACCTGCATCCAGTTAGTTTCAGAATTAATTTTAAAGTTGTTTGTGTATAAGGATTAAAATAATTAAACTTCCAAATACCTTGTTGACTTATTACAGCTCCATTCCTCATCATGCTCCCGAAGATCCTCCCATCAGCTTCTTTCACGTGTACCAAAGACTAAGTACAAAAACAGGCATAATATTATGACCAGCTGCCTAATATTGTGTTGCTCCCCCTTTTGACGCCAAAACAGTTGTGACCCATCGAGCATTACAGCATGAACTTCTTGAGCAGTTTGAGCTACAGGAGCTCGTCTGTTGAATCGGACCACATGGACCAGCCTTCGCTCCCCATGTGCATCAGCATCATTTAGAACAAACCCAAAAAAATTTATTAATAATGACCTTGTCTTCCAGTTTTCAGGTCTCCAAATTCTTGTTTTTCTGTGACAGAAGTAGAAGTAGTATGAGGTCTTTCTGCTGTTGTAACCCATTTGCCTAAAGGTTTAACTTGTTTTCCATTTGGAGATGCTTGTCTGCATACCATGATTGTAAAGAGTGCTTATTTCAGTAACCTTTTTCACATACCAGTCTGGCCATTTTTAAACCAGTCTCTAAATTACTTGTCCTGTGTCATCAATCAAGCATTTTTTTCAGAGCAGCTGGATGTTTTTTTCCCCATAACATTCTGTCTTAACTTTAGATACTGTTGTGTGTGAAAATCCCAGGAGTTTAGCAGCTTTTGAAATACTCAAATCCAACCTGTCTGGCCATTGTCAATCTATATACTAAAGAAATTATTGGCTGACTGGATGATTGCATTAATGAGCAGGTGTAGAGTGCTCATATATATTTTATATTATTGACATTTTCTACATGAAAATCAATAGAAAGGAAACAGGCCTATGAGCCATTCCACCAGTGTATAGGGAGATTATGGATAGTGCTAAGTAATGGCAGCTTTAAGGCAGCCATTGGTGTTTGTTTCCAATCTGTTTATTATTTTTATGCTGGCTTAGCACCATGAGCCATGCGCATTGATCGGAAGAAGAAGCCAGTGATAAAATCAAAAGAGGTGTGGCTATAATCGAGTGAGGAGAAAAAAAGAAAGTACTCATAACAAAGCTGTCAACTATGTTAAAATTCCAGCAAGTCATCCAGCTATGTTTTTCCCCCAAGGATTTATGTCTATCCAGCTCCTGTCTGTGTTGTGTGTGTTTGACTTGAGGCGGTTGTGTTAGTAAGCACCTTAGTCTTCACAGACCATTGAGACAACTTGTTTCAAAGGATTTCATGGATAGTGATAATATTATTCAATATCTATCAAGAAACTGAAGGAAAAAACCTCTCAACAATGAAACTATCAGTTATTTCCCATCCACCTCAGAAGTGCCACCCCCACACACACACACACACACACACACACACACACATATATATTCATTCTGAGTAAACTCTAACTTTTTGTATATGAAAAATCCTGGAAGATCAGAAGTTTCCCGAACTATGAACATGATGTGAACATGATCTACACATTGTCCTTTATCTGCATCTACAAATATGCACTTGTTCCTCTGGTCACAATACATCTCTCTCTCTCACGCTCAGTCTTTATCTTTCTTATACAACATTCTTCTGTGTGCCTGACAATCCTAGTGAAGAAGACATGGATGACAGGGGACAGATTGCCTTCTGCAGCCGACCATGAAATCCCTTTCTGCCGTTCACCCCACCATGGAACCTCAAAGAGATTCTGAACCCCCTGGGTCCTCCAGCACACAACATCCAATTAGAAAAGAAGGCTTTGCTATGCTTTATACAATTTTTCTTTCTTGGCCCTTGTCTTGACTTGCTTTAAGCCCTGTGTTTTGGGAGCAGCAGAGCAAACAGTAATATCTTTTTCTGGTTTAGAAGAAAGGACCAAAGGCTGGTAAACAAGGCTCTCTAACAAAAACACAATTGTCTCATTTCTATGATGTTCAACTAATATCTATATCACAATATACTCAGGCATGTGCCACTGAAAGGTTCTGTACTGTAAACAGCCTGAACATGAAATATAAATTTTTTACTCCACATGTTGCCACAATTACTTGCAGCATTAAAATTTCCCATCATTGAAACTAAGAAGCCCAAACCTGTTTCAGCATGACAAGAAGAATTTAAATTTTCTGCTTAGAACCCTGACCTCAACTCTAGGGAACACCTCTGGGATGAACTAGAGCTCTGACTGAACCCCAGACTAAACCCTCAGTGCACGATCTCAGGCACTATTGCACTCCTATACCAACAAAGATGCAGGTTTTTGAACTAAGTGTTGTTGGTATGCAGGCCGGATGGTCCCTCTCCTCTTTAGTCTGGAGGACACAGCATGGATTTAAAAAACAATTGCAAATTTTCATTCATCTGAGTACAGAACTGCATATCATTGTATGCAGTGATTTAAAAAAAGAATCATACCTGTTTTTAATGCAGTGCCACTTGAGGGCCCAAAGATCTCAAGCATCCAATATCGATTTTCACCACTGTCCCTTGCACACAGAAGTTTTCTTCAGATTCTCTCAATCTTTTTTTGATATTACATAATGTTGATAATGAGATATTTAAAGATATTTAAAATTCTTAGTAATTTCATGTTGAGGAACATTTATTCTAAAATTGTTTCACAATTTGTAGATGCAGTTTTTCACAGATTGGTGAAGCTCTGTCTCTCTACGATACTTAAGATATTTTTTCTTCATGTTCCTGACCTGTTGCTAATTAAGCTAATTAGTTACAAAATGTTCTTTTCTACTTAAAAAACTTTCTTTTCAAGTAACACCTACTTTTTCAGCCTGTTGTTCCCCCTTTCCAAATTTTCCCGATATGTTGCGACTATCAAATTCAAAAGTTTTTTATTTTTTCCAAATTTAAACTTAAAATTAGATTTTTTTTTTTTTTTTTTTTTTTAATGAGATAACTGACTTGTGAGAAGTTATTACATTCCATTTTTATTTAAATGTTACACAGCGTTCCAGCTTTTTGGAATTAGGGCTGCAGTTGGAACTGTTCAGAGATGGTTTGATTTATATGTGGTGCCTAACATAAGAACTGCAGGCCACAAAAAGAGGCTTAAGTACTAAAGGAGTGGGACCATGTACCACTTCAGTGTCATCTCTAAGGGAGAAAATTGTGGCTAATTTTCATGAGAGTTCCTGGCAAAGGATTTATCTCTGGTAATGGCAACTCCAGAAATGATGGAAGAGGCAGAACCTACAGTATACATTTACTGAGCCATGGCTTTTTCTGTTCACATATTGTTAATTACTTTGTGTTCTGTGCAAATTGGTCCTTTCCAGACTCCAGTGTAGACTTTCCTGTCCTATTTAGCTCCAGACTAATAATGCTGCTTCTACTTAAAGGATGGCATAATTAATGGGTGACAGTATTTATTCATGATGAAAGCCAGTGCTGGGAACTGCTTGTTACATTTACAATGACATTTATGGCATGCAGCAGAAGACCTTGTCCAGAGCGATGTTCATGAGCCAGAGTACTTTGAGTCTCAATCAATTAATAAATTTACACTGGTACGCTAGATCACAACTTAAGATAAATCAGTTTACAACTCTGTTGAGAGGATTATTAATATTATTTTATATAATAGCCAGGGACTCTGCAGTTCGGACATCTAGGGGAAGTTAGGGGAACTGAGAGAAGGTGGTACCAGTCGAGCAGTGCTAGAAGATCTCAGGCAACATGATGCAGTGCGAGGAGTAATGAGGTCTCTGAGGTAATCTTCCATCCAAGATTACTTGCGTGCTTGTGAGTTTCTGATCTGTATTATGTGATATATTGTTCATGCCTTGGATATTCACTGGTTTAAAGAAGAAGAAGAAAAAGAAGACAAAGAAGAAGAAGAAAAAGATTACCGGACTCCTGGTTATATGTTGTGTCTCTTCAACTCTTGTCACTGTGAAAAACCTCGGGGGCAGTCAGCATTCCAATTCATCCCAAAGGTTTAGTAAGGTTGATGTCAGAGCTCAATAGCAGGAGATCTTCCACTCCAACCCATGTAAAGCAGATCTTAATGGAGCTGACTTTGTGTAAAGAGCGAATTGATGGAACAGGTTTGCGACTCCTAGTTCAAGTAAAGGGAAAATTTTATTCTTCGACATCCATCAGTTTGGGGAAGAGCCATAAATGGCTGAAAAAGTCAGGTATCCCAATACTTTTGTCCATATAGTGTAGCTGGGGGAATTATGTTGTGCAATCATATTCATGATATTCATACTTTTTTCTTTGGCTCCTCTGAGTGGAGGTAGATGAATGGAGAAATTTTCTCCATGTTTATTTGCTCACTTCTACACCAGTGCAGTTTTGCCATGGTGCCAAAAAACATGTACAGTGTTCCAATTCATCTTAAAGGTGCTCAATAATATTGAGTTCAGAGCTCTATAGCAGGTAATTCAAGATCTTTCACTTTAACCAATGTAAATCATTTGTTCAAAGAGTTTGCTTTTTCACAGGAACATTGTCATGCTGCAACAGGTTTAGGTCTCCAAGTACAGGTGAAAGGAAAAATTAATGTTTATTGTGTATATTTATCTCTGTGGTTTTGGGAATATGCCTGGAAAAGTCAGGTGTCTCAATACTTTAGACCAAAAAGTGTACAACTTTTTCCCTTTAAAAATAAACTGCTATTGGACTTATTGTAGGCATGTGAAGGAAAAAGAATGACATATTAATAGGACATTAAAACATGTTTGAATATTATTACTTTATTATTAAATAACATTCTGCCCACATGATCAAAGTAAAAAATTAGGCAATGTTTTCTGATCGTCCAATGACAGATGCGGCTTAACGGTCAGAACAAAGAAGTCTCTAAACACTAACAGACCTGATTCCTAAATTCTGTATCTTATCCCTCAATCAATGAAGTCCAGGAACCTGTCTGAGGATTAAACCCTGCTCTGAGTGTTGGCCTGACATCAAAAAGTACAAACCGCACCACTGTGGATCTTAATTCTGCAAAGACGGTCAGCATTTTCAGCTTCTTTTACTTTTTATTTTATTGAATTCATGTGCTACAGATTTCTTATGTTGCACTCATTATTTTGCTATTGGCTTCCATTTGTTTCACTATTTATACTTTAGATCTTACACTTTATTCATTGTACAGATCTCTTTACTCCTTTGGATTGTATGACAATGCAAACTTAAATGTACTTAAATGGCCTGCTCAGGAATATATAGAAACCTGGACTGATTTGTTCATTTATTTATATATTTTATATACAATCAGAGACTCCTCACTAATAACAGTTACTGTCAGACTAAGACAAAAAGCTTGGCATAACATGGTAAAACAGACTCAGACTATCTCTAATACCCCTTACCCTCACTCAGTAGCATAAAATATTGAAAGAAATGCATGCTCTTTTTCCCATTTTTTTTGCTGTCCTAAAAGGGAAAAAACAACAGAAACTGTATCATCTTCCACATTGAAGAACACAGGAATCTCTAACCTGACCGTTTAATACTCCAGAATAAAAAGTCCAATCATAACCATATTATATAAAAGTAAAGAAGAGACATGTCACTGGTCATGTTATCAGACTTGGTTTTGTTTGTGTGTATGGGCAGACAGCATAGAAATATATCACATGGCTTTAGCACACAGGTCGGTCATGTTATGATTGTACTAAGTGTCCTCTTGAGCTTGATTGTGAAACAATTTCCAGTGTAAATGTAAAGAGCAGCATGCCCTACAGTACCTGTTAAGTTTGGAAATACCTAGTCATTTGATAAATTTTGAGAGACATATACGTACATGTCCTGTTTGTTTCTATTTAACAAATTAGGTCATTTAACAGCCTGAATATGTACTTTGCCCAAACAAATATATAAATGTACAGAATTTGCACTTTATTTTCCATTGAAAAATCTTTGTTTGGCATGAATAACACAAAAAAAAAAAATAATAAAATTGTTTCGCCAAAAACATTCAGCTGAAATACTTTGCTATGCCTCTTGTACAACTTGACAAAGTTGATCTCCACTAGTTGGAGTTTTCATGTGTTATCTATTTAATCTCAGAGCAGTTCAATAGGATTTAGGTACAGTGACTGGGCAGAATATTAAATGAGAGATTACACTCCAGCTGACTGTTTACTCTCTAAATAACACAGAGCTCAGATGTACGCTTCGGGTTATTGTCTTGTTTATGGTGAAGTCACTCCCAATGAGCCGCAGTCCAGGTGAAATTGCTTGGTGTTGAAGTATGGAATAGTAGCCATATTGGTTCAGTTTTCCTTTAACCTGGAATAAGTCTTCAATCTTCCCTGCTCCAAAACAACCCCAAGTGTCCACCTCCATGTTTGACTGTGGGGGTGAGACAGTCTGCTATCATCTCTCCTGTTATCTGTCTTAAAGAAGTTCTTCTGTTTGAATCAAAAATTTTACATTTGGACTTATCTGTCTATAGAACTTCCACTGTCCAATACTTGTGTGTTTTTGCCTTTTACATAGTTTGTCAGTTTTTTAAGTTGGAAACTTTGTCTCTTATGTGTTTTTAAAATACACATGCATGTTCCTTTCTTAAAATGCAACAAACACTGTAATTGAGAGCCCTATAGGTACATTTCACACTGTTCACGTAATGTAAAAAAAACAAAAACAAGCAGGACATAGTTAATGTTTGTGTGAGCAAAGTGGCACTGAACATTGAAAGATTTTCACTTGGCTAGAAAATGCGTCTGGAGATCGGGGGTGTGATTTCATTGACATAAAATAAAGTAAAACACTCTTTCTTTGTATTTAAGAAACTGCTAATCTTCGCATACAGTATAATGTAGAAACATCTTGTTGATGACAGAAATCAGAGGAGTGACCAGACTGATTCTGTCAGGATTTGGATCCTGTTTTTATCCACTAGAGGCCTCAATGTCCCCCTTTGCTGCTTTCCCTTAATTATAATTAGCATACATTGTTATTACTGCCATCTGTATCCAACTTTCCTGATAAAAATAAGCATACAATTATGTATACTCAGGGACAAACTTATAGTGAGAAACTGGTAGGGACAAATTCATGAATTTAACAGGAGCATCTTAGAGATGCAGAATGTCTGAAATAAAGATGCTCAGAGGCTAAAAACTGCAAAAAACTGCATCTACAAATTGCGGAACAATTTCAGAATAATGTTCCTCAACATAGAATTGCGAACTCTTTCACAACATCTATTACAACATCTACAGTACATAATATCATTAAAAGATATGGAGAAATATCTGTGCACACCGGGACAAGGGCAAAAATCTATTTTGGATGCTTATGATCTTCGGGCCTTTAGGTAGCACTTCATTAAAAACAGGCATGATGAGAAACCCCTCCAGAAACCATTGTCTATAAACACAGTCTGTCATGTCATCCACAACCACCCAGCTAGAACCAATCCTGTCTCTCTTTTTAACAAGGTGTTTCCACCCACAGATCTTTAGGTAGCATTTTGCAACCTTCAACCTTCAGTGCACTTATGTAACTATGAAATGTCTGGGTTTTTTGCTCGAATTGTTTAATGGTTTATATGTTTCACTAGAGTTTTGTGAAGATTTGTGCTCATTTTTTATATATAACGCATGTAATTATGCATCTTTATGTAGTTGGCTTTGTGCACAGGGGCATTGTCATGCTGGAACAGGTTTGGATCTCCTAGTTCTCCTGAGGGGAAACTGTCTTGCTAGCACATCCAAAGACATCTTATACAATTGTGTGTCTTCAACTTTGTGCTAACAGTTTGGGAAAGCACCAAATACGGCTGGAAAAGTCAGGTCCCAATACTTTATTCCACAGGATATTGTGTATAATCAAGAAAGTGATGACTCCTTAGCACTTTCAGTGTACAACAGATTTTTGACTGTAGATACTTTGTAGACATGTATAGATGTGAGTTGAGAGATTTAAAAAACATTTGCAGGACCACTGAACGTTTGGTTTACTCCTAAAAAAAACAACTCGTGTCAGTTATTTTATATTGTGGATCGGCAGCAGCGCATGATTGGACATTGGCTAATTAATATTTGTGCACACAGCAACAAGATACAACTTTTGATGTATTGCCTAAGAGTGTGAACATTTGAATATTTAACAGGACCGCCCTCATTGAGAGGCAACTCCATGTTTCGCTGTCGTCGTTGTTAATAAGCTGTCTGAACGCCTACCCGGCGGTTAGCTAGCTGCAGGAAATAATGCAACATCCCATTAATTTGCTTGCTCAGTCCTCATTAAAGAGAACAGGCATACAGATGGGAGAAAGCCAGCGAAAAAAGGTCCAGTGCCACATTTTCATTAGTTCCTGAGGGCAGTGATGAGAAATACATCGTGTGCAGTTTATTGAGTCGTGCTGAATTGTTTATGTCCGGTTTCTTATTAACAGTGGTGAAAAACTTTATCAGCACTTTCTTATTTTTGGATTGAAAAATGATTAGGACAAGAAATCAAACTTTTAGTCGAGATTCACTGGAATTGTCTATTCTGATTGGTCAGAAGGGTTTTTAAAATTTGCATAGAACGTTTCTTATGTTTATATTTACATTGACATTAACATTTGTTTTTATATAATACAAGTAATTGATTTGAATTCCCAATTTTTTTGTTACACATTAAGACACACACACACACACACACACACACACATTGTGATGTGCAGTGACAGAAAAAAAGAAATCTGCTTTCACTTGCATATACACTACATAGGCAAAAGTTTGTGGACGGTTCGTATGTGATTTCTAATCATCCCATTCTACGTAGGGGTAGAAAAGTCTGGTGTCCCAATACTTTTGTCCTTATACAAAAAAATGGAAAGCAAAAAAATGTAAAATAGTACCACACTGCTGACTTGTGGATCAAACCAGTAATGCATTTCTTTCCCATGAAAAGTGTCGCAAGGCAATGAATTTGGTTTATAGAATGATTATCCACTTACAGACACGTTCAGATCAAAAATCAACAATTAAAATTAACTACTGATCGACTGTAATTGATATAAACAGTCTACTACAATGGCTTAGGACTGCAATTGCTTGAACAATTATGCATTTAAAGACCCATCACTGAACACTAAACCTCAACAATAATGCAACTAATTAATAGGCATTCAGGGCTACCCAGATGAGGATGAGTTCCCTTTTACATCTGGTTCCTCTGTGTGTGTATGTATGTATATATATATATATATATATATATATATATATATATATATATATATATATATATATATAAATAATGAGAAGAACTTTAATGTTATTTAGTGTTTTCACCTGAACAAAACATCATTAGATAGATAGATAGATAGATAGATAGATAGATAGATAGATAGATAGATAGATAGATATAAAAATAACTACTTCCAATATTATTGGATCCTACAAGAAGTCAAAAACAAAGAAGGGGAAATTTCCATGTCCAAGGTATGAAAACTTCCAATTCTCAGAACGTCTCTTTTTAAGTAGTCTACAATTTAAAAGTGACAATTATTTAAGTTATATTTGTATACAAATCGTACTTATTCGATAACAATGCTCCCTGTTTTATCACTGTGTCAATGTAATTGCAGTAAGGTGTGAATTATTTCCCCAGCAGGGGGCGTCAAACTCCTCCTCGTTTCCATCGCAATGCAGCACCTAAACACATTCATGATACTTTACATACGGAAACCCAATCGTGTTCTGCTTTATCTTATAACAGATTAGCAGCGATAAATCAGAGAGCAAGTATGTGAAAAGCATGACCACAAAATAGAGTGAATTGTTCTCTCACCTTTTTCCTTTTTTTTGACAATCAGACAAAAATGCAGCTGGACCAGTCAGCATGAAAGAGACATTCCAATACCTGTGAGTGTTACCAAGAGCTGACACTGGAGACTGAAATCTTAAAGAATGATTAGAACGCCGCTTTTGAATCTGTTTCTAAGTTTCTGGCTTTATTACAAGAGGCACATTAACATTATCCTGTAATTTATCTTCTAGCCTCGACTATGGCTCTGCTCATTAATCAACACCTTCTGATCAATCAGAATTGAGAACTCTGCAGCACTGGGGTATGAGGAGATTCAAGTACGTGAGACCTACATATCGATTCACAAAGGAGGGCTGCTAGGAGAGAGAACATTGTGTAATGAGAGTGCGAGGAAGCACATAAAACACGATTGAAAGAGATGAAAATGAATTGCTGGAAGGTAAAATGACGAGGCATTACCCTGACCTACGGCCTGCATCCTCGACCTACGTTAAAAACGGCGGGCCGTTTATGAGTAAACAACCAAGGTGTTCGCTCATTAGTGCGTTTTAACCCGGGTGTTTATTTAAGACACAGCTTACAGGCAACGTTGATTCCATCAAGAAAGTCAAGAAGCTTTTATTGTCATTTTAACCATATATACAGTTGTGTTCAAAATTATTCAACCCCCACTGAAATTGATTGTTTTGGTCGGTTTGACATTGATTATGATCATTCAGTCATCCTGCTTACAATTAAATCAAAGAGGCACGTGTAGGTCAGACAAATATAACAACATTTATAATGAAATAAACACAAATGTCTTTTCTGAGCTCACATCATTATCAGTTTTATTCAACCCCCAAGTGACATTCAATCTTATAACTGTAAAAGGATGTTGTACTAAGTACTAACAGCTTTTAAACGTGAAGCATAGCTTGACACAAGTGTCTTGCAGCGATCTACGGGTATCTTCGCCCATTCATCATGGGCAAAAGCCTCCAGTTCAGTCACATTCTTAGGCTTGCGCACTGCAACTGCTTTCTTTAAGTCCCACCAGAGGTTCTCAATCGGATTTAAGTCTGGTGACTGCGATGGCCACTTCAAAATGTTCCAGCCTTTAATCTGCAACCATGCTCTAGTGGACTTGGAGGTATGCTTGGGATCATTGTCCTGTTGAAAGGTCCAACGTCTTCCAAGCCTCAGGTTTGTGACGGACTGCATCACATTGTCATCCAATATCTCCTGGTACTGAAGAGAATTCATGGTACCTTGCACACGCTGAAGCTTCCCAGTACCTGCAGAAGCAAAACAGCCCCAAAGCATGATTGACCCCCCGCCATGCTTCACAGTAGGCAAGGTGTTCTTTTCTTCATAGGCCTTGTTCTTCCTCCTCCAAACATAGCGTTGATCCATGGGCCCAAACAGTTCTAATTTTGTTTCATCAGTCCACAGAACACTATCCCAAAACTTCTGTGGTTTGTCCACATGACTTTTGGCATACTGCAGTCGACTCTTCTTATTCTTTGGGGACAGCAAGGGGGTGCGCCTGGGAGTTCTGGCATGGAGGCCTTCATTACGCAGGGTGCGCCGTGTCGTCTGAGCAGAAACTTCAGTACCCACATCTGACAAATCTTTTCTCAGTTCCTCAGCAGTCACACGGGACTTTTCTCCACTCTACGCTTCAGGTAGCGCACAGCAGTCGAAGTCAGCATCTTCTTTCTGCCACGACCAGGTAGCGTTTCAACAGTGCCCTTTGCCTTGAATTTGCGAATGATGCTTCCTATGGTGTCTCTTGGTATGTTTAACATCTTTGCAATCTTCTTATAGCCATTGCCCTTCCTGTGAAGAGTAATCACCTGTTCTCTTGTCTTCCTGGACCATTCTCTTGACCTCACCATGTTTGTAACCACACCAGTAAATGTCTAGAAGGAGCTGAGTATCACAGTCATTTTAAAGCTGCCTAATTGGTGCTTATTAGGCTTTATTGCTGCTCCCTGATATCCACAGGTGTTTTCAATACCTGATTGAAAACACTTCATTGAACCTCTGTTCTTCAGAGTGGTAGTCTTTAAGGGGTTGAATAATTATGTCAATGAAGAATTCACAAAAGAAACATTTACTACTGTATTACAAAACTAATTGATGTCATTTTAGTTGCATATGGTTCTTTAAGAAGTCCTTGTAGGATTTCATTCTGAATACAATTACAAATGTACACTAAATTCCCTAAAACCATTTACAGCATTGGGGGTTGAATAATTTTGAACACAACTGTAGCTGACGAAGTACACACTGAAATTAGTTTCTCCAGAACCCTGGTGCTACACAAAACAACGTAGAACATCATAACAGAACACAGAGCTAAGGACTAAAGTAAGTTGTCCTCACCACATAAATTGCATCGTGTGCAACTTGGTGCAAACAGTGCAAGACAAATCTCTCTGTGGCAGATTTCCTACATTGTACATATGGTTAATACTATCTTCTTCTCCTTCTTTTGGCTTCTCCCATTAGGGGTCGCCACAGCGGATCATCCGTCTCCATACCCCCCTGTCCTCTACATCTGCCTCTTTCAACCCAACTACCTGCATGTCTTCCCTCACATCCATAAACCTTCTCCTTGGTCTTCCTCTTTTCCTCCTTCCTGGTGGCTCCATCCTCAGCATTCTCCTACCGATATACCCCATGTCCCTCCTCTGCACATGTCCAAACCATCTCAATCGCTTCTCTCTCACTTTGTTCCCAAAACGTCCTACATGCGCTGTCCCTCTAATAAGCTTGTTTCTAATCCTGTCCATCGTCTTCACTCCCAACGAAAACCTCAACATCTTCAGCTCTGCTACCTCTAGCTCCACCTCCTTTCTTCTCAATGCCACTGTCTCTAAACCATACAACATCTCAGGTCTCACCACAGTCCTATAAACTGTCCATTTAACTCATGCAGATACTCTTCTATCACAAATCACTCCTGCTATCACTCTTCTCCACCCACTCCACCCTGCCTGCACTCTTTTCTTCACTTCTCTAACACACTCTCCATTACAATATGGTTAATAATATAAAATAATAATACTAAGTTATATGTTTTCTTCAACATTGCACAACATGCTTTTCTGCTTACCATGCTGGTAAAGAGTGGTTGTTGGACTCGACAATAGCTTTCAGTCCTCTTTAACGGGCTCTTCCCCCCTGCGGTACTGCTGCTCAGCGGATGTTTTTTGTTTTCCGCACCATTCCGTGCTAACTTCAGTGACAGCCGTGTGAAAACTCACAGCCATGACTGAATTACTCAAACCAACCCACAACCATGCACATTTTTGTATCGTTCTGGTCTGCATAATGTTATATATTGTGCTGCTGCCACATGACTGGCTGGTGTACAGGTTCTGCATATGATCAATCAGATGTTAAATAATAATGATCTCTAAATGTGTTCTGCAAGAGCACATCCTTGTCAGGGACATTTATTATAAAGAACGTTTAGCTTTCCTGCCATCTGGTTCATATTTTAGAGCTGTGGTCTGTTACTGCCAGATGGTTGAGTCCGGTTCCTTTCAAGGTTTCTTTCTCAGCCCACCTAAGAGTTTTTCCACCTTATCCAATGTACGATATATTTGGTTGCACTTTGTGGCGGGGACTTGCTTTGATCCTTAGCTCTGTGTTCTTGTAGCTCTATTTTGATTAATGTAGTGCACCAGGGTTCTAAAGAAACGTCATCTCGTACTGCGTCAGCTACTGTATATATGGTTAAAATGACAAGAAAAGCTTCTTGACTTGAATTTATCTGAAATGGTTTTATACTACCTGCATTATTTATCTTTCAGAACACATTTCAATAAGGAAGACCTCACATGTATAAGAAATCTGTATTTCATTTAGTGTCCGCTTCATTTCTTTATTCATTCTTATTTTTTAATTTCTTGCAGTCATCATTTTTTCTGCCCTCCACTCGAAACCCGGCGCTCATCCATGCACACGCTGCCGCATACATACATTATGTACTAAACAAGGTGGTATTAAAACTAGTTTGTAACAAGCCAACAGATGGCAGCACAAAGCTGCACACACAATTACAGGGAGCACCGACCTTCATAAGTCACTGTGCCAAGAATATTGTCCTTAAAACGATGAGTTTCTAGCAGGAAACAACCTAATCTCACCCGCACCCATTCTACTCGGCAGATTTGGCTCCTGCGGACTTCACCCTCCTCCTGAAGATAAAGATCCAGTTTAAATCGCAGAAGGCACCTGACACACTTAGAAAAGAAGACTTCCAGGACACATTCCAGAAGTGGCAGGAACGCTGGGAGCGCTGTATTACTATGCAATGGGGACTATTTTAAACGTGATGGTATAAAAACGTAGATAAATAAAAAACTTTCTTGTAAACAGAACTAGTCTCGAAACTTTTGATATCACCTTGTATAGTTTATACAGTACGATACTGTAAATTGTGCTGTTTTGCTATATTATGTACTGTAATTTGTTGAATTATTGACTACCCCAATACTGATCACCATTCTTTAAGACCCCTGGGTAGACTAGACCATGTTTTAGACTTACCATATTTTTAAGTTACAATGGGGGCAGCATAACCTCTGTACTATACATGTACATATTACATACTTTTCTATTACTCATTACATCTGCACTATTTTTATCTATGTATCTTTATATCATTACTGTACATTCTGCCCAACATTTCATTCATTTGTGTATATAACCTGTGTGTATATTTATTTATATAGACTGTTTATTCGACTTGCTAACTTCTAATTACTCTTCAATGCCATAGCCTTAAGAACCATTTCTGTACTTCTTAATGATGTCCACACATCTCTGCACTGTTACTGCCTTTATATTTATTCACTGTACATATGCTTACATATTTCTCACTTGCTGTAAATATGCCATATGTTTATCTGCACTTTTGCACGATAGCTACATTTTGCACTTCTGGTAGATGCCAAACTGCATTTCGTTGCTGTGTACCTGTACAATGCAATGATCTATCACGCATCCCCATCGTACCTGTAATTTAAACCTATAGATGGCGCACTTTCATATACAAAAAAACAAAAACAAACACCAAACAAGCTCTTAAATGATGAGAATTAGAAGGGTGTAGTGTTTAAAGTGTTGTAATTGTTGAAGTTACACATGACATGGAGATGAAAAATTAGGCACAATAAATACAGTTGCTTTGACATATGTAACATTTTGGAATATATATATAACTGATATGCAAAAACGTTTGAGACAGTTGAAGAAAAATGCTGATTAAGTAACTGAAGAACAATGTGTTCAAAACCTAAAGAGCAAATTCGGATTACATGTTGTACAAAAGAGGATTTTTAACAGAATGGGCAGAATTATTGTGTCACATTTGCTTCAACTTGAGGCCAAAAAAAAAAAGAACCAAAAAAATACTGACATGCGGTAATAGCACTCCCTCTGAGTTCTTATTAACCAAAGTTGAAGAGCTTCAGTGAACAAACCTAGAGCCCTTGGAAGTGAACTCACGTCTCCATTGATGTGGAGATTTTTTTCATTAACTACTCTATTTAATCACTGTTACACGGAGGAGGACAAAAAAAAAACCTAGGAAGCTTATCCACAGCACTTACACAGTGTATTGATTTGGTAAATGAAAAGGATTCTGAGCCCTGTGTGTGTGTGTGTGCGTGCATGTATGTATATATAAAACTATATTTCAAACAATGTAGTGAAAAAGATTCCACAAGATCTACACACAAAAAAAAGAAAAAGATGAAAACCACAGAATAGAAAAAGTGCAGTGTCTGCAGCGAGGGAAAAAAAAAATCCTTCATGGTTTTGGTCTCTTCATTCGATTCGGAGTCTTGAACCAGCATCTGTGTTGTGTGTGTGTGTGTGTGTGAGCGCTCATGTGTTTGTTAGTATGTTTCCCCACTGATGTCCTACAGATTCATGCAGGTTCCTCCTCCATTCCTGGGCCAATTACGCCAAACTCCTTTGTCGTGGCTTTATTCTTGGATATAGCTGTTGAAGGAAGGGGGGGGGATACTTTGTTACTGAGGAAACACCTATACAGTGGACATTGTCTTAAAGCAGCTTTACACAGAACAGAACAGGAATAGTGATGCCTCTGACAACAATTGTTTACAGTAAAGAAAAAAGGCTGGGAAAGGTTAGAAAAATAATAAAAACAGGTTAGAAAGCCAGGTTTTAGTTATACAAATATAAAACTAAGAAGAAGTGTCACAGTTCAGCAAAAATATGTTTCGTGGAAATTGGATTGCATTTTCTCCTGATAATAAAAATGTATGAGTTTTGAATGTCCCATCCGGCATCATGTATAAATAACTTGATCCCAGTGATGATGTTTTTATTTCAAATAGTGAGGTGTTTCCCTTTATTTCCTGTTTTTCCCTTTTAAGAATGAATCTCATTTACATAATGGTCAAGACATTCAAACTTAAATCCTTAAATCGTTACCCAATTGTGGTTATTTCGCTTTTCTTGGTTCTACATTATATTGTCAGAGACGTTTAAAGTCGACCAATTTGAGACCAAAGACAGTCTGCAAAACTTATCAGAAATGTACAATGACCAACTCACAGTGCGACAATAACAAATGCGACCTTAAATGATGACATGTATCTGGGATTACAATAAGGAAGAAAATCATGGGGCATTAGAGGCCTTGCTTCTTTTATTTGTGTGTTTCTCAAGCTTCTCTTTTCCCTTGCTGTGACCGAGTTCATGTTAAGTTTTTATTCGCTCGTAAATAAATAGATTTCACAAAATGTAGTTGAGTAAAAAGTAAGTAAAAAAACATATTTCTCTTAAAAATGTTACAGAAAGTTACAGTAAAATGGGGAAAAAAAAGCTTTCTATATCATTGTCGTACAGTCGTGTGTGTTTGATACATGATCTGTAATGAACGTATAAGTTTGCTACACCAAGTAGATTTTGGTGGTTGCCTTTGGAGACTCACCCCGAGTAAGTTCCTGGGAATGTATCCTTCCTTGTCTCCCATGCGTGCCCACCACCACTCGATCTCGTCCTCGTCCTCTCTCCTCACCACAGTCATGCAGTCTCCCTCTTTAAACTGCAGCTCGTCGTCTTCGCCGCTCGCGTAGTCCCACAGCGCGTACACCACACCACGGTTCATGATGCCCATTTTCTCCTGCACTCCTGTAGAACCGGATTCAGGCATAACATTATGAACACCTGCCTAATACTGTGTTGGACCCCCTTTTGCTGCTAAAACAGTTCAGACCCATTGAGCATTAACAGCATGAACTTCTTGAGCAGTTTGAGCTACAGGAGTTCATCTGTTGGATCGGACCACACGGACCAGCCTTCGCTCCCCATATGAATCAGCCTCGGCTGCTCATGACCCTTTTGCCGGTTCACCACTGTTCCTTCTTTAGAGCACTTTTGAGAGATACTGACCACTGCAGACCAGAAACATCCCACAAGAGCTGCAGTTTTGGAGATGCTCTGACCCGGTCGTCTATACGTCTCACAATTTGTCAAACTCGGGTAAATCCTTACATCCATTTTTCCTGCTACTAAAACGTCAACTTTGAGGACAAAATGTTCACTCGCTGCCTAATAAATATATTCACCCACTAACATGTGCCATGATTAAAAGGTAATAAGTGTTCTTCAATTTACCGCTCATAAAGTTATAAGTCAGTGTGTGTGTGTATATATATATATATATATATATTATATATGCTCTGGCATACACACCATAGAGGAACTGCGAGCACTGGGTGTAGCCTTCCTCCAACTCCTCGCACTTATCCGCGGCCGTCTGGAGGTCGCTGTAGGTGGCGGCAAACACGGCTGCTCCGGACTCCACCAGGAACTTGCACACCTGGACGTTATTACAGGACGCGGCGCAGTGCAGCGGAGTCCTGGTGCAGGGACACAGCATTGATAAAAGGTTAGATCTGTTTACTGAATGCATAAATGTACAAGTCCTGCATATTAGAAGAAGTTCTTGCTCCTGAACTCACCAGCCGTCGCTGTCAGCAGCGTTGACGTTGACTCCGAACTGTACGAGGAATTTGACGATCTCTGTGTGACCGGCGCAGACGGCGTTGTGTAGGGCTGTGATCCCTTCGTCATTGGGCAGACTGGGGTCTTCCACCTGCACGCCAAAACCCCACAAACCCCCCTCCGGTTTTACTTTTTATTTATATATATTTATAAAAAACTAACTCCGTAATAAACCCGGTGTCATTTGAAGTTTATTGAAGCAAGAAAAAGACCGTAACGAACCTCGTAGATGATTCGCTGCACCAGATCGTACTCTCCCTCCAGAGAAGAGTCCAGAAGCAAAGCCAAGGGGTTGAATTTCACCCTCATGCTATGGTCGATGCGTTCCGATCCATCCTTGCGCAAATTTGTCCGCTTGCCCTATTAAAAAAAAAAAAAAAAAAAAAGCAGCCGTTTAGCTGATGTTTATCGCACTGGAACATCTGACATTTTGCTGGAAGTACTCGGTTTCTCTGCGAGGATATCCATCAGTGTATAAACCGGTTTGGTTCCTGCATCTCGTGATGACTGATTTCGCTTTAATGAGATTGCACAAGCCGATTAGACCTTTTTTTCCTCCCTACTCGAATAAAGAACTCTTTGAGTAATGAATACAGAAGCACAATAAGAACTGGGCCATTATTTTTTTTTATTTGCTTCAGATCTTATTTGAACTTAAGCGAGCTTAATTTAAGGAGCTTCTGCAGCAGAACGCAGCTCTTGTGATTTATACGCATGAACAAGGCCGCTTACGCAAATTCGGCACGAGTGCAGCAGATTAAAGGGCAATAAATAGAACGTTCTCTATTTTTGAACAAAACAGACTCTGTGCTGGGATTACATCTGTAGCCAAGGGCAAGGTTAGTCACCCTTACTTACAGTGAGGCCAAAAGGGGGAAATCAGATTCCATGTGGGGTGTTTTTGCAAAACCTTAATGCCATGCAAGAAGAAGAAAAAACTAATATTTCTCTTACAGCTGAAAATGAAAAACACAAACTTTTTCCATCTTTTCACTAATTAAGGAGATGACTGAACTGATGCTGATGTCAGCTGAAACATAGCAAATCGCACCATTAAAGGATACTGGATGACTCATTAACAGGATGTTTGGTTGAAAAAGTCCGATTCCAAGGTCACGTGTACAGCCAGCATTTCACAAAGCTCTCTACATTTAACCTACTGGTCACCTCGGTTGAACTCAGAACTGATACTTATCGATAGCGTTATCGATATTTTGGTGCAAAAATAAATGATGTGAAATGATGGTCAAATGTTGAAAATGTCAAGATATTTTATTACTGCTGAACTTAAGTACCGCAGTTGACAAACGCCGCTAAGAAACAGAAAAAGGCACATTTTAAAAAGTATAAAAAAGCCCTCCAAATAAATAAGAATAAAAAATTCAAAAAGAGAGAGAGAGATTTCCTCAGCATACCCCAGCACGAACATATCTGAATGTAAAGTTTGACCAGATAGCAATAACTAACTGTACTTTCTTAAAATGTTTTTTAAATAGATGCTGGATCAAAACAAACAACACTTAAAATAACACTGAACTTTATGTTTAGAAAAAGTTAAAAATAAAAAATTATAAATAATAAAAAACGGTACTGATTTATGAAAATCCCAAGGGTTTTAATCCCTATTTTTATATTTATAGTTATACTTTATACTTTTATTATACTTTTTATACTTAATAAGAATACATTAATATTCTATTTCTATTTACATGTTAGACAGTTGCCAAAAGCATTTCACTACATGTTTTACATTCTGTATGAATGTGTGTGACATAAAAAAAAAAATTATTTAAAAAATGTAATAAATATAAATGTCAATTATATTAATAAATATAATTACATAATAAAGTTTAAATAATAAATAATATAACGCTCTCCGTGCAGCGTGCTGTCTTGCATGTTAAAACAAACAGCCTGTGGCATCAGTGATTCCCCTCTAGCGGACCAGAAGGCAACTTTATTTTAAAATCAATGCATTCAAAAAGCATTCTGGGACTTATGTGTACTCACTGGTGGTAGAGGAACCTGTCCCATGACCTCTGGTGGCTTCATGTTTAATGTGTCATCCCCCAGAGCTTCCTGCTCAGCACCGCTTGGATAAGGAGGAGGAGGATAGGGAGGGAACTCCTCTACATAACTTTCAGCAGGCAACGGGAGCTGCTCTTCGACCTCAGGAGGAGGAGGCGGTGGGATTAGGAGAGCGTCTTCGGGGCGAGGAGCAGGGTGAGACGGCGGCGGGGGCGGTATGAAGTCCTCGCCGTCGATTTTCAGGACGTGTATAGGTGGCAGCGGGTCAGTAAGCGGCTGCTCGGGGGATTCGGGTTCTGATGGCTCTGTGTTGACCGGATCGGGTGATGCGCTCTTTTCTTCTGCAGGTCTGGGAGGACTGACTGTGGTTTCCATGGCAGCCAGCGTGGTTTTCTGGTAGAGAAGTTTCTGCATGTTAGGACCCGCAGGACCTTCAGGTTCGGTGATGGAGCTGCGCTTTTTAAGAGGCCTCGGAGCATTGCAGAGCTTCTTGCGCAGCGCCTCGAGGTCCATGTCACTCTGGTTGCGGTAGGGGTTGGAGATGAAGGGCAGCAGCTTGGTGGGGCTAAGCGGGCGCGGGATTCGTTCGGTCTCCTGGTTCTCGGGAGCCGGAGCGCCGTTCGTGCCTTGGTCGGTCTCCATTTCGGGGACATTCGGACGCTCCATGTAGGGGTTGTCCATTTGCGGTGACTGGGATTGCTGGCCTGTGGGGATCACTGGTTTCCCGTACACTAACGAGAAATAAAAAAAACAAAGCGTACCCGATGAGTCAAGTTACAAACTAACAATTTGAATACTAACACACGTAAAATTCAACTCACTGCTGACAAAGTTGTAGCGGTTGTGGGACCGGTTCAGCGCTCCCTGAATGCCTTGCTGAATGCCTTTGCTTACTGCTGGCTGCTTTGTGTACATGGAGTAGATGGAGCTGGCTGCCACTGTCTGAGGTTTCTGGATAGAGGGCTCCTTGGGCTCCGGGGTAAAAGGTCGAACAGTGGCAGCCGGTGGGGTTTCCTGTTTGGATGGGAGTGGAAGTGTGTTGCTCTGAGTGGGTGGAAGAGGTGTGCGCTGCTGCTGGCCGCTCAGTTTGCCCTTGCCTGGAAAGGTGCCCGCATTTGGGAAGGGCAGATTGACCTGTCGAGGTTTGCTTGGAACGGGAGGGGGAACTTTAACCGGGTTTTTGGCAGCATTCTGCTTACGAGGGGGGGAAAAAAAAAACCTAGGTTAAATATACATGCTATAAATGTTAACAAAAAAAATTAAAAGTGTGTATTAGGGGTGTAACACGTATTTATACCGAACCGTGCATGTGTAACAGTTACAATCTTAGGTTCCCTCACAAAAATTAAGTGGCAGACAATGACAATAATGGCAGGGGTATAAAAACTAGAGTTAGCGCAGTGTCACTGTGGCTAATCGCGCCGTACCAGAAATACGATTTGTAGTGCGTCGTTTTATGCGTGCGCAAAATCGCTTCCACTTCCTGTGCTGTTTCCGACAGTCTAACAATATGAAATCTTGTGTTTTATGTCAAACTTTAAGAATTTCTGTCGAAAGGACGAAAAAACTTTACAATTGCACATATCGAGGGAGTGAATGACTGAAAGGAATGAAGAAATTTTTTAAGTATGCTGGAATAAGTACAACAGATCTTTAAAAAATTTTATATTAAATCTAACACACACACACACACACACACACACACACACACACATCTGTATGAATTGAAAACCGAAGTACGCACCAAACCGGGTATTTTGGCTACCGTTACACCCCCTCTAGTGTGTACTAAGCTTGTGCTGAAATTTCCACAAATTGCTAACCTGGGCGTCTCTCGCAAGGTCCTCACTGCTCTGGTTCTTGCGTAGGGAGGCTGTGGACTGTTCACTGGATTCAAACATGGAGATCGGGCGCTTTCGGTCCTGCTGTCCTCTTTTCAACACGTCTGTGTCGTCTGGAGCTGCAGGACAGGAGGACACATTAATATTCAGGTCATGGCTGGACTCAGTAGAACATTGTGAACATGTTTATACCACTAAGTAAAGTCTTACGTTATCAGCTGACATTTCAGGGTAAAATTGGCTGCTTTTCAGCATTTTATTCAGTGGGACAGATTAAACACTGCGAATGATCACCTTGCTCTTGAGGCGCTTGGCTTGGCAGTCGTGGTAAAGTGGAGGAAGCATGGCTGGTGGTAGAACCTGTGGGAGATGAGCTCCAATCAGACACTTTAGGTGCCTTTGACGTCGGAAGACCTGAAAAAAACAAAAAAGGTGCTCGACTTATTTTTTTAAAATAATAAATGAATGATATTAACCATCACTCAGAACTGCACAGGATTCACTCTCGGTAACAAATTTCCCGATCAGCAAAGCATTTAATCAAAGGCGACCTAGAAGGCGCTTTAATTAATCAGTTGCGATCGTGTGATTGTAGACTAAGCAGTGAGAGTTCAGAAAAGATTAGCATTCCTGAGAAGTCGGGATGTGCTTTCACACGGAAAAAACTAAAGAAATCTTTTTCTAGAGCCGTGTGTAAAACCTCATCTTGGGTTTCGTCACACCTGCACACAAACATGCTCGTCTTTGTCACGCAAACAAACAACCAACTCTGCACAACGGCTGTGTACCTTTTCTCTTCGCCCGCAGTTCTTTCAGCGGCTTAAGCAAGAACGTTTCTTCTATTAAAGAAACAAAAAAATGAAAAATGCAAACAATACTAAACATGGCAGTAATACGATCCAATCAGATCACAACAAATAAACCGCAGACACGAACACAAAGCTGCTTACGGGAGACAAAATCGCCCTGGCGTTATACCAAGTGCTTTGAAATTTCAACAGTCTTCACAAAAGGGTGAAAGGAAACTCCTGCTAATGCGATACAGAACAACTAAAGACCAACATTACAGGGAGGATTAGATGGAAGACCTAAATAAAAAAAACGATGGCTATAAACACGTTTATAGTCAAAGTATTAATAAATTTAACTGGCGATATTAATATAGGTTTTCCATTGAGTGTCCTACAAGAAAGAAGCGAACCTACTGCAGTAAAAATACACTCTATGGACTAAAGTTTGGACACGTGAGCAGAAGTGTTTTTTGAATATCCTGTTCCACATTTAGTCCCCATTTGCTGCTATAATAATAATAATAATAATAATAATAATAATAATAATAATAATAATAAGCTCCACTCCTCTGGAAGATGTTCCACTGCATTTTTAAGTGTGGAGATTTGTTCTCAATCGGCTACAAGAATATTAGTAAAGTAAACTGATGTAGGTGAAGGTGAGGAGGTCTGGGGTGCAGACAGGAGATTTTCCACTCCAAACCCATGTGTATTATAGTGCTTAAAAACAGGTTTGGGTCTCTATTTAAAAAGGGGACATTTTTTTATATATACAATTGTGTGCCTAAAATTATGTAGTAACATTGTGGGGGAAAAACCAACAATAAAAAACCCCCCACATATTTCAGTCAGGTCAGGTGTCCTAATACCTTTGCCCATATTGTGGTGCTCTACTGCTGTCTAATGCCTGTATTTGAGAAATTCAAGTTTGCCACCTGCTTTATTGCCCTCCACTCTTTATATATAAATCATTCATTCTAAGTAGGTGTAGTATGAGGAAGGGGCAGTTACCGCTTTCCTCCAAGTGGCCTCTGTTGCTCTGTAATGCTGCAAGAACAGAAGTTAGGTCTAATCTAACGGCTCTCACAGGAAGCACATGTTGGCTTTCACCTGCCCTTTGTTGGGCGATGTTGTGAGGTGTTGGAAAGTAAGAGAGAATCGGGAGGGTGAGAGAATCGATGAGAGAATGTTCACTGCATCACAGCACACTAGTGACTAAAGGGTGCTACCTTCTGAGCTGAGAACCACAGCAAAACCGTGCTGCGGCAGTGTCCCAGGACTCTCATCTCCTGTGGCAAATGCAAACTAAACCTCAAAGTCACAGGAGACCACACACACACACACAAACTTTCCTATTTCTCTGAGTGCCTAATGTTCCTATTGTACTAGTAAAAAGCAGCGTTGGCATTGCTTATAGAAATCCTCATTTGCTGCCCTTCGGAAGCTAAAGCACACGTAATGCTTTTCATGCCAGCGAGTGAAATGCGCGTGCTGTACCTGTGCCAGGTTTGGCCGGTGCCGACACCGTGCCGGTACTCCTGTCCTGATGTGGCAGTGTGGCTGCGCCCTCGGGGTAGACGGGCTTCACCAGATCCTGTCTGGCTGGACCGCGTGGCATGGTGGACGACTGGATGTACGGCCCCACGGCAGCCACACGAGACTGACCTCCTGATTGAGGGGGCTGTCCATCAGAAGACACCTGAAGGAGAGTGGTGGTTATTATTCAAATGTCATTTCTATCCTCGCCTCCACAGTATTACTAATTCAAGGCAAAACAAATGAACGCATTCAATAACGTCGAACGCAAAGCCACTATAATAAGGCTGGAAAGAAATGGCAAGAATAAGCAAAAGGGAATAACTGGATGTTATGGATTAAAATACACAGGACTGATTTTCACTTTGCACATCGTAACTCAAAAAATCCTAATATGTCCCTTATAAACAATTCTAGTCATGTGGGTTTATTATCTTTGGCGCTGTGGGAAAATGGCGATAACTGATTGCAAAGAAATGCTTTAAAAGGGAAAAAAAAAATCTAAATAAAACAGATGAATAACCACTTGCCGGTCCAAAAAAACTCACACAGATGCCTGGACATCTAAATGAACTGCCTAGATGTACATTTTACCCTCTGACAAATCAAAATGCGAAGGGGGAAAAAAACGCAACTGAAAATAAGCAGCACTGGCGGACGTTAAAAAAATAAAATAAATAAATCAAATCGAAACGAAACGAAAGCATCGCGTAAATCCAAACAGGGATGACTAGGGTTGCAAAGTAGCGAAAATGTCTGGTAAATTTCCTGAAACTTTCCATTGGAACTTGGGAAATATTCTAAGATGGATACTTGATAAGAATTTATGAGAATGAATTCAAATTATTGGGAGGTTTATACAAACTGTATCTTATTCTAACAAATATAACCATTTTGTTTGAATTTTCTTTATATACAGACATTTTTTACTTCAAGCATAAGAGACTTCTTTCAAATAAAACAGTAATGTGTCCATATTTGGACCAGTACTGTACTTTGTATGATAACAGAAAACTAGCCCTATAAACTGTCAAAGAAATAGTGCTAAGTTACATTTAACATATCTGATTTACTGACTGGCTACAGTATAAACACATATTTGTATTTTCTAGTTAAACTTGACATAGAAATAAATATATTTCCTCAAGTAATATCAAATCTTACTTGAACTGATGTAATCTTCAGACTCAAATGTGCTTCAACATTCCTGTGGACCTTCAGTAAGTGTGCTGTGTGTATGTGATTGATGTAAAGAAATTCTAAAGAAATTGCAATTAAATCTGGTTGTTTTACCCAAAATTCCCTGTTATTGGTGATCCTACAATCCTTCTATTAATTCCCATGGAAAGTTTCCAGTCATGAAAATTCCCAGAATTTTGCAGCCCTGAGGATGACTGGCATGGACGAAACCGACTAACAAAGTCCCAAATAGTACTGTAGCTTTACCTTGGGTTGGGTATCTTTTGAAGCCTTTTCCTTAACGGGGAAGCCATTCTTAAATGGAAACAAGAACAAAACAACTATCAGCACATTCAAAAGGCGAGTACACTTTTGCCTAGTGGTTAACAGGAAGACGATCCCGTTCCTCACAGCACCGGGAATGCGAGCGAATTTCGTTTTAGTCGGACAGGAATGAGAGTTTAAGGAGGGGGGGGGGGTCATACTCAGAAAGATCCCACTGAATCCTGGACCACCACAGGTGCCTGGTAGCGCCACCGCATGTTACTTGGCAGTAATTAAAG
Source organism: Silurus meridionalis (assembly GCF_014805685.1). Taxonomy (NCBI): domain Eukaryota; kingdom Metazoa; phylum Chordata; class Actinopteri; order Siluriformes; family Siluridae; genus Silurus; species Silurus meridionalis. The sequence goes on along the minus strand of NC_060911.1, from coordinate 4,998,261 downwards.
ACTTAAACATCATCCCTTTGTGTTAGTTTAGTTAATATTCTGTGCAGAGCCGTGCTCGAAACCAAGCGTGTGGGGGGGTGGATTATTATTCCATCTACAACCTTCTTTATATAATCGTACAGAGGAAAGGATTGATAAAGAACTGAATTTTAGTACAAGAGAAAAACATTCACGGGTTCTCCATTTCATGCCCTTTTTTTCATTCTATAGGAATTAGGGGAGGAAACATTGTATTAGTAAAAATCCTTATTGCAGGATTTGCCCGTGGTACCGCAAACATCACCGAAACACCACAGAGAAGCCCAGACGTTTTGGTAAACACAAACCCGAAGAACATTGACAAAATGAAAATGCAACCACCAGGGGGCGCTTTGTGCCGTAACGCATGGTGATAAGAGTATGGAGCTGGAATCTACTCCACGTTTGGGAGTAACATTATTCCTTTCATCAGCTAATATACTGGAAGGTACACTCTATGGACAAAAGTTTGTGGACACCTGAGCAGAAGATTGTGCTCCAACATTGTCATAAAAGTTTGGAGAAAGAAAGAAAAAAAAAAAAAAAACACTCAAGGCTAGAAAAGTCAACTGTCCCAATACTTTTGCCCATATAGTGTATAACAGGAAGGAAAAAAAATATCCAGATATCCAGGTAACCTCTAGAGGAGGAAAAAACAATTATTAATAATGCAAATAAAATTCACGTGTGTGTGTGTGTGTGTGTGTGTGTGCGCAACACAGAGTCATTTCTATTCACAGCAATTAATCCAGCAAGATTTCAGCCTGTTAAATTGGTTCCATCTCAAAAATAAAATCTGTAGCTGCCACAGAGTTTAAGGCTTTTTAAGACCCTTTTAAAAGAAAAAGGCACACACAAATACGCTGTTAGCGGCTTAACCGAGCCCTAAATTCATTTTCTTAAAGCCGAGTATCGCTAAACTTGCACTTCCGCATAGCTGAAAAATCTAATCTGACAGCGATCCGCACCAATAACAGAAAGCTGATTGGCTGTTGCATGTCGGCCTCACTGGTAGTCGTAATACAGCGAATTATATTTGGAGTTGCACAAGAAAAAAGTACAAGACCACGAAAACAAACAAATACCTTCTGAAGTGCCTCGGGGGCTCTTCAATGAGCGTTAGAGGTTGTGTTACGTGAACATCGAAGAATTAGGACCCGTTTATAATTATTTAGGACAGAGATCAGCAACTTTCTGACTTTTTAAAGACCTAAAAAAATGTTACATTTTTAAGACTTGGCAGAAACCCTGCTCACTGGATTACCAGCACAGTCTTTTTACTGAATACACGTCATTAAATGATGCGGACAATCGGCCAATAGAAATAGAGCATCCGTCTTGGCCCCCTACCGACAAAACATCCCTTATCCTCTCATATCTCCGAAAAACTGCAAACAAAAGAGACACTCTGTGCGAGAACTGCTTAATTGTCGAATGAAAACTGAGGTGTTCATCGGATTCATCTGCATCACGTGAGATTTCTACGTCTCTTTAAGCCCCAGTGTGTTTAACATTACATCAAGAAAGCACATTCAGGAGTTTGGACACCTGACTTTTCTATACGTAATTGGTTCTTACCGCATGATGTCTTTCTGAGGCTTTTCCGTTCCTTTTCCCCTCTTCGCATCTCCAATTAATAGACAACTTCTATTCAGGGTTCCTACACATTTTACTTTTCACCATATTTAACTTAAGAAAGAATGATTTTAAATTCCAAATATAACGTTACGGTAAAATCACCGATATGCACCAGATTTGCACGTGTTCAATCGAACAGTGACCCACGCGGGTTCCGGGGGACCACAGTAAACGAGAAAGTGTCTAGCGTTTTTGATAGCAACTTTTGTGAAACGACCGAAAAAGAAAGTGCAAATCGGTTTTTACAAAAACATCGTTTTTAAATGTATCCAGAATACCATAGACGTAGCCTTAGTTTTAGAAAAAAAATTATAAATAATAATAAATAAATATATATATATATATATATATATATACAAATTCTCAGAACTCTATATTTTAGAAAACTGAATCGAATATTCTAATAAATATTTTTCACTACTTACTGTTCTCCTCTCCCCCCCACTACAAATCCAGACTTGAATATCGCTCAAATCAAATTCCATACATTATCTTACTTTCCAAAATGCGTAGGAACCCTGTGTTTTGATACACCGTTACCGATAAACTGCTTTTATCTTCCAAATAAAAAAATAAAATACATAAGAAAAAAAAACGTCAGGAGAGGTTCTCCGATATCACGACGCATCCTCTCAAATACGAACCCAGATTACGAGCGGCACATTTCGTGATGTTTTAATGCTCCGTGTAAAATCTGCACTGCTGCTTTATGAGTCCCGTTATCCTCACTGATGATCATTTCCTATACTCGGGGACGTCCCCTGTCTCGTGCGTGATCCCTACAGTACTCACTGGAAGATTCTCTTTCTGCTGCAGCGCCGCTTTCTTCTTCCAAAGACGATCGCGGAGTTCGCTGACACGCTTGTCCATGTTGGCCACCTCCTGGTTCTTCTTGTTCAGGTTCTCCCTCTGCTGCTGCAGTTTCGTGTTCTGCTCCTGATTCATGTTGTTCCTCAGCTGATTAGGAAAAAAAATGGGTGAAATTATAATAAACAAACAACCGTGCTTAATACTGACAAATACTACAGTTTATCGAACCGTTAACTGAGAACGTAACATGCTGCTCGAATGCTGCACGAACTTCGATCGAGTCTGTGGTTCTATAGCTTCATGTGGCTTCAGGAGTTTGGACGCCTGACTTTTCCAGCCGTATTGGAATGTGGTTCTTACCACAAATGCATCTGTTGTCTTTTGGTGCGGAAGCATGAATTTTTTTCCTTCATGTGAACTTGAGACCTAAACCTGTTCAAGCATGCCAATGCTTCTGGGCACAAAGCCAGATGGTTTATATGGGTTAGATGGGAAGATCTTCTGCTAGAGCGCTCAACCCTATCGAACATCTACGGGATGAACCTACATCAGCACAAAGTGGCTGAATAAGCTCAAATCTCCACACGCACTAAAATCTAGTGGAACATCTTCTCAGAGGAGTGGAGATTTTAAGAGTAAACGGGGGCTAAATGTGGAAAATGATCTCCGAAAGCACAGACAAATCTTATGGTCAGGTGTCCAAAAACTTTTGTATAGTGTATAGTGTGTAATGTGTGTCTGATGTTCGAGTTCCGCACCTGTAGCTCTCTGTAGAGACGGTCGAGCTCCGCCACGGCGCTCTGATTGTCGTGCACGGCGTCCATCTTGCCGTTCTTTAGCATCTCCAGCTGCCTGCTGAGCTCCTCGACTTTGGACACCGCCACCACGAGCTCGCGCTGCTTCTGCTGCAGCAGGTTGTTCATCTGCTCGATCTCTTCCACTGCAAACGTACAAACAACATTCAGAAAACTACAACTTCAAACCTTCTTTGAGGGACGTCGACCACGAGCGCTCACCCAGTTTTCCGTTGCTGATGCGCTTCTGCTCCACCTGGCCCTTGAGGGCGCGCACTTTCTTCAGCCGAGCCTCCTGTTTATCCACGTTCTCCCTGAGGCGCTGTAACTTTTCCTGCTCTGAAACCTGCTGCTGCTTCATCTGGTCTTGCTGCTTCAGGTAGCGCAGACGCTGCTCCTGTACGCCACGACAAGACATGATCACATCGCGAGAACCCTTTTAGGTGCCTCCTAACTGTCATATCTACAACGTTCTCACAAGCTATTATATGATCCTACATTTCTAAACTTTATCTACCTTCGACGACAGGAGTTGTTGCTGCGCATCGATTTGTTGCTGCTGTCGGGTCGCCATCTCCTGCAGCTCAGCGAGAGTCATGTCCATGCGTGGAGCAGCCACCTGCAAAGCGGCAAATAAACAGTTTCCTTCCTACACCACTGGTTTTCTTCCTTATTGCGCAAGTAGATCAAATGAAACTCGAGTCATCCACTCACCCCGTTCTCCATCCTTCGATCTGGGGGTCCTTTAACGCCGTTCCTCCGCTGATCCATCCCCCTGGCATTGCCTGGAAAACATTTAGGTAATACATTATATATGTGAACAAAGGATTGGGACATCTGACTTTCCCAGAAACTTTTACCACAAATTTTCCCTTCGCTTCTACTAGGAGACCCAAAAACTGTGAGGATGGGCTGTGAGGATATGAAGGAAAAAAAAAAAAAAACGGTTTCAATTAAAGCTGGGGTCACAAGCAGGTTAGAAAAACAGTCGACTCCAAATTAGCACCTGGCCCGGTTAAAACAAAGGATGCTGTGTAGTAAAATGACTGGCGATGTGCCACGCATCTAGCATGGCTCTCATAAACAGTCACTGCTCATTAAAAAAAATTGGTCATGGGAGCAATGAGTCCAATCACGATCCGGTCACTGTGCAAGTTTGGCATTTACATAAAGCTACTTTTACAGCTGACTGGATCGAGGGAACAGAAAAAGATTAGACTGGGATGGGGGGAAATGCAAGCAACATAACTTAGCCAAACACAAGAGCTGCAGTTTTGTGGACGTTCTAACCCGGTTGTCTAGACGTCTCACAATTTGTCAAACTCAAATCCTTACGCTCACCCATTTTTCCTGCTTCTAACACGTCCTCTTGCTGCCTAATAGATAAATCCACCCACTAACAGGAGCCATGATGAAGAGATAATCAGTGTTCTTCTCTTCAGCGCTCAAATAATTCCTAATCGGTGTACAGTTTATTCAGAAGAATCATTTCTCAAACACTTTATTTCATGTACACCATATAGACACCTGCCTTTTCCAGCCATATGTGGTTCTCCCTTAATCTGTTGGAGGCACACAGTTGTATATCTCTGGATGTCGTAGCAAAATATTTTCCCTAAGAGACCCAAAACTGCACAAAGCCAGTTCCATGAAGATATGCTTTACATAAGTCGGAGTGGAAGATCTCCTGCTATAGAGCTGTGACCTTAACCCTATCTAACACCTATAGGATGTGTTGGAACTCAAATCTCCACCAGAAGAGAACATGAGAACATCTTTCCAGAAGAGTGGAGGTTATAGAACAGCAAATGGGGACTAAAGGTGGAATGGGAGGTGTAAAAAGCCCATTCGAATGGTCAGGTGTCCACAAACTTCTTGTCCGTACAGTGCATTTGATTTCCTTGTTAAAAAAAAAAAATTATTCGGTGCTTGTGATTCAGTGCTTTAGCTAAGATCAGACTAAAGCACCTGGCAGTAACCTTAAAGCGTCAACCGAGAAACCAATCACGCCGAAGCCACCTCGTTTCCGCACAGATGAACCGTTCCCGTGACGCTTTTCCTGATAAACTCGCCCGTTCTGCCTCGTCGCTGCTTGACGGTACTCACCTGGCTCGCGGCCCGGGGTTCTTTCGTGCCGCAGGAAGAAGCGGACCTCTGATTTGCGTGAGCCCCAGCGCTGTAGTAGCTCCAGCATCCTCTCGTTCTCGCCCACAGTTCGCTCTGCGCACACACACACACACACACACACACCCCAGAGTCCGATCAGCTAACGCCAATAACCCCAGCATGCGAGGACAGCAGTGAGGGAGTGCTGACACGCACTGCTGCTGCGCTGAACTGCTGAGGAGACACACTCAGGAACATGATCTGACGAGTCACGATGGATTCTACTCAACTATTAATCCTGAACCTGACAACGTAGAACATCTTAAAGACTTTTAGATGACGAATGTGTACTCGTTTCAGCAGTGTGTTAGAGCCGTTTCATTGGCCAGTGTAAATTATAACGTATCCCACGATGTAGGAACGTTTATATTATAGGACTGATTATCAGATCTGACGATGCATTTCCTGTTTATCTCAGCGCGTGATTTTAACTGGCTGCTGGCCATGATTAGTCGCAAATGTGTGTGCGGTTTAACTGATTTCCCTTAAATGAAAAAAGAAGGATAGATTTGTTTCCATCCTCTAAGTATCTTTACTTTTTTAGGATATTTTCATTGTGGGAGACTTTATTTTACACAATTTTTCAGGAAAAACCTGCCCTTCTTCACTACCTTGAAGCCAAAACTGGATGAAATGAGAAGCTGTGGTCAGAATGTGTGTGTGTGTGTGTGTGTGTGTGTGTGTGTGTGTGTGTGTGTGTGTTTGGAGTGAGGGTCCTTTGTGCCTCTCTGAGAAGAGAACAATGAACTGCATCAATAATTCAAATCGAGCTCTTATAGATCAGCACATATACGTTTAATACTCCAGTCCATTCGAAAACAAGAATTTCTTCACAGGATCGTGAACGAAAAAAATGCTCATTAAAGCTAAAAAATCAATTCAACCTTGCTGGAAAAGATGCTGGACCCCCACACAGAATAGAAAGATTCACATGTCCACAGTGGTCGTTCAGGTACCTGCACAATAACGCGCTCGACAAAACAGTGTCTAATTATCGTTATCCTGAATACGGTAAATACGAAAAAAAAAAAATAATTGTCTAGTATATATATATACACAATTCAAAAAGTAGACAAAATCTATGACTTTGTCCTCCGCTTGTAGACCATCGGCACAAATGCTGCAGAACCGCTTCGGCTCGACTGACCGCGATTCCACTTTCCGCTCATCTTCCCACATTAGTCATTAACTCGGAGACGGGTTTATTCAAAGCCCGGATCGCTCGGCTTTCTGCGTAAACGACTGTACAATAACAAACGGCGCATGAAAAAACGGCTCGCTCCGATCCACGCTCCGAAGTGCCTTTCCTGGTACTTGAAAACGCTCGAAGGCCCTAGCCGTGCTTGAAGGTGCGTAACCATGGCAACGGTCCACAGCCGAAACCTCGTGTCTTCGAGAACTGAATGAGAACACAATGCCCCGTTTCCAGGAAGCCCTGCTCCCATTACTCATTTGAATCGCTCGTTTACATAAATCCGAAGAGCGCTTCGGTTTAGTTTGTTATTCGAACATATTCGTACGCCTTGAAGAATCCGGAGAACTTTGTTCAGATTTCTTTTTAATACAAAATACTTTGGGGGGGAAAACAAAAAAAAAATCCTTTGATTGAATAAATGTCATTCTCTGGACCCATAGTTTTCTGAGAACGAAATTCTCCTACCTGATCCTCGCCACATCTCCGTCAAGTGGCAGTCCACCTCGCCTGGCTCCTTGCAGAGCTCCACCACATCCCAGCACACCGTCTCAGGGGTTATGGGCACCTCGGTGAAATGCTGGTCGTTGTTGCTGAGGTATACGGTCAAGAACATCTGCCGAGAGATGGAGACGGCGGGTCAAGCGTACGTACAAATGTATGCGTAAGGGATATTTTGCGGTTTCGATGCACGGCGTGGAGGCGAATAACGGCCCGCCGCATTTGAAGGGTGTAAACCCCCCTCTAGCTGTGGATGACCTCAATTACACCAGCATCAAGTACGAGCTGGTTGTTGATGTTTGTGTGGCGAAAATCACTGAATAGAGAAATACCGGTTTATTTTCATTAGTATGGTTATTTAAGGGTCTAGAATCGTGCTGCTCTAAATCATACACAGAGATGAAGATGGAGGAATCGTACCTAGAGATAAAGTAGTGCCACATTCTAACTAAATGAGGTGTAATAAATAGTTATTAGAATGAAAGAAAGAAAAACTTTGAAGAACACTAGGAAGAACATAATGACCACAATTAGATCTGGGATCTTATGGAGTAATGGATGTAGGAACGATGGGCCCCTGAAGTTTTGGATTCCACCTACTGCAGTTTCAGGGACCGTTTAAACAAGCGATTAAGAAGACGATATTCAATAGACGGAATCACTTTGGGAACGGTAAGCGGTCCCTTTTCCGCAAAGTAAAAGTCACCTCATTGGGCCGTCCTGAGATCGAAAAACCCGAGTTCTCCTCGTCTTGAGCTTCATCTAATGAGCTCCTCTCAAAAACAAACTGTTAATAAAGTCCTGGGCTTTGCCTGGCCAACTCTGTACACAAACGCTACATCCTGTAATTGAGATGCACAGCGACAGATGTTTCTCATGGGATGTTTCGAGGCTTGAACAAAGGAGGCAGCGAGGGAGCGAGTAAGCAAACGAGCGAGAGAGAGAGAGTGAACATGTAATTACACTGGATGGATGGAGGCTGTGCTGTTCCAAATCGCTCAGCACTAACTTAATGATCCGAAGACTCCGCACAGGAGAGAAAAAAAGAACAAGTGGGCATGGGGACAGATGTGACCTTCGGTCTTTGCCAAAAAACTGATGATTTCTTTTTTTTTTTTTTATGCTCGATATTACCTTGTCGTTAGTATTACATTTTGCGTTGTGTTGACTTCTTGGTAAGCAAGGACCCAGAGGCCGAGGCAGGAGCCCTGGCGTATGTTATCATTGTGCTCAGTTGCACCCTTTTGTTTTTAAACAAATATGAAAGAATGCAAAAACAAATCTCAACCGGGGACCGGATATTTGTAGTCGATGGACACCACATACAGAGACTAAAGCATTGGGGCGTAAACGTTTTCAGGCATTTCGATGTGGATGAGCAACTTTTGGGAAAATACAAAAAAAAACAACAAAAAAAAAAAGTGGGGACGCGGAGCCTAAAACTGATCCTGATTGGTGTAGATGCAGACTAGAAAATGAGTGAAATTGCGACCGGAAAATGCGGTTTTCAAATTGATCCGTTTTGGAGAGCGTTTTTAAAAAGCCATGTTTTCATCGACCAAAATTGCGAGAAAGAAGAGAAAAATACACATTTCCAAACGAAATCGTATTAGTGTGCTCATGGCCAAGACCAGGATGCGAGAGTGCATCTTTGAAGCAATAGTTAAAAGCCTCAGTATCCCCAGCTGCACTCAATATCCAGTTGATATCCAGATGAAAGCTAACCACAGCTAGACAAAAGCTTCGTATCGTCTCCCACTATGGGGGATTTGACAGACGTGTGCCGTCACACATCTCCCCTTTGTTTCTCCCCAACAAATGCATTTTAAAGGATACATTTGGAGGAAGTCCTTCAGCTGCCTTCAGTGTCGCATCAAAAAATGTGTTTAATATTTAGTCCTTCATAAACACTTTAAACAGCTTTCAGTAAATTTCAGAAGGAAAAAAATTCTAAGCAGGACCGTAAAAAGAAGGAACATTATACAAGTACGCGATTTCGAGATGGGAACTTGTTTATTCGGCGTCACGTGACGCTACACCGTGTGCTATTTACTCTATGAGGTAATGCATCGTGCGGATGCCTCGAGCTAATTAGCCCACGAGTGACGCAACAAGCAGAGGTGTGTTTCGGTGTACGCACGGTACTAGGCAACAGCCAGTAGAAATCAGCCTCAGGAGGTTCGAACCTGTTCTTGCAGTCGAACAACGTCCGAGGTGAAGACGAGGTGCGTTACGACTGCAAACTTGCGAACCCCACACTTCCTCATTGACGCTCTTGTCCCTGAATGAACACTTATATCCCTACGGACACTGCGCCGAAACTTACTAGAAAGCTTATCTGGAAAAGTAAAAACGAAAGAAAGAAAAAAATAGAACAACAAACAAACAAACAAACAAATAAATAAACGTCCGAATACTTTTGAGTCACACGGAGTTAACATGTAAATTTACACGAGCGGCTGAATTGCCGGAAGATGGGATGTTTGAGTCACGCCCACAGATTAAACAGACGACAAGAGATACCAGGACTCCTAGTGTTCAATGGAAACAGAGGATGAAGCCTCAGGGCAAAAATAATGGCACCCCCCCCTCGGTAATGGGCATTCATTTCCTATACTCCGTTTGGCTGAAAGCCGTGGGGACTTTTTTTTATGTGTTTAACTTAAACAAAAACAGTCATCGTGAAAACCGGTTTTGATGCAGGGTTTGTTTTGTTTTGTTTTCCCCCCTAAAACAGAAGAAATTTCCTAAAATGTAGTCGAGCCTTAGCATGCTGAACAAGCAGACGTGATTGTATCTGATTTCCCCGTCACACACGTTCTCTTTTTTCAGCTCTCTGGGTCGATTTCGTTCGTTTATGATCGGATCAGTGCAGAGAGCGGACGGGGCGCGTGAGCCTGGGGTGGTGGCGTGTATATGGTTGAACGTGATGTTTTCGGGTTACGGATGACATGATGGAATAATCAGCTGACTCGTCCAATCGATACTACTTTGATAGACTTTCTGATTCCGGAAAAAGGATAGACGTGGACTCCGAATGCAGCCGGATGTTCCTTCAAGCTTCCTCCACAAGCGTGGTCAGCGTGGGCACTCTGGAGCTACACAGCTCAATACACCTCCAGCTGTGATGCGGTGTGTTCGGACACCTTTTGATCATTTGGTCACCCTGCGAGACCTGCAGTTTTGGAGATCCTTAAACTGTCATCTAGCGTCACAATTTAGCTCGAGTAAATTCAGCTAAGGTCCTAAAACTTGCCCATTTTTCCCTGCTTCCAACACATCGACTTCACAAACAACAGACTGTTCTTGTTTTCTCTCTTTTGCTAATTGAAAGACAATCAATGGCACCTCGATGGACCACATGCAATGTATTGTTGTAGAACTTTGATGCTTCCTCACCTCAAACTGGTTTGTCTCCTACAAACACCTCGCCTTATACACCCTTTATAAAACGACTTAGACCTCTATAAACCCCTATGAGCAAACCCTATTACACCACTAATACATGAACTCAGCCATTCTAATATATTTTTAATACAATTATACTTTTTAATGACTTCCAATGTAAGGAAACAATTAAACAACGACAACTTCATGATTTATCGTGATCGGTTCAGTCATCTGACTTAAGCCAAAAGTACCTTTTGTACACCATTTCACCAGGTTTTATAATTGCTGACGCATCTTCCAATGATAAAGCAGGACTTTAGTAGCACCAGGACTCAGAGTAACAGTAGAAACGTTCTTCACAGCCATGAGGACAAATAAGTCACAATTTCAAAGCAAACGAGATACTACGAATAACACCTACGCAAACACAAGTGTGGAAATAAAACTGCTATCAACCAGAAATCTGGATGTAAATATAACATTACAGAGCCTGTACAAGAAACTGGAAACACCTAGTTTTTATGGTTTTTAAGACATATGCATGTTCCTTTTATTTAAATGCAACAAACTAAATCAAAAGCAAAAAACATGCAAGAATTGGTCAGCGAATGACTGGAAAAAAAGAACCATTAAGTCAGAAAGAAATTTCCAACTAGTGAAGATCATCAAGTTTTATATGAGGTATCGCAAAGTATTGTAGCTGAAAGTTTGAAGAAACGAACTGTTTGGTTGCCAAGAAGCTGTTATTCATGCGAAGGGAGGATTTGTTTAATGAAAATCAAGTGGACAGACATTGTTCAACATTGTTCAGACAGATGGAGTCTGTTGCGTAAAAACAGAAAGAAGATGTATGTCTGTCTAAAGCCATAAAAAAAACTACCTGCTGTATTTTCAACATTTTTAAGCTTAAGCTTTTTGTTTTTTATTATTTAATGGCAAATATTTTTTTTTGACTGACCTTAAGTTAACTGACCCAAATTTTCCCTATAATGAAAAAAATAGTAATATAAATAAATCCAAACAATAAGAGGTACATTGTTTAATTTCCCTTCTCCTTGCTGTTGTGTCCTCTGGTTGCTCAAACTTCAATATATCCAGCGTCCGTCTAATCACGAGACATCGCCACACCATTTCAATAGGCAAATTATTACCTGAACTCATGACCTCTTGTGGGCCTGTACAGAGGGAAGACGTCTCCAAAAAAACAGAGCTTGTCTTATCAGAGTTCAGCAGGAGCGTGCAAGCACAATACGTGTGATGAAAACAATGTGTTCGACTGAACCCCGACACATGCTTGTGATGCAGACAAGCACGTGAGATCGGTCAAAACACGTGTTCACAAATGCATTAGGAACGCAGGTAAACAAAGAGCCATCTGGTCTCCTGGGGCAGAGAGAAAACACACTGATGGTTCTTGCCTTTTCCATCTGCAGGGACGTATGCCATTCTAGACTTTTACTCTTCACAAATTATCACGTGGGAACGTCAGATATTGTGAAGTAGGAGCACAAGACAAAGTTTTTTTAATGCATTTTTCATATTTCCTTTTGTATCCCCCTGCCTCGCCTTTCGTGTTTCATGGATTTACGAAATAAAACAGCACCTGATATGGACTAAAGTACACTGACTTTTCCAGCCTTCACCAAGCTTTACCACAAAGTTGGAGGCACACAAATGTATGAACATTTTCCCTACACTTGTGACCCAAAACTTGTTACCCTGTTCCAGCATTACAATGCCCCTGTGAACAAATCCAGCTCCATGAAGTTATGGTTTCCATGGGTTGGAGTGGAAAATCTTGATTGGTCCAGAGCTTTAGAGTGCTGACCTCAATCATATTGAGCACCATTGGGATGAATTGGAACACTGACTGCACCCCAGGCCTTCTCACCCTGACCTCACTTCTGTGGCTGAATGAGCACAGATCTCCACAACCACACTTCAAAAATCTAGTGTAACATCTTCCCAGCGGAGTAGAGGTTATTATAGGTCGCTCCTACACTTTGCTCTTGCACACAACCAAATGGATGATGAATTGGATTCAGGGAAGTCAACACAGTGTCATTCTGATAAAGTATCCAGTGGGTGGGTTTTATTGGAAGTGTGGCCTTACATTTGTCCATCATCTTTCCAGTCTCTGAATTACATTCGACATGAGACCAAAAACCAGAACATTGGCAAAACTTTTTTTGTTTGTTTGTTTGCATAACCAAACTTTTGGTAAACATTTCACAGCAACCATGAGCAAGAAAAGTGAGCCAATCCATTCGTGGAACATGTAACAAGTCTACATGCAAGTCTTCATTTGCATTGTTTGATATTAAATCTTTCCCGAAGAGGAACTACAAGTGTCACTCGGTAAGAGAAGCACCACTGCAAGAGGAAGTGCTGCATCCCACAGGAAAGGGAAAATATATATGTATGTATATATATTATATATATATACACATATACTTGTTTATAATTGGATGAGCCTTCTGTCAATCATTTGACCACACTCTACAGGTCACCATGGATCCTTGAGGCCTGAGATTCATGAACATAAGAGCTGACTGGGGGATGGGAGCAAAACTGGAGAAGAACAATGGAGGTCTGAGGGCGTTCGTGACCAGATCGAAAAGCTGGAACTAATAAAAAAAAGGTCACTCATTACGTTGGGTTGCAATTCATAGATGTGTTTATAGAGGATTGTACAGTGCAGCAGCAACAACAAGGGGTCCAAGCACTGGTTCCAGTTTTTACAACACAAGTTTTTCAATCATTCGAAAATATGAACCTCTTATCCACATGTTTCTTTGCTGCTGCTGTTTTCCTGCTTTTCAATGCTAAGAAGCCTTTAGAGCCAAAGTCTTATTCTAGCTCAGGTTCGGCTCAGATGCTCGGAAGGGAACCGACCCGGCCATCGGGGTTTGCACAAGCACAAGATCACATTAGTATGAACATGGCCTCAGTGTCAGTCCCAGGTAAAGATAAATAAATAAAAAATCCAAGAAACTGGATTAGGAAGGGAATTTTGCCATAAATCCTGTGGCAAATCAAATGTGCGGATCAATTCAATTAATTTTTATTAGTAATTCGCTTTTTACAATTGTCTCAAAGCAGCTTTTTTAATCAATGATCTACTCAAAGAATCAATGATCTGCTGTAGCGAGCTCTAAGGAGGACACTGGAAAGTAAAAAGAAATTTAAATGTGTGGAAAGTGTCTAGAATTAATATCTAGCGATGCTCTACCTTTCCCCACATCAGTACAGTCACCAACACCTGTGTGCTCATCCACTGAATTGGAAGAAGTCCAGCGCATGGTTCCTGTTCCTGTTTTCAGGAGCAAAAATCCAAAAACAACAACCCACTGCGCATTAAAGTTCAGCCGAGCCTTTCAGATACTCCAAGAACTTTTTGACGAAAGCCGATCTCGTTATTGAGAAAATAAATATTTGATAACGAGCTCCGTTACAGTAAGTAAAGCACTCATGCTCTACATACGGAAAGGAAAAGCGTGACCTTCCCAGCGTGAGTCATTACGCATCTTTGTACAAGTTTCGGTCAAACAAGTGAATCAAAAAGGCACATTGTGTACAAGCCTTTCATGTTTCAATGATTAGTTTCTCACTGATCCCGCCCCCTTTTGATCCCAAAGCCCCGCCCACATCGTGTTTGCCTTTATGATTGACATGCGGCCCATCCAAACAAAAACACCTGCACGATCCGGACCGGAAGTCAGCTTTCCAAAACTGGTTTTCTCAGCAACTTGTGAAAAAAACCATTACATCATTATTAGTATTATTATATTTACATAATGCTAAACATATTTGGCAGGTTATTTATCATTTATCAAAAAAATTGCATATTGTACCTTTAAACTAAGTATCCGGAAATATAATCACAAGAAAACAATTATATATTATATTAATTATATATATAAAAAGTTATAATATATATTGGTGACTTACCGGCATCATTTTGGCTTCGTATCTCATTCGTATCGACTTTTATTTCCTAGATTTTGACGCCAGTCTGCTGTACAGAGTAGTGAAGGAAATTCACTTGTCCTGAAAATAAATGAATTCTGACTTTGTAGAAAAAAATATATACATATAAAAATATATTCTAGGTGAAAAAATAGGTGGTGGAAAAAGTCAGGAATGTCCTTCTCTCTCTCGGAGGAGGAGGAGACCTGTTGCAGGGAAGGGGGTCGGGTATCGGCGGGCGGTCGGTAGGTCTCAGGCCTGGATCAGAGTAAAGTTCCGCTTTCACTCCCTGGTTTCTACACCAGTGAGCTCCCGCACGGACAAAGTTTCCCAGCACTTCCTACTACCTCGTCTGCTGTCCAAAAAAATAACGCTTTCTCCCCTGCGATGAATATCCCAGGGACGATCCACTTTCCGGCTGTTGGTGTAGTTTCACTGTTTTCGGGACATTTCCCCCCCCAGCAGTGAAGAAGGAGGAGGAGGAGGAGAAGAAGAAGAAGGAGGAGCGCCAGGTTTCCATATCACGCAGAGGCGGAGCCACGCCCACACTGACGCGCTCATCCCGTTGGAATTTAATCCCCGCCCACTGACGAGGCGATCCGGGGCTGCGCGCTCCAGACCGCATCAGGCACGCAGCGCGTGTGGACTGCGTCACGTGACAAGGGCGGCGCGCGCACTGCTGCGGTACCGTTTCCGTGTTTTAGTAACATATAACATACTGGGACACGTCGTTCTTTCTCCATAACATACTGGGACACGTCGTTCATTCTCCATAACATCCTGGGACACGTCATATTTTCTATATAACATACTGGGACACGTCGTTCTTTCTCCATAACATACTGGGACACGTCATATTTCCTATATAACATACTGGGACACGTCGTTCATTCTCCATAACATACTGGGACAAGTTCTTTCTCCGTAACATACTGGGACAAGTTCTTTCTCCGTAACATACTGGGACACGTCATATTTCCTATATAACATACTGGGACACGTCGTTCATTCTCCATAACATACTGGGACAAGTTCTTTCTCCGTAACATACTGGGACAAGTTCTTTCTCCGTTACATACTGGGACACGTCATATTTCCTATATTACATACTGGGGCACGTTGTTCATTCTCCAAAACATACTGGGACACGTCGTTCATTCTCTATAACATACTGGGACACGTAGTTTTTTCTCCATAACATACTGGGACATGTCGTTCATTCTCTATAACATACAGGGACACGTAGTTTTTTCTCCATAACATACTGGGACATGTCGTTCATTCTCTATAAAATACTGGGACACGTCATTCTTTCTCTATAACATACTGGGACACGTCATATTTCATAGATAGATAGATAGATAGATAGATAGATAGATAGATAGATAGATAGATAGATAGATAGATAGATAGATAGATAGATAGATAGATAGATAGATAGATAGATAGATAGATAGATAGATAGATAGATAGATAGATAGATAGATGGTTGAATGGATGGATGGATGGATGGACTGCTCTGTATTCCTGCTCTCTCACATGTTCATGCTGTGCTCTGACAGGGTCGGAGTTGTTGCTCCTGCAAGCCTTCTATGCTTTGACTTTTGGAGAGTAACGGTATGGGAATGCACAGCTACAAGATCTGCAGGCTGAAGCTGAATAAATGGGCCAAAGTACTGCTGGATAATTAAAGAGAAGCTCACGCTGGGCATGAAGATCATCCCGTGGCCTTCAGTCCTTTCACTGTGAGCTTTAGGACCAGCTTTTATACACCATGGCTGGGGTTCACACACTACACCAGTCTGCAGTGCATCATTGCAGAGCGAGAACTATTATTATCCATTCATTCACATAAAAACAATTGAATCTAATAAACTAATTAAATAATTACACAAATATATTATAATGAAAATATTGTATCAAATGTACATATATTACAATACATGTAAGGGTAAAGTGTAAATTAATAAACCATTAATAAATAAAATGTAAATGTATAAATAATATATAATAAACATTTTATGAATCAAACAACAAAACAAACAAATGTTAAATATAGAAATAAATATATGTGTATTATACTACATTTAGGGTTTATTTTTTAATAACAAAAAATATTTGTTTAATATCGAAGTAACAGGAGTGTAAGTGTATATATATATATATATATATATATATATATATATATATATATATATATGTGTGTGTGTGTGTGTGTGTGTGTGTGTGTGTGTGTGTTTGTGTGTGAGAGAGAGAAAATTGCTGTTTTTTAATACACAATAAACATGAATTATATTATCTTAATTTAACATCAAATAAAAATATAAACATTACTGTTAATACTAATCATAATACAAATAAAGAGACAAAATATTCACAAATAGTTATAAAGATAATGTTTTGATGTTTTTCCAGATCAACATATTATTATGAATAATACGAATTTTTAATATATTTGTAAGTAAAATAAAATTTGTCACAACCAAATATAAAACATTTATGAATGAAGACAGAGTGTGTGTGTGTGTGTGTGTGTGTGTGTGTGTGTGTGTGTGTGTGTGTGTGTGTGTGTGTGTGGAGCACGTGCGCCACCATGCGGTAACCGCTAAAAACCTATTTTTCTATTCCTCAGTCTTCGACAGTAAACAGAAAAAAAAGTATTGGGACACCAGACTTATACAGCAATATGTAACTAAATATAACTAAAAAAAAGTTGGAGGTACACAATAGTATAAGACGTCTGTGGATGTGTTAGAATGATTCTTCTCCCTTCACCCTTCACAAAGCCAGCTTCATGAAGACATGCTTTACATGAGATTACAGTCTTCTTCCTCATTCGGCTTCTTCCATTAGGGGTCGCCACAGCGGATCATCCATCTCCATACCCCCCTGTCCTCTACATCTGCCTCTTTCACCCCAACTACCTGCATGTCTTCCCTCACCACATCCATAAACCTCCTCCTTGGTCTTCCTCTTTTCCTCCTTCCTGGTGGCTCCATCCTCAAAATTCTCTTACCGATATACCCCATATCCCTCCTCTTCGCATGTCCAAACCATCTCAATCGCGCCTCCCTCACCTTGTCTCCAAAACATCCTACATGTTCTGTCCCTGCAATAAACTCATTTCTAATCCTGTCCATCCTCGTCACTCCCAACGAAAACCTCACCATCTTCAGCTCTGCTACCTCCAGCTCCACCTCCTGTCTTTTACTCAATGCCACTGTCTCTAAACCATACAACATCTCAGGTCTCACCACAGTCCTGTAAACTTTCCCTTTCACAGATACTCTTCTATCACAAATCACTCCTGCTATCACTCTACCCACTCCACCCTGCCTGCACTCTTTTCTTTACACTCTTCATTACTTTACACTGTTGACCCCAGGTACCTGAACTCCTCCACCTTCTCCACCTCTTCTCCCTGCAACCACACCACTCCACTGCCCTCCCTCTCATTCACACACATGTATTCTGTCTTACTCCTACTGACTTTCATTCCACTTCTCTCCAGCGTGTACCTCCACCTCTCCAGGCTCTTCTCAACCTGCTCCCTACTCTTAACACAAAGCACAATATCATCCGCAAACATCATAGTCCACAGCGACTCCTGTCTGACCTCCTCCGTCAACCTGTCCATCACCACTGCAAACAGGAAAGGGCTCAGAGCCGATCCTTGTTGCAGTCCAACCTCCACATTAAACACTGGTTTACAGTCAGTGGATGACTTTATTTAAGCCTGAATGAGAAAAAAATCTGCTCAAAAAGGAGTTTATTATAACTGCAAATAAGAAACTAAATGTGGAATTATCTATCTATCTATCTATCTATCTATCTATCTATCTATCTATCTATCTATCTATCTATCTATCTATTCATTCAATCATAATGGCGTCTATCTATCTATCTATCTATCTATCTATCTATCTATCTATCTATCTATCTATCCAATCATAATGGCGGCGCACACAGAGAACTCCATTTCCCATGATTCCGCGGGGGGTCGCCGCAGCTGCATGCACACTGTTGCACGGCAGCTCGGTCAGAGCGCTGGGTTAAAGCGCGTGCAGCTAGGCGGATAAGCGCGGGGATCAGGCATGGCCGAGTCAGTGGGCGCGATGTGCGAGCAGCTCGTCAAGGCTGTGACCGTCATGATGGACGCGGAATCCAATCAGCGGTACCGCCTGGAGGCTCTGAAGGTACCAGAGAAGAGGAGGAGAAGCCATTAGCTCTAATGTTAAAAGCGTCTTGCTATCCGGCGAGCTGAAGGCTTCTGAGCCGCTGTCTGGACAAAGCTAACTAAGATTAATTAGGCACAGCTCGTCGAATAAAATGGAATGAAAAAATTATATATACACGTGTTATTTTTTTAATAATAACGGTGTATTACAGCGTTATACCGTTTCACCGACCTATCGCTCCTCAGCTACGCAGCTAACTGAGCGGATTTATGACTGTACAACACGTTTTGTTAGCTATCTCCAGCTCT
Source organism: Silurus meridionalis (assembly GCF_014805685.1). Lineage (NCBI taxonomy): Eukaryota > Metazoa > Chordata > Actinopteri > Siluriformes > Siluridae > Silurus > Silurus meridionalis. The sequence continues at coordinate 4,979,297 of NC_060911.1, read as the reverse complement.
GCCTGTGGGCGCGTCCTAAACGGAATATTTCTCCCTCCCCCAGTGCACTATTATACCGACAGAAAGGGCAATACATGCGACCTACGAAGTGCACTTCAATTAAAACCTGTGGCCGTTTGGGTTACGGCCTGGGCTTGCCCGCTCCGCTGTATGGTAGAGGTGGTACGATTTGAGATCTTCCCGATATGATTCTCTCGTGTAAAAATATCACGGTTTCACGGTGTTCATCAATGTTTTAAAACAAAACAAAAAAGTCAAATTAATATTTATTATAACATTTTTGTGGCAAAAATGTTTGAGACGAAAAAAAAAACATTCCGTAAAAAAAAAAAAAGAGAAAATTTTTGTGTGTGTTAAATTGTGGAACGATATTCTGGAAGCACTGTTCCATTGCAGGGAATCTTGTTTTGTGTTTTCAGTTTTGCGAGGAATTCAAGGAAAAATGTCCTTATTGCATACCATGTGGCCTTCAGCTAGCAGACAAATCGCAGCCGGCGGTGGTGAGACATTTTGGTCTACAAATTCTGGAGCACGTTATCAAGTAAGACTTTAAATCTGCACCGTGGAGCGAAGATCTGTGTTTAGGTAAATAAGCCGACGTCATGTTCGATTGTTGTGTCACCAGGTTTCAGTGGAACAACATGGAACAGCACGAGAAAGTTCATTTGAAAGACTGCGCCATGGAGATGCTGACTAACGTGAGTGATACGACAACGTCTAAGCAAAACTGTTCAGCTAGTAATAATATTATGGGTATAACCATTATGTTTATTATGGGTTCAAGCAACACGCTCTGCTCCAGAGGGGCTGTATCCTCGCTGCCTCTGCTTTGTATAACTTTTCCCAACCATTGCACAATCTGGCAACCTTGTTGTTGCGACGTCTTTATGAGCCCCGTTCCCCGGTAGACGTGCTGGAGTTTTATATCCGATGTCTTGCGTGTGTTTCCTCAGGGAACGTTTCCCATCTTGGAGGAGGAGAGTCACATTAAAGACGCTCTGTCGAGGATTGTTGTGGAGATGATCAAGAGAGAGTGGCCTCAGCAGTGGCCAGATATGCTGAAAGAGATGGAAACGCTCACTACCTTCGGGGTACTCGATAGATTATTTTTTTGAACAGCGGTTCACGATGCTGTTCCTCCAAAAAATAAAAAATACAACGTCGACGTGTGAACTTTTCCGCTCTTGAACAAATTTTTTTTTGTCACATATCAGGACACTCAGACTGAGCTGGTGATGCTGATCCTGCTGCGGCTGGCCGAGGACGTGATCACGTTCCAGACTCTTCCTCAGCAGAGGCGCAGAGACATCCAGCACACGCTGACGCAGAACATGGACGGCATCTTCAGTTTCCTTCTGAACATCCTGCAGCAGCACGTCGACGAGTACAGGAAACTGGTACGGGTTCAGTCTAGCGCTATAGTCCAGCTAAACGGGTCTAGCGGTTCCTGAACTTCTTCCTCTGATTGCAAAAGAAGCGCACGTCAACAAAGTTTAATCACTTTTTTTTGTGAGGGTCGACTCAAAACAGTAAACACCATAAACACCACCATTTTCACCACAAAACTGAAAACACGCAACTACTTTTAGATGCATAATATGAGTTTGATGTCCAGAAATTAGTTTATTAATGATGGGTGGCTGGATAGATGGATAGATGGATGGGTGGATAAATAGATGGATGGATGGATGGGTGGATAAATAGATGGATGGATGGGTGAATAGATAGATAGATGGATGGGTGGATAGATTGATGGATGGATGGATGGATGGATTAATAGATTGATGGGTGGATGGATGGATGAATAGATGGATGGGTGGATAAATAGATGGATGGGTGGATAGATGGATGGGTGGATAGATGGATTGATTGATAGATGGATGGATGGATGGATGGATAGATAGATGGGTGGATGGATAGATGGATGGATGGATGGATGGGTGGATGGGTGGATGAATAGATTGATGGGTGGATGGATGGATGAATAGATTGATGGGTGGATGGATGGATGAATCGATTGATGGGTGGATGGATGGATTGATTGATGGGTGGATGGATGGATAAATAGATTGATGGGTGGATGGATGGATGAATCGATTGATGGGTGGATGGATGGATTGATTGATGGGTGGATGGATGGATAAATAGATTGATGGGTGGATGGATGGATGAATCGATTGATGGGTGGATGGATGGATTGATGAATGGATAGACGGACGGACGGAAACAAAATTGCGCCTTCCAACCAGGAAACATCAAAATATTTTATGTAAATAATCTTCTAAACAATTATACAATTCCTAACTTTTTATTCAGCGTGCATCTCCTAGTGCTTATAGTATTCACACAGCTAGCTGGACGACACAACGGGTCTTAAATAACACTACACACTGTTCACCTGTAGGGGTCACTATTACAACATTATGCAACTCCAATATAATTTTCAAGTTACTTCTACACAAAATATTTAATAAACACTTTAACTTTCCATAAAGTAAATAATTGAAATATTCAGACTGAACACACTCAGGTTTTTTGAACGCGAGCTGCCGCAACAGCCGGATTTATAACCAGAATATCGATGCAGTTTGTGTCTGTAAGAATACAATGGCGGCTGATAGCAGGGTGTAACACATGCCCAGAATTTATTTCACCTTCTAACTTGTCTGCATTTAGTAGAAATGAGACTTAACTCAAGTTTGTCCATTTATTCTTCCTCAACTTTTAAATCATTTTTTTTTCCCCCTCAGAAAATAAATCCAGGACAGGAGTTAAAGGTAAACCCAGACTCTCTCATCACTGATTCATCAATTACAGAGGAACAATTACGTTTGGAATAAAATGATTTGCACTTTTATCAGGCCAAAGCTCACTGTCGAGTCAGCGTGACCACCCTGAACACTCTGGCCGGCTACATCGACTGGGTCGCCCTGGTTCACATCACAAACAACAGCTGTCATTTACTGGAGATCCTCTGCCTTCTTCTGAGTGAACCAGAGCTTCGGCTGGAGGCTGCTGAGTGTTTGCTCATTGCAGTCAGCAGGAAAGTGAGTGGCTCCATTGTCTCCTGAGACAAGATCAGAAACACCTCACCTGTATAGTGTAAAGTTTTGTTCCATAGTAAAATTCGAAATGACCACCTGAGGCAAAGCATGAAAACGGTGTAGCGCAGACCATCCAGTAATAGAGAGAAAAGGGAAACAATGACTGATTCATTTATTATTAATATTATGATGAATCATTTATTTAATAAAACATCCTGCAGACCATGAAAGTCAATAAAATGTAAATAAATGAGTTATTTGGGGACGTCAGTGGTTAAGGGCTCTGGGTTACGGATCAGAAGTTTGGGGAGTTCAAGCCCTGGTAAAGCCCAGCTGCCACCCTTTAGTAATTAGAGAACGAGTGCAAGAGAGAGCGAGAGAGATCCGATTTATTTAAAACAGGAGAAACCAGGAACTAGCATTCAGCCAATCAGAATAGAGTATTCATTCACGCCATGGTGTGATGTATGTTAACTGTTTGTTGTCGTTTTTTTTTTTTTTAATTAATTAATTGCTTTTGTTTTTTTGTTTTGTTTTCCAGGGGAAACTGGAAGACAGGAAGCCCTTCATGGTGCTCTTTAAAGACGTGGCCATGCACTACATTCTTTCGGCCGCCCAGTAAGTCCTCATTTACGACATTAAAATCCATGTCAACTAGGGGGCGTGACTACGGTACACAAAACTCACGGTTCCTCGGTTTTTAAGTCAAGAAATGCAAAACATAAAATTGCTTCTTTTTAATTTATTTATTTTTTATTAACAGTTTATTATTATTAATATTTGTGAACATCAGCAGTTTACATATTTAAAACAGTGTTCAATAAATTGCCTGCTTGATTCAAATAAAAAAAATTATATCTAAAAATGAAACAGAAGAAATTAAATGAATGCAATTCTTTTATTTTATTTTATTTATTAAATAATTACAATAAATGGATTTAAATAATTTTAATCTATTTATTTTAAGTCGTTAACGTTAGTCAGACCCCATTTGTGTAATGCAGATTATAGTGTATAAACACTGATCTCGGTGTTAAGAAGTGAGTGTATTTTGTATTTTTTTAATTTTCTTACATTTTTTTTACATTTAATATTTAATTTTCTGTAATTTAATGTTCTACTTATTTTAGTATACTTATTTATTATATATACTTATTTACTGTCATTCTTTATTCATTCACTCCCTCGATATGTGAAAGTTTCAGGATTTTCTCCTTTTAAGAAAATTCTTGAATCTGGACACAAAACGAAAAAGAATCCATATCGCTAAACCTTTGTAAAAACTATGACAGGAAGTGGCAGCCGTTTCGCACGTGTGTGAGGGAACTCGGATTGTAACTATTTTCCGCGTGTACAGTTCCACCCCTAATAAGCACCACAGATCGAGCACATAATAGAGCCGTTCCACGTAAAAGACATCAGCATTGGGATTGTCTTCAATATGCTGCAATTTATTGATTTGATCAATGAACCGTTATCGTTCTCGCCGCAGGTCAGCGGAAGTGGGGCTCAGCGAGACGAGATACACTTTCCTGAAGAGGTTATGTCAAGTGCTCTGTGCTCTTGGCAGTCAGCTCTGTGCCTTGGTGGTAAGCATGTCCTTTATATGACCTCGCATGGTTTCCAATATGTATGTATAGCATTAACATGGGAACTGATGATCATGCCGTAGGGCTCGCCTGCAGAAGTAGAGGTTCCAGCCAACCTGAGTAAATACTTGGAAGCATTCCTGGCCTTCACTACTCACCCCAGTCAGGTAAAAACCACACCGCGCCTCCACACGCTTTCGAGCCGAACCGACTCGTGGATCTAATTGTGCTGTGCGAACAGTTCCTCAGATCTTGCACTCAGACCACCTGGGGAAACATGTTCAGACATGAGGTTTTATCGAAGGAGCCCGTTATTACACAGATGACGGTTAAATATTTAAATGCGACCATGACCAACCTCGTGAAGGTGAGTGGAAACCGAAAATCAATCCTCCAGCTCTTCATTTCCAAAAAGTCTTCTGTGGCGTAACGATTCATGTTTTTGTCCGTTTCGCAGACGGGATTCCCGTCGAAGAACGACAGCCCGACTTGCGATTACGCCCGCGTGGACTTCGACAGCGACGAGGACTTCAACGCTTTCTTTCACTGTAAGAGGATTTCGCGGGGGGGTGTTGGTGCAGTAGGGACACACACAGTATTCAGATATATTTTAAAAATTATTTAAGTATTTAATACTGTATATATGTAGTAGCTCTGGATTTTACAAAAATTTTAATAGTTTAAATCGTTTTCAGCCGTTTTCCGAAAGTCCCTCGTCCTCACTGTAACGTCTGGAAACGCTCGTGTCCCTGTTCGGCTTCGACAAGCACCTTTTCCGCCTGCTGTTTATTTACTTTCCGGGTTTCTGAAACGTTGCGACGACGAAAAGCGAATAAAATAGATATAAATATATCTACACCCAATTACTAGCTGTGAGGTTGTTACCCTGTGAGGCAGAAGTTTCCATGACAGTTAACACGTGGAAAACATCAGAGATTTTGATTCTGACACACTTTCGGAGATTGTACTGTAACGCGCGTAATGCTTGCTCATCATTCCAGATGTTAAATATGGTCTTAAAAATCTTTAGGGAAGTCTGTATATTTGAGTCTGGAAAAGTCTAGAGTTTTGCAATGAAAAATATGTAGGAACCCTGTTTTCAGCTGTAGATAATGATCTACAGATTAAATGGTGCTCTTTTTAATGAAGGAAACAATCTTTTCTCTGACAGCTTTCCGGGCCCAGCAGGGTGACGTTATTCGTCATTCCTGTAAGATCGCGCCCCTTGAAGCCTTCCAGATTGCTGCCGAATGGTTAAAGTATCAGATCAACTCGCCCTCTAACAGCGGAAACGCTCTGTGTGAGTTTCAAACCCTGCTTGTGGGGTAATTGTTGCAATTTATTGCAATTTTGAGTCCAGCATGTGACTTATATGTTGGTATTTATTTATTTATTGATGTATTTATCATGATCAGTTTTATAATAGATTTCAGAGAAGTAAAGACAAGAAGGTCTCCATAAGTTGCATAATGATTGATCAGGCATGATATAGGGAAAGCTTGGTCTGTTTTAAGTCAGATCAGAATTTGTTATTAGCTCAAGCGATTTTTTTACTTCTTCAATGAATTAGAATTTTCATTTAAAGATGATTCAAATGTTGCTTAAATTGACGTATCGAGACTTTTCATAATTTCGCCACTCAGGTACATTGTCGTTGCCTCTACGGCAGAATAATTAAGAGACAATGTTGTCCGGCCACACGATGCTTCGCCTGAGGACATATACAGAGAAACTAATCCATGATCTTGTCTTGTACAAAGCTAAACCAGGTGAAGGGACGTGCTCGACGTTTTCGCCCACCGCTGTGCAGTGGGAGGCCATGACCTTTTTCACAGAGAGTGTGATGGGCCAACTTTTCAAAGTCCTGGAGAAAGAGGTAACACTTTCATCTCCAATTAATTGACACACCATCATGAACATTTCTAATCGCTTTAATTGTGGCTTGTGTTATGGAATAATTAGGGGTCCAAGAATCATTGATATATTTTTTTCTCCCTAGGGGAATTAGGTTTTATAGTCATAATTGTTTTGGAACCATGTGTCCAAAGTTTCAAATCTTTGGGTTTCCTGGGTCCAGGAAAGTTCAGGACAGTTGATGGATTTTTAAAAGAAAATTCAGAATAAGTCTCTCAAAAGATGTAGGTTAATTATATCCCACTGCCACCTACTGGTCATCTACTTTCACACACTATTTGGACAAAAGTTTGTGGACACCTGATCATAAGATTGGTCCTTTTTGAGCATCCAAATCCACCTGCTGTTTTTACAAGAGTGGCCTCTAGGGGCGAATCACAGACGCCATGTGCTGTTTGTATACTTTTTTTTTATCCAGTATCCATTTTAAAATCTATCAGTCTGGACACCGATAGCTAGGTTGGATCATACTTGCCGATAATCGGTTAATCAACCGATCATCATGAATGAAACTACAAATCACTATTGAATCCCTTTTAAAGTCATGATTCCTGCTTACCCAACCTCCTAGAAGTTGCCTGTCGATCAAGGCATGGAGCTGCTACAAGCCGTAGTGAGCTACGAGACGCGAGATCCTGTCGTTTTGTCCTGCGTACTCACCAACCTGTCCACCTTCTTCCCCTTTGTCTTGCATCGCCCAGAACTTCTACCACAAGTGTTCTTTAAGGTAAGACCATTCCTTGTGCTTCAGTGCTTTCAAAAGCACTTCACCCATTTATACTGATGCCCAAAGTATATTTCTTCCTATTATTTACACATTTTAATTTTTTTTTCTTCTTCATTAATTAAAGCTGTTTCCTGCCATCACATTCGAAGTGGTAGAAGAAAGCAAGGTAAGAGTTTTGTTTGACTTACTGGCCAATATCCAATTCATCTTACAGTATTTACATGATTTCCTAAATCTGACTGTATACTACTGACTGTCTGTCTGTATACCATGACACACTATTTTTATGCTGATTATCACAGTGTACTTAGTGTGTACAGTGTGTATTACTAAATAAAAGAAGCCCTGTATAGTAGAGGATGACCAATTCAGCGGTTTTGCCGATTGACACCAATGGGAAATTTCCATGGGAAATAACAGGAATATATGGGAATGAATAGGAATGAATTGGGAATTTTCCAAATTGCAGGTTCGCCAATACCAGGGAACTTAAATGCAGTTGAAAAAAAAATCTTGCAGGTTGATTTTCTTCAAAAGAACCAGATTTAATGCAGTTTCAGTAGAATTTTTACCTGCACCTTTATCAATCACATGCACACAGCACACTTACTGCGGGGCCACTGAGGCCCCGCCCCTACCTGCACTGTGCTTTCCTCCATAACATAACACACACATCAGTTCATGTATCCAGCACACAAAATAATGTCAAAAATTGTCCATCGTGGCAAGTATTCACGTAAATTACATAAATATTATATACATTTGTTTAAAACGTCCTTGTGCTGTGTGTAAGCTATTGTACATATACTAACAAATGTCAAAAGTAATTTTCTTTTAAATCTGTATTAATATGCATGCATGTCTGCTTATGACCTAAACAAAACGTTTAGTCATAAACCTAAATTTCGAATACATTCCCATAAATTTTTGTAAATTCCTGGAATATTTCCAAAATTCCCCCAGATGTTTCTGGAAAGTTACCGCAAATTTTGCAACCCTAGTTGCTGGAACTATCGGCAAAAATCCATGTCGAGGCGAGAAGCATTTCGAATGCATGTCTTATTTTCCTCATTCTTTTATGAAATATATATATATATATATATATATATATATATATATATATATATATATATATATATATATATATATATATATATATATATATATATATAGAGAGAGAGAGAGAGAGAGAGAGAGAGAGAGAGAGAGAGAGAGAGAGAGTGTATATATATGTGTGTGTGTGTGTAGGTGTGTGTGTGTGTATATAAAGTCAAGAAATAAATTGTTAAAAAGGGGTCCGAATGTGTGATGCATACACTTAACGACATGCTGAATTTCAGGCTCCTCGAACCCGAGCGGTGAAGAACGTCAGAAGACACGCCTGCTCCTCCATCATCAAGATGTGTCGAGATTATCCAGAGTTTATCCTGGTGTGTATCATGGACGTGTAGCCAAACTGGATCATTTTGCTGATAATACAAGCTTTTATATTTTTTCATTATATTCCTCTTTTAAAAACAGTGAGAATATTTAGGGAGATCAATGCGACGAGAAATAAAACGCTACGACTTAACAGCGTATTTGTTCTATATAGCCATCCTTTGACCTGCTCTACACTCGCGTGAAGGAGCTGTTCATCAACGAGCTGCTGCTAACCCAGATGGAGAAGTGTGCACTCATGGAGGCGCTGGTGCTGATCAGCAACCAGTTTAAGGACTACAGCAAGCAGAAGGCCTTCTTAGTGGAGCTCATGGGCGCCGTGACGGCACGCTGGCTCTCGGAGGAGATGCGCAGGTGCAATATAGAAATACATTGGTTTGCATACACTATATTGAAAAAATTTATGGGGACACGTGGACGTGTGGTATGGTATGTGCTTTCTGAGCATCGCATTCCACAGTTAGTCCTTATTTGCTCTTATAAATCCCTCCACTCTCCTGGGAAGATGTTCCACTAGATTTTGGAGGGTGCTTATGGATATTAGTGTTCATCAGCTACAAGGGTGTTAGTAAAGACAGGTACTGATTGAAGCCTGGGGTGCAGTCAAGAGTTCACATTTATCCCAGTAGGGTTAAGATCAGAGCTTTACAGCAGGAGATCTTCCACTCTAACCCATATAAAGCAGACCGTTTTGTGTACAGGGGCGTTGCCCTGCTGGAACAGGTTTTGGTTTCGAGTGAACGCAAAATTAGTACATAGCATCTAAAGACATCCTGTACAATTGAATACCTCCAGCTTTGTGGTAACAGTTTGCAGAAGAACCACATATGGCAGGAAATGTCAGGTGTCCCAATACTTTTGGCAAGTGTTTGTTTTTAGCTTTTTTACATTTTCAAGTTGCAACCTAAGCAGAATGCATTAAAGGTTCCTCATTGTCATGACTCTCTGGAGCAGAGGTGTGGTTTTGAAAATGATTCTTCAGCATTGAAAGTCTCACAGAGCTCCAAAAAATCCATTATTTCGAACATCATGGCACAACCTCTACTGTTGTAGGCTGTCCACCACAACTTACCAATTATTAAAGGATGCAAAACATAATGATTTAACCTTATTCTTGAATTAATTTGTGCTTTTATCTATGACAATCAAAAATTGGTTCCAGGATATGAATTTTTATTTATTAATATTTAGTGTTGAGTTCATTTTTTATAATTTTTTTATTTATTGACTCTTCGGCGCAGCGTATTATCAGATCCAGCCAGCTTCATTACGTTTATTGGCGCCGATCAGGTCAACCCTCAACCCGGCACTGAGGATCAGATGGGAATCAACAGGTCAAGGGTAAATACATTGCCTCAGTATTATATTCTGAGTAATACTTTTTTAAGATTATATGATTCCTAAATTAATGTAGAAAACTGTATTGTGAGGTAATTTGAAGTGTATCTTTTTTATTATTGTAATTGGTTTATACTGTAGCTTTATATTTGTGGTTCCTGTATTGTCCTGAGGTAATTAATATTTTTTACTAACCATTACACTTTGGATTTCCATTCCAAAGGGACTAACTGAAGGTTTTTCATGTGCAGATTAGTTTTTGTGTGTATACCATCCTGGGCGTGGTGAAGCGAGCACACTGTCCTACGGATGTCGAGGAAGCCAAAGCCGGGGGTTTTGTAGTGGGCTACACTCCAGCTGGAGCACCGATCTACAGAAACCCTGCCTCAGAGCCCCTCCTGGCTCTGCTTCCAAATCTGCTCACCCTCATCAGGTACGATGTCATCTGCTGATCAGAAATTGATGATGATCTTGATTTGTAGGTGTCCGGTTGATTTTAACACCAAATGGGCAAAAGCTAACAAGCAGCTGTCAATTATTTTAGTAACCGAGTATTGTTGTACCGATTATTCCGTCAATTAATCGAGTATTCAGGTAAGACGTATTTGAAGTATAAGAAGTTTTCTTTATTAAAGAGCTACACTAATTATATAAAAGAAAAAATAAGGCAGGTCTCTTAAAATGAACAGGTAACTGTTTTTTCTATGTGTTTTTTATTTTATTTACATTTTTATTGCTGAAACTGCAATCTGTGAAAACTAAACCCATTAAGTACATTTAATTTCCATATTATATCCAAATACAAATATATAAATAAGAATATATACGTCAATAAACAGTAAACGCAATGTATAATGTTTTCTTTGTTTCAGTTTAAAATAACAAGCTTTGGAAACTAAACAAAATTCTTGTTTGTGATTGGCCCGAATCAAGATACCGATGCATTTTCTAGAACAGCAGCACAGACAGTAGTTTCAGACGCCAGTTTTATACCAATGCGCTTGTCCTTATACATTGTTGTTAGATGTTTATGTAACTAGAACAGTGTATCTCTGGTAGAGGTTGACCAATTCATCGATTTCACGGTTAATCAACATACATAGTTTTTCCGGGTTGCATAATACAGTACGAGAGCAGCCTCTAGAGGTGAATCATTAATGCCATGCCACATGCTGTTTATTTGAGGAGCCTTAAACAATTGTCAATTGTTTTTAATTATTTTGAGTGTTTGGTTTTTTTTGTTTGTTTCAGTTTGAATGCATGTTTATTTTATTTAATGTTTATTAATACAAGTCATATTTATATTTAGTAGCACATTTTCATGATTCAGTGCTTTGTTAGATTTTTTTTTGTTTTGTTTTTAAATGAAGTATCCTTTTAAAAAACATTCTGTTGCTTAATCGGTTATCAGCGATCCAACCAAGCCATCGGTATCTGAAAATATAACTTTTGGTCAAATTAAATTCAAATCTATCAGTCAACTCTGTAGGCATTCGAACGGTTACTATTCCATGCTCAAATCACCTGAAATCATTGATACGAGTGCCATTTATTGCATAAAGTTAACTCCAGTGACTTACCGAATTCTTCTTTCAGGACCCACAACAGCTTATTTCTACCAGAGAATCTAGCTCGACTCAGCGAGACCTTCAGCCGAGTCTATGATGTCATGGACGTGGAGAAGAATCTCATTTTAGGTACATGGGTGCTGCCTAAGTGATAATGTTGATTTATAGATGTTGTTTTAAATATAATTTCATAAAGGTTTTTGCCGTTTTCACAAAGGAATCACTCAGCCGCTGCTGGACATGTACGACTCTCCAGTGTATAGAAGCTCACTAGAGCGGTTACAAGGCTTCTTCTGCACCCTCTACGACAACTGGTAAGAAAATCTGAACATGCATCCTCACACTAATAGTTTTTTATTTCAAAAGTGCCTTCTGCTCTGTTTGGTGTGTGTGTGTGTGTGTGTGTGTGTGTGTGTGTGTGTGTGTGTGTGTGTGTGTGTGTGTGTGTGTGTGTGTGTGTGTGTGTGTGTGTAAAAAAGAAAGCATGTGCATGTGAGACAATGAAAGTTCTGTATTGTTTAAAGATTTACAATCACAGTCTTAATATCATCCAAATGAGGATGAGGTTCCCTTTTGAGTCTGGTTCCTCTTAAGGTTTCTTCCTCATAACATGGAGTTTTTCCTTGCCTTTAACTGTTAAATTCTGTAAATCTGTTTTGAGACAATGTCTGTTGTGAAAAGCGCTATGGAAATAAACTTGACTTGAAAGAAAGTATAAGGTAGAGATGAAACAAGTAACTGAGATGTGACATGGAGAGATAGAGCCAGAAAGTGTGATGAGAGAGATGGAGAGTTGAAGCTAGAAAGTTTAAGGTGGAGAGAAAGAAATAAAGTGAGATGGAAAGCAATAAAGTGTTAGATGGATAGAGAGAGTGAGATGGAACGTGAGTGTGTGAGAGAGAGTGAGATGGAAAGTGAGTGTGAGAGAATAAGTGTAAGAAAAAGTGTGAGATGGATAGAGAAAGAGCGAGATGAGGAGAATGCGAGAGAAAGTGTGTGAGAGTGAGTGAGTAAGTGAGGAAGGAAGGAAGGAAGGAATGGTTGAAAGGTTAAAAATAATGCATCGGTTGAGGCGTTTATGTAAAGCCGCTGTAAAAGATTTCCTCAGTAGAAAATCAGAGGAGAAGGTGAACAGGGGATCCAGTTTTTAAATCCAGTCACGACATCTCTTTATTATCCTCAGTCTCACTCTTCTTCTTCTCTCCCTCTCTCCCAGTTACCATGTGCTCGGTCACGCCGGCCCGGCCCTGCTGCAGGACTTTTATACCATAGAGGGTCTGGCCGAACAGTTGGCCGGCTCGGCCTTCCTCCACCTGGAGCACGTTCCTGACCATAGACTTCGCCCTATGCTTCATATCCTTTAAGACCTCAAATGTCATTTCAACATCGATGTTCTGCACCTTCATCTTTAAACACAGTAACTTTACTAGAAGTCAACATTGTAGGATGAGGAGGGGATGCAGTCAGCGTTCACGTTCATCCCAAAGGTTTCATGTTTAGATTTGAATCTGTCAGTAAAAAATTTATATTTAAGATTCAATAAAAGGGAAACATTTAAGGCTTTAAAATTTTAAAAGTACACCTTATTTATTAACAATCATCTACAGTTAAAGAGTCTTTATGAACCGACTCATGTTTTAGTGATTATAATGCTGCTATAACACTCACTCTGGGGTTTCGCCTTAACGGAATCCGTGATCACGGGTGTTCATGAAACCGCTGGTCACGTCCTGTCCTCCCGAATATTACGAGACTCTTCTCTGTCCACTGCTCCGCCTTCTGTTGTGTCATCTGCTGCAGGTAAAACTTCGAAACAAATTAGATTTTTTACACACACATTTATGCAGAGTACCAAATGTAGTGTAGTGCTTGTAATGACTGTCCAACATGTAAAAAAAAAAGTATATATAAAGTATAACTATAAATAAGTCTAATATTTTTTTATTTTATATATACAGTGCAACCTCGATACTCGCGGAGTTACGTTGTATGACACAATCACAAGGTTTTGATGGTTCCTTTTTCAAGGGGAATTGTACATGTACTGTACTGTAAATTCAACAAAAATTGTGAATTACTTGTCAAATGTTTTATTTACTACTTTGAATGAATAATACAATAATAGAATAGTTTTTCGAACATTTTAATGTAATTTATTAGTACAAGTTTGGAAATGTTACTCCAAACTTTCGAGCCACTCGCAGCTTCTATATATAATATTATTATTAATATTTGTTACAAAAATGTAAAAATGTTCAAATCTAAATTGTAAATTTTAAGACCCAAGTCTTCAATTCGCTGTTTTTGGTCTTAAAATGGTTAGAACCAGTCTTATGTCCATGTAACGCATTCTAAATAATAATTCACTGTATTACGACAACAAATGTGACCAGCACTCAACAGCCAATCAGCTTTTATGTTGCTGGTGCGTATGTTTGTCGGATTTTACCACAGACGTAAAACAGATTAGATTTTTTAGCTACAGGGCAAGTGCAAGTTTGCCGATACTTGATTTTGACTAAATTCAGGGCTCGATTAAGGCCAGTCACTAACAGCGTATTTGTGTGTGCATTTTTGATGATGTCCGATAGAATTAAATTCTTAATGGTCTTAAAAAGTTCTTAAAAAGTCGTAAATTTGATTTTGTAAAACCTGCAGAAACCCTGCTTCCTTAATTCCTTCTTTTTGTTTTCTCTGACGGACTGCAAAAGTAAAACATGAAGAGAATATTATAGTTGATGACTCAAAAGAATCGGACATTGATACTAAAAAAAATTAGCAATCCTGTTAAGAATTCAATGTTTGTGTTGCCGGTTACAGAGACTGAACCTCCGCTGGCAGATCATCAACCAGAGGACGAGCGTATGGTGAGCGACTGCGTTCCTTGATATCCGTCTTGAAGATCCGCTACACATTTTATCATCAATAAAAAAAAAAAAGTCAATTAAATATAAATCAGGAACTACTGACGGTTGTCATGTTGTCGTTCCTTTATTAAGACCCCTGCAAGCCCTATTTTCAAATATACGACTGTATATTAGGCATTTTCAATGTATATACACAATATGGACAAAAGTGTTACATTTCCCCTTCACATGAACTTTGAGACCCAAAACTTGCAGAAGATATAGTTTACATGGGTTGGAGTGGAAGATCTTGAGTGGCCTGCTATAGAGCCCTGACCTCAACATCTTTGGGATGAATTGGATCTCTGACTGCACACCAGTCCTCCTGATACACTGATACCTGACGCTACTAATTGGTTAAATGAGTGCAAATCTTTACAAGCACACTCCAAAATCTGGTGAAATGTCTTCCCAGAATAGTGGAGGATATTTTAACTGCTGCTGCTTCTTTTTCCGGCTGCTCCGTTAGGGGGTCGCCACAGTGGATCATCCATCTCCAAACTACTGTTCTCTATCCAAACTATCTGCCTTCTTTAAACCAAGGAGGTTATTATAACAGCTAATAGGCACTAAATGTGGAATGGGATGTTCAGAAAGTACATACCCATTGTATAGTCAGGTGTCCACAAACCTTTTTCTATATAGTGTATGCGTCGGTCATTAAGAGAGAATTTTTTTTTTTTTTTTTCCCAGTGGGCCGGATGACGACGAGGCTTATGAGGAGAATCAGGTGTCTCAGGAAATGCTGGAAGATCGGCTAGTGCGCTTGGTCACGCGAGAGGTCATGGATCTCCTCAGTAAGTTGTTTGTTTGTTTGTTTGTTTGTTTGTTTAAATACACAACACCACACCTGAACTGAATTCTTGTTTCGACAGGTGTTTCGTGCATATCGAGAAAGCTGCCGGAATCAGGAGCAAACCGAGAAGATGCTGATGGTGAGCTCATCCAAAATTCCTCATCTAATGCATTGAGACATGTAATGTGTTGACTTGATTTTCACTAAAGCAGGAAGTCAGGGCGGGGCCTAACCAGTCGCTCCTCCTCCGTTTTGCCATAACGAAGAGTGTTCAGCTCTCCTCACAGACCCCGCTAAGCCATAATTTGACAGTTAGTACTGTGGGCTATTGGGTGCACCTGTGGAGGTCATTGTAGTCGTGTTGGAGACAGGACACTGCAGATTCTAGTAAGAATTCGATTGGACAGAAACGCTGACGTGTAGAACGAGGCCATCAAAACTGTTGCTGTGTATCAGCGGTAAAGTGAGAATGTACATTTTGAATACATATCTTTTTTAAATTGAAATTGTCCCCTTGTTTTGGAACACGCCAGTGTATGGACAAAAGTATTGGGACACCTGACTTTTCCAGCCATATGTGGTTTTTCCTCAAACTGTTACCACAAAGTTTAAAGACACAATTGTATATGGTGTCTTTGGATGTGGCGGCATGAAATTTTCCTTCGCTTGAACTAGGAGACCCAAACCTGTTCCATCATGACAATACCCCTGTGCACAAAGCTCCATTATGAGATGCTTTGCATGAAATGGAATGTAAGATCTTGAGGAACCTGCTATAGAGCTCCTGGATGGATTGGAACGCTCACTGCACCCCAGGCCTCTTCACCTCACCTACATCAGGACCTTTGGCCAATAAACCTGATTCTGATTCTACCTGACTTTACTAAAACCCTTGTAGCTGAATAAACACAAATCTCCACAAACACACTCCAAAATCTAGTGGAACATTTTCCCAGAGGAATAAAAGTTTTGTTAACCTAAAGCCAAATTATATGTAAAAGTAAAGTGTTATCTTTATAAAGAATGTCAGTATCTGCCTCTAATCTACATTGTAGGTCTACAGTGGTGTTCCATTCTTGAACTTAATTGGTCAGAAGTTTTTTTTATTTTATTATTTTTTTTTTAAGACAGTAGCTTTGTTTGTATACTTGTAAGGCCCCATGAACCCCAAGGTTACATGCATATGTTACTGCAATGTTACTGCAACAAAGCAGTAATGTAAGAAAGATAAAGCGTGAGGTTTTTCTAGCAGTAAACTCAGTTAAATGGTCATCTTAAAAATATAACATGCACAATAGTGTAAGAGACTTCCCTAATGTATTGCCAGGGTTTCTTTAAATTTTGGACGCATCCTGTGCGTCATTAGTTTTTTCCCCCAGAAGCCTTTTCCGATTGATCCATTTTAGAGAGCGTTTTCAAAAAGCTACATTTCCGTCGACTAAAAAAAAAAACGTCTGCGCGGACAGAAGTGTTTTCAAAAGTAAAACCCATGGAAAACATCAGAAATCGTAACGTATTTCATAGTTTGAATTTAAAATCATTATTTCAGATGTTGAATAAAGTTTAATAAATCTTTACAGAAGATTGTATATTTGAGTCTGGAAAAGACTGGAGTTTTGTGATCGATCCATTTTTTTTCTGCGTTAAAAAAAAGGTTTCTTTGTAAATGCTGTTGCATTCCAGCCATTAGTATTCACTAGCTGTGTTATTTTATCATATTGAGCTGATGTTTTTTGGATTTTTAGATTTAGCTAGTAAGCATAGCGTCAAGTTTGCTGATTTTATCCATGAGAAGTGTAGCTGTAGACCTGTGTATATCAGGGCAAGAGAAGAAAATGCAAAAAAAAAAAAAAGGTCTCTCTCTCTTTCTCTTAAAAAGGGGATGAGGAAATGATGGCAACCGATTCCACTCCGCTGAACACATCACATACTTCAGATGAGCTCACAGAACTGGGCAAGTGTCTCCTTAAACATGAGGTAAATTTAATCTCTATTATTTTGAAGTTTTGGGTTCTCAACTTTTTTATTTATCTGACCAAGTAAACAGTATTTATGCATTGGGCTCTAAACGTGTAAGAGAAATAGATAAAATCTATACAATCAAATGAAAATTTTTTCAAAGGGACATTGAAATCTTATGCTCAGGTGTCCACAAACCGCAAAACTCGATTTATGAAGAGAGAATGTAGATTTTGAATGCATATCTTTTTGAAATCCGATTTTTCTCCTTGTTCTGGAGCACACTATTGGATAGATAACTTTATCGGATTTGACACACTGTATGGACAAATATAGTGGACTTTTCCATCCGTATGCGGTTCTTCTCCAAAACATTTTAAGACGGAGAAGTCGGTGAAACTCGACGCCAGAAAAAGTTCAAGTTATATTTGTCGCATGTACAGATGTCAGTGACTGTTTGTGCAAAATACAGCAAATATGAAATATTAAACAATATATAAAGAGGAGAAAAAAAAAATAATGAGGCGTTTGAAAGTTATAATTATTTACAAGTGGGTGCAGAAGTGTCTGTGTTTACATATATTTACATATTTACATATGACATTAGCATGAGGTATTGTTTTATAGAAATATGGAAGATAACTAATAGAATGATATATTGGGGGTGCAAAATAATAGGCAAAGATCTGTAGTGTAGATATAAGATTCTTGGCACAATTCTTAATTCTCAGAACTTTTAATACTATTGCACTTTACTTCCACACTACGTATATCATATGTCTTCTGAAACTTTATTTTATTTATTTATTTTTTTAAATATTATAACATTTATCATTCGACCCATCTTCAGGACGTCTACATGAATCTGCTGGCGATCTCATTTAACTCTCTGTCATGGAGAGACACCAGTAACTGTCAGCGAGCCGCTACGCTTATCTGCTGGACATTGCTCAGACAGGTACCAAATACGACTGCCAGCTCCTCATCATAACTCCAAGACCCGAGGATTTTTTATCTTATTTGTTGTTGTCGTCGTCATTTTTCCACAGGTTGTAGGTTCAAATTTGCTCCCGGATGCCGTGACGTGGCTGTACACCAGAGTGCTGAGCGGCCTGCAGATGCACGGCCAGCACGAGGGCTGCAACGCCGCACTAACGCAGCTCGCCCTGCTCATCTACGATGCTCTGGTACTTTCTGTTTTCATATCAGTCCAGGGTTTCTGTGAGGTCTAAAAGTCAACTTTATTTCCATAGTGTTTTTCACAACAGACATTGTCTCAAAGCAGCTTTAAAGAATTTAACAGTTAAGGTGAGGGATGTGTATTTATCCCTGATAAACAGCCATGGTGACTGTGGCAAGGAAAAACTCCCTTAGATGTTATGAGGAAGAAACCTTGACAATTGTGTAGGACGTCTTTGGTTGCAATAAAATAAAATTCTTTTGAATTGAGCAGAGTCACAAACCTGTTCCAGCACGACAATGCCCCTGTGCACAAAGCCAGCTCTGTAAAGATATGCTCTGGGTGTGTCAGATTGGAAGATCTCCTGCTTTCGAACTCTGACCTCAACTCTATTAAACATCTTTGGGATGAATTGGAACGCTGACCGCACCCTATGTCAGTACCCCGAGTTAAATGAACACAGATCTACACAAGCACATTCAAAAAATCTCAGAACATCTCTTCTGAGAAGAGAGGAGATTGATTTAACGGCAAACGTGAACAGTTCAAAAACGCATAAAATCTCATGCTCAGGTGTCCACAAACCTTTGTTTATAAAGTGTATAAGATGGATGCTTTTCCCCTTTCTACCACAGCGGCCTCAATACGCAGAGCTGCGTTCCATCATGAACCAGATCCCCAACATCCAGCCTGACCTGCTCGAGCAGTTCGATCAAAAAACCATCAACCCCGCGTTGCAGAAAATCGGCGAAAAAAAGAGAAAAGACCAGTTTAAGAAGCTCATCGCAGGAGCTGTGGGGGTAAGACTAACACTGGCCACAAGGGGGGGGAAATTCCTTTTTTTTTTCTTTTCTTTTTTTTTTTTTTTACTGTACATAATCAAGACAGACTTCTTTCTTATCTTTTTAATGTTTCTTCCACTCGAACAGAAACCTCTCGGGCAGCAGTTTAAGAAGGAGGTCCACATACGGAACCTTCCCTCTCTCTTTAAGAAGGTGAAACCTAACAAAGACGTGGTGGCAAACAGCGAGAACACCGGATTGGTCGCTCTCTTTTCACCTGAACACGACGATCATTAGGGATAGTTTTGTTTTGTTTTTTACCTTAATTGAACACTTTATTACATCCTGCCCTACAAGCTGGGTGATATAACTTTTTTTTTTTTTTTTTTTTTTCTCCCATAAATTGGATTATGAATTGTTTTATGTTGAACCACATAGGAATTAAAGGGATGTTTAAGGAGAAGCAAGGGAAAAAGTTCAAGAGCGACATTCCATCCTATTCATTCACTAGAACTTTTTTTTCCAGTGAAACACTAACGGCAGCGAGTTGTTATTGTACAGGAGGCAGTATGTAAAATGTGTCGTGTTTCTATTTGGATGTTTTTAATAAATGTAGATTTAAAGGTCCATTAGTGCAAATTTTAAATGTTTTACTTTACCTTTTGATCTGAGGTTTATACGATCACACTGTACCTCTCTTTTATACGCCCGTCAGGAATAACATGAGCGGTGAAGTGAAGAACACCGATTAACTCTTCATCATGGCACCTGTTAGTGGGTGGGATTTACAGTATTAGGCAGCAAGTGAACATTTTACCTTCAAAGTTGATGTGTGTGGATTGTCTTTGGATGTGGAAGCATGGCATTTTCCTTTCACTTCAAAGAGGAGATCTAAACCAGCATTACAGTGTGCACAAATCTATCTCCATGGAAATTTGTATTCATGGATTTGACTGGAAGATCTTGAGTGGCCTGCTATAGAGCTCTGACCTCAACCCTAACATCTTTCGGATGAATTGCATCCCAGGCCTTCTCACCTCACCATGAGTCAGTACCCGTCTCTGTGCACGAACGAGCAAAATCTTTACAAACACACTCCAAAATCTAGTGGAACATCTTCCCAGAAGAGTGGATGGAATCATAAGAGCAAATTGGGACTAAATGTGGAATGCGATGCTCAAAAAGCACATACCGTAACAAAGCTAATGTTCACATCAAACAATTAGGTGCATACGTAATCATACAGAATACGACATGCGGGGAAATGCTTATGAACACCCTGTTACATAAAATGGAATAACAATTTTTTTTTCTATATTAAAGTCGCAAAATAAAAATAGAATATATATGTAGAACAAAGAGAAATAGAATGTCATTATTTCAATAGAAATAATAATAGTTTTATATTTGTAGCAGAATTTGCACCAGTGGAGGCAGATGGTGTCCAATTGAATATATGTTGAAGTGCAAAAGTTTGTGGACATGTGATGGTGAGATTCATGGGGTTTTTGAACACCCACATTCCACAGTCCTTTTGGAGTGGTCAGAGCTCATTAGCAGACCACTCAAGATCTTCCTCTCAAATCCATGTAAAGCATATCTTAATAGAGCTGGCTTTGTGCACAGGGGCATTTTCAAGCTGGGACACGTTTAAGTCTCCTAGTTTGAGTGAAGGGAACATTTAACTGCTACCACATCCAGAGACGTCCTATACAATTGTGTGCGTCCAGCCTTGTGGGGAAGAACCACATATGGCTGAAAAAGTCAGGTGTCCTGATGCTTTTTTTTTCTATTTAGGTGCAGGATGTTGCTATGTGAGTCCAAGCTCTAGTTTCTTGTTCCTGGTCCTTGGTATTTCCCTGTTTGAAAGCTTAAATTGCTTGCGGCAAGAATCTTCTTCTCGTTGGACAAATTGACCAGAACATATTGCCAAGCAACTGTTTCTTCAGGCGAAATTGGCCACAACCGCCCGGAACCCACAAACGTGCAGCAGCTGATTCTGACCTCAATCATTGTATCGAATGATGAAGGTCATTGACTCAAAAACTAATAAAGATCATTCTTATATTTATCATTGCTAGTCGGTCTACTTACTTTTGAGCCTCTGAAAACTGATAATCAGTTAAACCCCTCGAGTTCAAGTTTAAAAATCCAATTGCTCCACTTAAACGTCTATGGAAAATAATGGAACTTGTGTTGCTGTCCAAATACTTATGGTCGGTGGCCGTGCTTATATCTGTGCTCGAGCTCACAAGTCCTCAAAGTAAACACTGTCTGTCTGGTTGAAAACAATAATAGACAGATAAATGCAAAATAGTAAAGAAAAAGAAAGAGAGAAAGAAAGAGGTAAAACTGGACAGGAAATAAAAAGGAAGAAATGCGTGATTGAAAAGAAAGAAAGGAAGGATGAAAGAAAGTAAGAAAAGTAGGCATGGAAATAATGAAAGAGAAGAAAAGCAAGGGGAAAAGAAGCACAAAAAGGAAGTGGAAATGCATGACAGGAAAGAAAAATTGAAGAAGAAATGCATGACCGAGAGGAAAGAAAGGCAGAGAAGAAATGCACAACAGGGGAAAAAAAGGAAGAGCCAAAAAACAGGGCATAGGGAAAAAGAATCAAAGAGAAGGAAAGCAATTTAGGAAAAAAAAAGGAAAGAAGAAAAGGGAAATCTGAGAGCAGTTAAATGAAGCTTAATTAAACACCAGCACTGATGAGGGTTTCTGTATTTAAGTATTGCTGTTCTGTTACTTTCTCTCAGTAACTCATTGAGCACTTGTTGGGAATTGGACCTGGTGTTTTGGACATATCGCTGTGCGCTAGTTAAAAATTAGCCTGTGCGCAGGAGTCCAACACTAGCATGTTATACAAACACGTCCACATGCTGAGATTAGCTGTGATTAGACCACGGCATCATCAGAGACATTTCACCTGCTTGCTTTCACACCAGGACTGAAGGAAACCTTCAGGAAAGTGTTCAGTTTTTAACGTGTTTTACGCTAATGCTCAGTTGTTCCAACATTCAACAAAGAAATTGCAAAGAATTGAACCGCAATGTTATACACAAACGCAGGTGTATTACTAAAGGGAGAGAAAAAAAGGTCTTTGTTTTGATGGATATTTGAAGGCGTAACCTGTACATTTATGAGACAATGTATTAATTTTGAATTGTCACATAAATAACCCAGAATTCTACCAAGGAATTAGGAAAAAATATATATATTTTATAAAAAACATTTCGCAAGCATTCATATATGTAATGCGTTTTGGGTTTTTTTCCTGCTTATGAGAACATTGATTATTTTTGTTTAATTTTCTTTTCTTTTTTTTAACCTAGTCATGTATGGTTTTTAAGAGAAATGTGCCTGTTCCTTTTGTTTGTTTGCAATAATCTAGATCATTTAATGGCAAGAAGACTCACTTCGACCATACAAATATATAAATTTTCAGATGTTATACTTCATATACCAAAAAAAAATATCATTCCTCAGCATAAATAACAGCTTTACACACTTTTGTCATCCTGACAGTTTGTTTCTCCAAACATTCAGATGAAACACTCAGGTAAAACTCTCCAAAGATGATCTTCACTAGTTTGAGGTTTCTTTCTGGCCTTGTGATCCAGTTTATCGCAGAGCAGTTCAATATGATTTGGGTGTGGTGACTGGGCAGGATATAGGCTTTGGACGTACGCTTCGGCTTATCTTCTTGCTGTATGTTGAAGTCTCTTATAATGAGCCGCAGTCAAGATGGAATTGTATGGTGTTGAAGAATGGAATAGTTGCCATGAATAAATATCCAACCTTCCCTTATTCAAAACAAGCCCAACCTCGATGTTTGACTATGGGTGTGAAACAGTCTGCTAACAACATCTCTCCTGTTCTCCATCTTACTGAAGTTCTTCAGTTATAGACAAAAAAGGTCAAATTTGTCCACAGAACATTCTTCCACTTATTCACTGTAAAATTCTTGGTTGTTTTGCCTTTTACAGAATGCCTTGCATAAAAACAAAAGAAGCATGTATGTGTCTTAAAAATCATAAAAGTTAAGGTGTTTTTTTAAGTAATTTTGACAGGCGCAGTATGCTAGCGTCCAACTGACATAAAGGTAAGAGGAACTAAAATAACTGCTCTGTAGAACCATTGTGAGCAGAAAAGCCTCTCAGAACTTTTAGAATTAGAATGCCATAGGCTTAGAATGCAGTTGAGTGTATGTCAAAAAACTTTTGGCTGATTATGAACAATAGATCAAACCTATAGATCTCTCATGGCTATCTACCTGCTAACTAGTGACTGTCAATGTTGGATGCTAATTTCGAGTACGTAGATTTTAGCAAGACAGCCCTTGTTTGTGATTTGGACATAGCACAGTCTACCGCTTATTTTATGATAATGATTGTTCTTCGAGACAATTTGACTGATATTCTGAGTGAATAAGATTAGCCTGTATATCTGCCTCATTAGCCCACTGCCAAAAATTTAGCCAGATTCTTGCTAGTAAATGATAAATCAGTTAAGACAGCAGAATTTGCTAGTTATCTACAAATATAATTAGTACATTTAAAACTGGTGGTGTTTTTCAGCAATTTGTAAAGTATCTTAGATGGCTTTTTCCCTTGCATGCCCTTTCTTGGTCTGCTTCATGCTGTCTACATTGCTACTTTTTCACAATTTTTAGAAGCTGTGGTGCTGAGGTGAATAATGACCAATCGCATTTCTGGAACCCAATCACGGTCGACTCTATAGACCACACAGCAGGATTTGAATGCAGTAGACAAAAAAACAAGGCCAAATCCATCTCCAAACAAACCAAGCGCTAACAAATCTCCCAATTACCAGTATTAAAAGTAGCCCTACGTGAACATCTGTCTCTGCCGATTAAAAATAAAAATAACTTCCCCATGAACATATATGGCACACTATTATGTGGTGCTAAATGTTCTATACTGATTTGCCCCCTCAGGAAAAATGCCCCCAACTACACCATTGCTTGTACCATCTGTGTGGGTGCACTGTTAAGGATGTACCATTAGTACAGCAGTCCAGTGTCTGACTAAAACACCTTTTGGGAATTTTACCTGGTGTTTTAGATATATCGCTGTGTGCTAGTTAAAAATTAGCCGGTGCGCAGTAATTACATGCTGGAATAACACTGCTGCTATAGACAAGTATGTTATCCAAACAAGTCTGCATGGAGGTTAGCGGAGATTAGCGGTCATCAAGGACATTTTGCCTGCTACATTGTACAGCGGGACTGAGAGGAAACACGTGAAATAAAGCCGTGATGGGCTTTAGCTCTTGATAATGCTCATTTCTTTCTGGCTTTGGATTATGCACCTTAATCTAAATTTTCACGAATGACAATAGTATTCTCAGTGCAATAATAATAATAAACATAATAATAATTAGTTACATGTGCAAAATCTTTGATTGTAGACTAACTTTTCTGCCATTTTATTTTATTTTTATTTTTTTTTACTGCTGCTACAAATTCCATTTCATGCTGCTACACATTTCATTTCTCCTAATATATATACCTTAATATGTGTTTATTTTTTTACTTTTACTTTAAGCTTTACTTAGATTTTGTTTTAAACTGAGAGCAACTGCAACCAAACAATTTCCCTATGGGATCAATAGTGTTCTGATTCTGAATATTCAGTTCAATGCAATAGACTTTCATTTAAATATAAAATGAATTCAGATGCTCAGAATCATACGATCAGAATCAGAATCATACAATACGAGTTGCTCACACGATCCTGTCCACACAGTTACGCTCTCTGACTCTATGGTAACAGTGATGGATAGTAATGAAGTAAATGTAATTTGTTACTGTACTTAAGTAGCTTTTTCATGTATCTGTCCTTTACTGAAGTATTTCCATTAGGGGAGACTTTACCTCCATTATATTTTAAAGTTAAATATATTTAGCGAAATCAGTCATTCCTTTTCATTTATAAACAGATAAAAACTTGTTGGCAAACCACCAATCAGGGTCAAGCGTACGCTGTGTTTTAAACTTGTTTTGATTTTCGCTTGGTGGTATGTACTTATTACAAACATACAGTTCAACAGCAAGTGGAACATTTAAAGAAAAATAAACGATGGAAAAAAATCCCTCACTCAAACTTGCCACAACACCCGTGGCGATTTTTCTGAAGTAGTATTAATATTTAAATTTAAGATATTATCAGTTTTTCCAAATAAATGCAAGTTGATTAAGCAAAATGCTGTCTTGTGATACTGATAAATGATACTAGGAACATTATAGCTGTAAGAAATCATAGTACTTTGGGTACTTAAGTACATTTAAATGCAAATATGTATGTATTTTAATTCAAGTGAACAAGGCATATTTTACAGTGTGTAATTCTACTTTAACTCATCTACAGGATTTGTATACTTCCGCCAGTGTACATTATTCGGTGGTAAAAGGAATTATTTCAAATAACACCAGATGAGGTGTTGACACCAATGACTCAGGTGTTAGAAAGTTCATGATTGTTGAGGTAGTGAGAGAAAGAAACCGGTCAGAAATTCTTCAAACTGCAAATTATTTTGTGCTGAAGTTCCAGTGCCTCATCTACTGACCATCGTCTGGTGCGAAACTAGTAGGAGTTTCTGTCCTTCAGATCTTCCACTCTACAACATGTGACAAGAACTTCATCAAAACCAGACACAGTAAGCCGTTTATTTTCTAAGTCCATACTGGAAATTTGGAGGTAAAAAAAATAGTTTTGCCTTATTAAAATCGTTTTCAATGTCATACTTTCCACCACCCACTGCACCCAGGCTGTATTACTAATCAGGGCAACAGATGGCTGGATTCTCGGTGTCTGTCTTTGTCCTGAGCTTTAGCGGGGTGCAGTCAGGTGTCCTAATGGCTCTGCTCAAGGCCCAAAATGTATCCGTGCCACAACCCACATGGTCTTCTGCATGTCTTACCCCCTGCCCCCACTTACTCTATACATGCCTGATAACCTTCCTTGTTCGCTGTCCGAGCTCTGCCTCCCTCCCACCTGGTGCTGTTTACCAATGCAAGGACATGGCTTAGCCTGTACAAGGTTAAAGTGGTTGTCTGTCTGTGTGTCCAAAAATGCTAATATATATTTCTATCATTTTTTATGATTGATACAACAGTTAATGTTTCAGTCTACGTTCACAATACAGCTTCTTTTTTTCCTGCTCCCCCCCAGAAATGCCCAGCATGCACAGCAGTAGGATTCTCCTATTTTCTTCCAATTTTGCTGCAATCCGTATTACTCTTTTAGCAAATATAGTGAATAACAGATATCCGATGAACGTCACCAGATCTAGGAACACGTACCAAAGTGGCTTGGATCAAATTCGATTTCCAAGCAATCCTGAAAAGCATGTTACGATTGACTTATATAGAAATTCAGATTAGTGGACATATCCATGTGTACAATTATTTGCCAAAAGTTTGGGGACACCTGGTCTTAAGTATGGTATGTACATCGCATTCCACATTTAGTCCCAATTTTCTCTTATAATTCCCTTCACTGTTCTGGGAAGATGTTCCTCTAGATTGTGGAGTGTGTTTGTGGACATTTGTGTTTGTCAGCCACAAGGGTGTTAGTGAAGACATGTACTGATGTAGGCAAGGAGAACTGGGGTGCGGCCATCATTTCAAATCATCCCGAAGGTGTTTAATAGGGATGAGATCAGAGCTCTATAGCAGGCCACTCAAAATCTTACTCTCCAAACCATGTAAAGCAGTTCTTCATGGGACTCACTTTGTGCACAGAAGCATTGCCATGCTTAAACAGGTTTGGGTTTCCAAGTTCAAATGAACGAAAAACTTTATTACACCGGATCCAGAGATGTCCTCTGGATCCGGTGGATGGGTTGCCTTTTGAGTCTGGTTCCTCTCAAGGTTTCTTCCTCATAACATCTAAAGGGAGTTTTTGCTTGCCACAGTCACCATGGCTGCGCATCAGGGATAAATACACATCATTCACCTTAACTGTTAAATTCTGTAAAGCTTAAAAAAAAACTTGACTACAATTTTGTGCCTCCAGCTTAGTGGTAACAGTTTGGAAAAGAACCACATATGGCAGGAAATATAGTGTAAATGGTATAAAATGTATACACGTCTAGACAATTACAACAATTTTGTCATGACATTAATCTGTTAGACACACCCCCATTCCCTTTTCCATCATCCAATTTGCTTGGCTTTGCTTTAAAAGCAACAATCTGTGAGGTTCACTGGATATCTGTTCTGTTTAAATATTGAGCACTAAGTCTGGATTTCGTTTGTATACAATTTCGGCTCTTATTACAATTGTTTTGGTAAGAATATAAAATTACAGTTTCTTAGAAAAGATAACGAGAGAGAGAGAGAGAGAGAGAGAGAGAGAGAGAGAGAGATCAATGCTCGCAATGACAGCATGCTGATTTATACACACCCCTATCCGAGTTCGAAAGATTGAAAGGACTGCAGGTAGAGAGGAAAATGCAGCTGGTATTCCTTCTCTCTCTCTCTCTCTCTCTCTCTCTCTCTCTCTCTCTCTCTCTCTCTCTCTATCTCTCTCTGTTCATAGCTGTGACTTTAAGGCCTGTGAGACATAAACAGGGAAGACAGTGAATAGACCACTAACACACACACACACACACACACACACACACACACACACACACACACACTAGGAGCCTGGCAGCAGAGACACTCCAACATATGTCTGTCTCCAGCAGATTAATGGCATTGTATTAATATTAACATGGTGTAGTGAGGAGAAGTGGGCGGAGTGTGTGTGTGTGTGTGTGTGTGTGTGTGTGTGTGTGTCTGTGTGTGTGTGTGTGTGTGTGCGCTCACATGGAAAGGGTAAGGGACATGGCTGGAGCATTAACCAGGCAGTTTTTCTTCTGCTTTTTTTTTTAATACCCCTCCTCTCCACCCTGTCCAAAAGGGGGCGTTTCAGTCTCCTTCAATCTGTCTCAGACCGGACAGCAGAAAACAACAGGACACACATCCTCTCTCTCTCTCTCTCTCTCACACACACACACACACACACACACACACACACACACACACAAACATACACACCCAGATTGCTCCAGGAAAGATGCTCCAACCAGGTACTTCACTCTTCTCTTTTTCTTTCCTTCTATCTTCCTTTACTTTAGCGGGACGGGGCTCTGAGTTTATAGCTGTGTTTACACTCCCGTTCTGTTTACCAGGACCAGGACAGATGCTAGAGTGATATACAGTTATATATAGAGCACCATCCAGATGGGTGATATGTGGCGTGGGGTTTTAAACCGTCAGAGATTGTAAATCCTGATATTTTATCTGTCCTGTATTCATGAGAGAGCCGAAAGACTGATCTATGCCTGGCCTGGTCCTCAGGTCTCGGTCAGTTTGTGAATGTTATTACTGATTGTTCAGTATTATTTTTTTCTTTGCTTTACGCTGTCTATCAGAGCTGCTCATGTATGTGCTCATTCAGCTTAATTCGCTTGTGAAATATTCATTTTATCGCACTGAATACTTTCCACAATGACTCACCTTTGAACTGATGCATCATCCGTTATAAAGTGTATCACCGATTCTTCTGGTTACTGAGCTTCTCCATGATCTCCAAGAAGTGTATAATTTCAGTAATTTTATTTATATATATATATATATATATATATATATATATACTAGAGCATTTAAGGATTTGTCATTATGAATGCATCAAACTTAATTGAAGAATGAGTCCAATCTGGCTGTGTTTTATTGCATGCAAGTGTTTGATCTGACATTTTCAGTCGTTTGTTGATTTTCAACAAATTTTATCATCCTCCCGAAAGCATAATTCACACAAATCCTGTGTAACTTAGTGTATTAGTACTATTGTATCGTTCAATATTTCAGTAAAAATTTCACATTATACGGTATATTACTTAGAAAAAATAAAATATCACCTAAAATAATTTACACCTAAAATCATTTATATATGTTATGCTCTGAAACTTAACATGAGTACTGTTACTTTTTGGGTCATCACTTTAAAACAAATGCAAGCACACTATACATGAAAAAAATTTATAGTTTGTGGACACTGTTCTGGGAAGATGTTTCACTCAATTTTCTAGTGTGCTTTTGGAGATTTGTGCTCGTTCACCCAGTTAGTAGGGTGAGGTGCCAGCCAGATGTAGGTGAGGTGAGGAGGTCTGGAGTGCAGTCAGCGTTCACATTCTTCCCAAAGGTGTTCAATAGGGTTGAGGTCAGAGCTCGAAAGCAGGAGATCTTCCCCTCCAAACCATGTACAGCATATCTTTATAGAGTCTTTGTGTACAAGGGCATTGTCATGTTAGAACAGGTTTCACAAACCGATCTTATGGTCGGGTGTCCACAAACATTTGTTTATATAGTGTATGTCAGTGATAATCCATAACTAGTTACGTGCACAACTAGTTTTAATGCATGATGCAGATTTTCTAATAATCCCCTGATGGAATCATCAAAACGGTGTAATTAACACATTGCTGTGGATTATTTTGCTTCATTCCACAGTATTTTGACTGCAATTTAAAATTGTCAATAATTTGAGATATACACACCAATAACACTCAATATATACTCAATATACTCAATAACACGCCACATAAACCCAGGAGTCATCAGTCAAAGTCTACGTGCCTCCAGAAGGTGCATCAGCATATTGACCGCCATCAGGACATCAGGGTCCTAGTTGGTAAATTACAATTCTCTCTCACCGAAGGCCAAAAACGACAAGAAGATAATGACTTTTGCCTTTAGTGCACATTTTTTTCAAGTTTTTGTGTGGCAATTACCAATGTTGAAAGTTTTATACAATTGAATTGAAAATCAAATTTGACACTTTCGGAAGGTTTTTAATTTTCTATCTATCTATCTATCTATCTATCTATCTATCTATCTATCTATCTATCTATCTGTCTGTCTGTCTGTCTGTCTGTCTGTCTGTCTGTCTGTCTGTCTGTCTGTCTGTCTGTCTGTCTGTCTGTACTATGTAAAAGTAGAGGGAGGAGAAGGTAGTTGTAGTAGTTTTAGAAGTATTGCTATTATTAATATTACTACTATTATTATTCATAAATTTATTATGAAAAATATAATTATGGAACATTATCAGCAACAAAATATATATTGTTTCTTATAACACTGTTTATAATAATTTCAAACAGATGTCAGGATCAATGTTTTGTAAAGTGAAATGCTAAAAATTGTTTGAGAAAAAAAAGTATATTAACCCCAAGCAAAAATTTCATACCTCGACATGGTTCTAAAAAAATATATTTCTAAACCCTTTTAGCTATGCAAAGAGTCAGGATCTAGAGAAAGTATATATCGATACAATATTTATTTCGTATATAACGTTGCTTTTAACACTGCTATTGTTCAGAGTTGAAAAGCCCAATGTGAGAAAATACCGAATACTGAAATGATGTTGTCATGACACTTCTAAAGGTTAAAAAGACAGCCGAAATGAAGAATTAGATTATCTGAAATATCACCTGGAATGATTTCATTAAGAGTAATACCTCCATTTCACACAGCTGAGCTGAAACATTGTGTCGTAGTGTAGGCCGGGCCTCTGTCTTCACGCTCGGGCTGCTGGTGTGGTGTGTGTCAGCAGAGTCGGGATGCTGTGAGCGGCAGTAAGAAGAAAGACTTTGTCAGGGCCTTAGTGAAGACAAATAGCAGACAGCGAGAAAAACGGACAGGGAAAGAAAGGGTAAGCGCTGTGGCATGGTACAGGGGTGTGTAATGGCACTGTGAGAAATGTAAATGTTGCTCGCTCAGCTATTACACAGACAGAAACCATCAATCAGCAAAGGGTCATCCTGTCCCCTTCTCCCTCTCCCTCTCCTCTCTCTCTCTCTCTCTCTCTCTCTCTCTCTATCCATCTATCTATCTCTCTCTCTAGAGAGTTTGTTTGTCAAGGAATACAAACAAGCTTCCAGACAACTTAGTATATCTAATATAATGTATATAACAATGCAAATTGAAAAAAAAATTTAATAAAAAAAATTAAGTAAATGTTAATTTAATTAATTGATATTAATATCAAAAATAAAAATCTGATTAGTCAGAAAGTGTTGATTCATTTTCCAGAAAAGTTGTACTGTTTGTACCTCAAATAAGAGGTTTATATACATTTATTCTTTGAACACGTTATCATTTCTATAGTAACAGCTCATGCGCAGATGCCTGGATGAGCTACGTGTTTTTCCTAGTTGCTTTGAAACGTTTTCTCGAATCATCCATAATATTTGCAAATTAGTGAGTGCATTTCACAAAAAAATGTGTACAAACAGCACAACACATTGGATTTTTTTGCAAAAACCTGTACTTTTCTCAAAATCCTCAGTTCATCTCTCAAAAGTAAGTATTTGTGTTAATGAACATCTCATTGCCCTCAGAATGACATGTTCACTTGTGTTGTCAGTATGACAGCACACAGTTTCAGTATTTCTTGATATAAACTGCGGTTTGATCAGAAAATGACAAAGTTGAATTTCTTTTGTGTGGCATCTGTGAATTTCAACAGGACAAATTAATTTATTTGATTGCATATTTGATTTATATTGATTGCAAGAGACTTGTATTTCTTAGTGAAAGTCTCTGTTTCGCTCTGTCGTCAATTGAAGGTTCACTAGATTCACCTTCGACCTGTTTTAGAGAACTATTTGAGCATTGGTTGATCTGATGCTGTACACTCGCCTTCATTAGTGACATTCAAGGTTCATCTGCACAATTCATCAATTCACATTTACAAAAAAAGATTAACATTATACTGGTTTTCAGGTGAAACCAGTATAATATATTTTGATCAACATGAACATAAACAACTGATAATAAAGGAAACAGCAGACACTTGAAACAATTGATAAAATAAATGTACCAAAGCATTCGCAATTTGTTCAAAGCGAGAAATTTCATGATGTGCACAAAAGACTACATGATGCGGAGGTTGAACAGGAAGTTATGAGAATCTCATTTCTGATCTGAGAAACGTTTCAAAGCAACGGTACATTCAGAATGTTATGAAAGATTCTCATTACAATATCCTATCATATCATAGCAATAACTCGCTATACACTGGGACCGGCATGGATCATCAAACACAAGGAAAAGGTCAGAGATCTCAGAACCGGCCTTTCATTTGCACTGACTATAGATTCCTCATTTGAATGATGACCAATTGGCTGAGTGAAATTTTTCAGCCGTTGCCAAATAATTCCACTAAACCGTATGCAATGAAGTGGATTACAGTTTTTCTCAGTTGCTTTGGAGCATTTTCACAAATCATCCTTAATATTTGCAAAACCAGTAAGTGCATTTCTCAAAACAATGTGTACAAAAAGCACAAAACATTGGATTTCTTGCCTTTGCTTTTTTTAATCCTTAGTTCATCTCTCAAAAGTAAGTATTTGTGTTAATGAACATCTCATTCCTATAAAAATGACATGTTAATTCATGTTGTCAGTATGACGCTGCACAGTTTCAGTATTTCTTGGTGTAAACTACGGTTTGATTAAAAATGCACAAAGTTGAATTTCTTCTGTGTGGCATCTATGAATTTCAACAGCACAAATGTATTAATTTAATTGCATATTTGATTTGTATTGTTTGAAAAAGACTGGACAGGATTCACCTTGGCTTTACTGTACTAGTGTTCGTTCCTTCATTTCTTGGTCGTTCATCTATTTTTAGAAATTGTAAATTTTTTTTCTCTTTCTATACTTGCTTGCCAATTGAAGGCTTTACCTTTGAACTGTTTTAAAAAACTAGTTGATCATTGGTTGATCTGATGCCATACACTCGCCTTCATTAGTGACAAATTTCATCTGATCATCAGTTCATCAATTCAAAAAACATTTACAAAAAAAGTGCTTTGGAGCACTTCTCTGAATCATCCTTAATATTTGCAAAACCAGTAAGTGCATTTCTCAAAACAATATGTACAAACAGCACAATACATTGGATTTCTTGCAAAAGCCTGAACTTTTCTCAAAATCCTCAGTTCATCTCTCAAAAGTAAGTATTTGTGTCAATGAACATCTCATCCCTTTGTCATTGTTCACAAACAAGATCATAAAAATGTTTAGTCGTGTTGTCAGTATGACACTGCACAGTTTCAGTATTACTTGATATTACTATGGTTTAAGTTACAATAATTAAAAATTACCAATTTTATTTCCTTCTGTTTGGTATAAATGAATTTTAGCAGCACAAATTTATTTATTTGATTGCATGTTTGATTTATATTGATTGTAGGAGACCAGACAGGATTCAGACATTTACTGTACTATACAAGTGTTCGTTCGTTTCTTGGTTGTTCATCCATTTTCAGAAATTGTAATACTGTGTTTTGCTCTGTTTGAAGGCTCACAAGATTCAGATTTGACCTGTTTTATAGAACTAGTTGATCATTGGTTGATCTGATGTCATACACTCGACTTCATTAGTGAGTTTCATCTGCACAATTAATCAATTCCAGTCCCATTTACCAAAAAAAGTTTAATAGAAATATAGATGACAGATGATGACAACTGGTTTAACCATTTTGCATTCAATGACTCATGCAATGATCTGATGCTGAGATGTTTTGGGGCTATTTAGTTGAAGGTAAAATATATTTTGATCAACATGAACATAAACAACTGATAATGTAGAAAAGCAGGACAATTGTACACAATCGATTAAATGAATGTACTAAAGCATTCGTAAATTCGCAAAAGCAACAAGAATTGTTTTTATGATGTGTGCAAGTGACTAAATGACGTGGAGGTTGAACAAGTAGTTGAATTTAATTTCTGATCTTAGAAACGCTTCAAAGCAAATGAAAAAAAATTTAAATCAATGTGCAAAAGCATTCGCAATTTGAACAAAGCAACGAGAAAATGCTTTTATGATGTGCACAAAAGATTCAATGATGTAGAGGTTGGACAAGTAGTTTTGAGAATTTCATTTCTGATCTGAGAAACGCTCCAAAGCAACAGAGAAAAACTAATATCCCAGAGCCTCCACGTGTTCCTGGAACAATAAAGCACAATGCACAGTACAACAATTATAATATTTAGGCAAAGAATCGAACAAATATTCATAACACCTTTTCCATAATGCTTCTTTCAGTGATAAATAATAAATAATAAAGTATTTTTCTGAAAAATAATCAACATTCATCATAGAGAAAAAGATTTGTTGTTGCTTTAGGTTTTGCTACTGTATATTGATATGATAGTGTATAATTGAAACTATTTTTTTTTTTTTATTGATGCGTAGCGTCTGGGGCAAACAACTATGTGTCTCTTTACAAAGTAACTCCAGTGCAATAACAATCTTCAGAATTCTTTCCCCAAAATCCACTGAGATACTGTTTTTTTTTAAATCCAGCACCCTTCCCATCCCCGCTTTTATTCCCAATTTCTCTCTCATACCGAACAAGTACAAGTATAATACACCACCCCATGCGATCCGGACCGTTTTATAATTCAAGATGGCGGGGCTTTTGTTACTGTGCTTCTTTGAAAAGTACAGTTCAATTGATAAAATGTAAAAGATTTTTTACTTCAGAGACCCAGACAGAGTCTAAAGGGATTGTTGCTTCAAAAATCAGTTGAAATATGAACACATGCAAAAAATTATTTAAAAAAAAATTTTTGTGGGTTCATTTAAGGACTACAAAAAGTGACAGAGCCCATTGATGAGGCACAATAGAATTTAGGGGGATTTGGGGAGATTTAGCTATCAAGCCAGTAAACAATAGGGCTTTTGCAACAGACTGTCCGAACATCTGCACAGCTCCAACGGTCCTTTTCTCCTCGCTGACTCGATATATTAATCGGCTCTCTCTTGATGGCTGTAACCTACGCCGCACACACACAAACACGTCGCTCTGAGCTATTTATACACTAATCATTTTAGGATAATAACTTTCCAAAATGTATTGCTTATTCTTTACGTGCTTTATAATATTAGATTTTTCATTACAATAACTTCTAAAGTTTTAGTCTGTCCTGTCAAATTAAACAATTCATCAATCAACGAATATCATTTTGGATGGCTTTTGGATTTCCAGCAAAAAAAAGAAGGTTTTTCTCTATATTTAAAAAGGTTCAGTATATATCTACTGTATAATCTACATTACAAAAGTATTGGGACACCTGACTTTTCCAGCCATATGTGTTTTTAACTCAAACTGTTCCTACAAATTTGGAGACACACATTGGATTTGGTGGCATAAAATTTCCATTCACTTAAACTTGAAGTTTTTAATCTGTTCCATCACGACAGTGCCTCTGTACACAAAGCCAGCTTTACATGGGTTGGACTGGAAGATCTTAAATTCTTTGCTGTGGAGTCCTGACCTCAACCCTACTGAACACCTTTGGGATGAATGTGAACACTGGCTTCCCTCAGGCTTACTCACATCATCTACATCAGTACCTGACTTTACTGACACCTTTGTGGCTAAACGAGCACAAATCTCCACAAACACACTTCAAAATCTAGTGGAACTCATTTCACTGTGCACTGCGTCAGCTATGTATGATAAAAACGACAATAAAAGCTTCTTGACTTGACACTACTTATATGAATAGTGGTGCTCGCAAAAAAACCATACCTTTACTTTTTGTGACCTGCAATGAAACAGAACATAAAATTCTGAAGATCACATTGTATATTGTCAGGTACAACCAAGGTTTATTGTTAAATTCGGTGTATTCTTGTATCCATGTACATGCCCATGTCCGTGAAACCCTGTAACTGAAAAGAAAAAATGCACAACCAGATAGTAACGAAAGTTGGCAAACCTAAAAACAGAACAAATTTCTCTGTTTTTACGTGACTTATTCATAAATAAAGCGACGTGTGTGTATCTATTGACCGGCAGTCTGAGCAAAATCTGATGTTTTCGACAGATGGCATTTACCGTTTGTGCCATGCTGGGCTCAGCAGGACATAAAGCTTAAGAGGTTAGAGCTGTCAAAAAGACTCTGCGCATAGAGTGAGTAACAAAGTGCACACTGCCAGTGTGCTCCTTTTCATCTATCTATCTATCTATCTATCTATCTATCTATCTATCTATCTATCTATCTATCTATCTATCTATCTATCTATCTATCTATCTATCTATCTATCTATCTATCGATAATATATAAACTATATTGCAAAAGGTTTGTAGACACATGGTCAGTATGGTATGTGGTTTTTAAACATCACATTCAGTCATATTTTACTCCTATAATTACCTCCATTCTTCTGGGAAGATGTTCCACTAGATTTTGGAGTGTGTCTGTGGAGTTTTTTGCTCATTCAGACACAAGTCAAGTCAAGTCAAGTGGCTTTTATTGTCATTTTTACTATACACAGTGGTACACAGTACACAGTAAAACGAAACAACGTTCCTCCGAAACCCTGGTGCTACACTAAACAACAAAACAACATAAAGTGCATCGAGTGCAGCCTGGTGCAAACAGTGCAAACAAAAGAACAGTACAGACAGACAGAGTGCAGACAGACAACACAAGACAAGACAAAAGACAAAAACCAAGTATAGCGCCGACTAGTAAACCTACTGTATACTTAAATATACAGTACTGTGTGAGGAGAAATGTAAAAACTATACCCAGGAGAAAGTACAACAGAACAGAGCAATGTAGTGCAAAAAAACAGCAGCAAGGAGGTGCAAAGACAGCATGTAAACATTATACTGTAGTATAAAAGGTGCAAAAACAGCATGTAAACATTTTACTGAATACAAGGTGCGAGTATAAATAATAATAAATATATAAATGGTGGTGGAGTGGATCGAGATGAGTGATGATTGTGGGTTTTAGTAAACTCAGGTAGTGATGTAGATGCAGTGAGGAGGCCTGGGGTGCAGTCAGTGTTCAAATTTATCCCAAAATCTATGTTCAATAGGTTCACTATATTTTCATGAAGCTAGCTTTATGCACAGGGGCACGTACAGGGGCAACCCAGGCCTCCTCACTGCACCTACATCAGTACCTGACTTTACCAAAACCCCTGTGGCTGAATGAGTACAAATCTCCACAAGCACACTCCAAAATCTAGTGGAACATCTTCCTATAAAGGTGAAGGTTGTTGTAACAGCTAATGAGAATTAAATGTAGGATGGGATGCTCAAAAAGGACATACAAATC
The DNA here is from genome assembly GCF_014805685.1 of Silurus meridionalis. Lineage (NCBI taxonomy): Eukaryota > Metazoa > Chordata > Actinopteri > Siluriformes > Siluridae > Silurus > Silurus meridionalis. The sequence continues at coordinate 4,941,892 of NC_060911.1, read as the reverse complement.
TTATGGTCTGGTGTCCACAAACTTTTGTCAATATAGTGTATTTGTAGTGAACTTAATAGGTTGTACTGACATTATTCCCAAAGTAGCCACAGGATGGAGCTGTAGTTTAGGCCAAGATTTATTAAATATGTATTCAGAATATTTCTAGCAGTTATGCAGTTGTTAAGAAAGAAACAACAAACAAACGGTTCTGTGAGATGCGTATATAATTTTATCTCCCATTTTTTTGAGACAGGAAAAAGACAAGATGACCTTTAGGGCCTGCATCAAGCTTGAGGACACGCTCCAACCACGAGGCAATTGTTCACCAATCAATATCTCCATCTAAAACCGAGGAAATTATTCAAATTGCATTTACATTAATGATTTTCTTTTTTTCATGGTAATTTAGGTGAGCAGATGTTTCATGGTAGGCATGCATGGAATTGATTTATCCTGAAGAGTTCATCTCATGTCTTGTCAAAATGGCATTATTGATTTCATTGAATTAGTAGCCTGAAACCTGGAATTCAATAGCTTTTAAACCTCTGACTGACAGTTGTGATTCTGCATCATTAGCATTTTATATCAAATGTCAGTTCTTTACTGTTCTAACCATACAGCTCTTTACGCATCATATATTACATTCCATCACATATTTTAGTTATAGAATAAGAATAAACAATATAGTAGAGTCATGTGGTTATTATTATTATTTTTTTTTAGCCTTTACGATTTTTTGATTACAATTATGCTTTTCTGTTTACCACAGCTGTAAAGAGGGTTTGCAGAGTTAACATCAACTACAACCTTTTTATTTCTATTGAGTGGGAAATATTTGAGGCTGGTCTGAAGTTTTCTGGGCAAAATCTCTTTGTTGTTATGTAACTATACATACAACGCTCTATGTCTTCCTGACTTCTTGGTACCCTTAGAGTCTTCAGCATAAAGTTAGGTGATGTAGCTTTTTTTTTTTTTTTGTCAATTTGAATGTCAGACCCCTACATTTGTCTCTATAAGTTTACCCTAAATGAGCAAGCCAGTGGAGACAGTGGCAGGGAAAATCTTCCATGAGAAGGTATGAGGACAAATTCTTGAGAGGAGCCAGACACAAAGGGAACCTATTCTCATCCGGGTGACACCTAATGTCCATTCGTTACTGTTTTTTTGTACTTGGTTTGACAATAAATGAGAATGCCTAGCCTTGCATTTGTATTAGGGACAGACTGCATAATCTCTGCAGGCAACTGTGTTTGTGATGTTGTGCCACACATTCACCTGGAAGAGATTGTACAGTCAGTCTGCATTTTCTTTCACATGAGAAGAAACATGATCCAGGATCGGCAGGCACTAGAATGCTTAACATGCTTGGGTTAAAGCGCTACCCATTTCTATATACGAGTGGTTGTCTAGTGTTTTTCCTGAATGACAGAGAAAGGAGGCCATGCTGCTCAATTGCAATTTTGAAAAGGTCCACCAGCAGTCTGTAGTTAGTCTAGTACTCCCAGCACTACTTAGTAGAATCTGTGTCTGTTAAAGTATAAGTATAAGGTAACGCTTATTTCTATATGCATTATAATAACCGCCACTCTTCTGGAAAAAGGTTCCACTAGATTTTGGAGTGTGCTTGTGGAGATTTCTGCTCATTCAGCCACAAGAGTGTTAGTAAAGTCAGGTACTGATGTAGGTGAGGATTTGGGTGCACTTAGTGTTCCAAATAATCTCAAATGTGTTTAATAGAGTTGATGTCAGAGCTTTATAGCAGAAGAGCTTCCACTCGAAGCCACGTAAAGTGTATCTTTATGAAGCTGGCTTTGTATCACAACCCAAAGGCATAAATTATAATTGATTGTACAATGGAGGTACAGTTGTGTGCCTCCAACTTTGGGCAAGAGCCACTTATGGTTGGAAGAATCAGATGTCCCAATATTATTGTTCATAGAGTGTAACAGCTCTGCACAAATCCACATGTACTGTAGATCGTGAGAATACATAAAGAGGAAACATTACTAGACTCATAAGAACTTTTCAGGTTGATACATGGAGAACTTGTTTTCACATCCAAGTGAATCAGTACTCAGTCACTTCATTTAATTGTAAGTATGTTGGAGACAAGTGTCCTGGGATGAACAAAGCATAGTCGTTATGATTTTAGGAGCACTTTTTAGGTCTGAATCTACAGAATATCATTAAGATTATCCACTGAAAGGTGAGCCTTGAGCATAATATATTTGCCTGGTAAGCTACACTATATGTGACCAAATGTATACACCTGATCAATCACATCTCTATTTCTATCTCAGTCTAGTTTTGGTGGCTCTTTTCCTTGTATAATAAGCTCCACCCTCCTGGAAGACCTTCCACTAGATGTTGGGGCATGGCTCAACCAAGTCAGGGCTCTACAGCAGACCACTCAAAAACCAGACACCAGACTTGGCAAACTGTGACTTAATGGAGCTCGCTGTGTTCTCAGGAAAAGTATCATACTGAGACAGGTTTGGGCCTGTTAGTTCCAGTGAAGGGAAATGGTAACGCTTCAAAGGCATTCTATACAATTGTGTGCTTTCAAGAGTTTTTGGTATGACGGTCAGTTATCACATAATTTTGGCCATGTAGTGAATTAGCACAAGTTTATGACTCTTCTAGTAACTTTACTCACTGTACCGGGGTCACATTTTGTCTGTTAATGTTTACTGTCTCACACAGTGGTGGACAGTAATGAAGTAAATGCATATCTGTACTTTACTGAAGTATTTCCATTTGGAGAGACTTTACTTAAAAATGTTTTCCTACTTCTACTCAAGACTGCTAAATCAGTCGTTCCTTTTTATTTGAGTGTATAAAAATTGAACTGGTCAAGCGACTAATCAGGATAGAGCTGCTTCCATCTAATTAGCTACTCGCTACAACATTTGTGGCCTTATTTGCATGATTTTGTTTATTAAGTAGTTGAAAAGAAGATTTTCGACTTATGATCATTTTAATAGATATCAATCAGTGTTTGACTTATTAATAGACTCCAAGAGTAACATTAGAGTCTTTTCACAAACTGAGTTGATTAAGCAAAAAAAATTATAGAAACATTACAAGTATAATAAATCAAAGTACTTTGGATACTTAAGTACATTTAAAGGCAAATACTTTTGTATTTTTACTCAAGTGAAAGTATAAAGGGAGCACTTTTACTCTTACTGAAATCATATTTTACCAGTGTATCTCTAGTTTAACTCAAGTACATGGTTTGTGGACTTCGTCCGCCACTGCTTCCACATTATTTGTGGTGTGGAAGCCACTGCTCCCCAAGGCTGTACCACTTAAATGTCAAATGCTGCACAAATTGTATTAAACATAGATCGTGAGTCATACATCAACACCAAAAAGTGGAGGAAACTCCAAATAAGTCCATCAGTCCGAAGATCCAACAATAAGTAGCATCCTGCTACAGAGAGATCAGTCTTTAGAGTAGAACCTGTGAGACAAAGCAGTATGCACACAAAATTAACAATACTTTTGTGATACTAAGGACCCCAGACACAGATGGCAGGGTAAATGACTGCAAAATCACATTACATGCCAACAACAGTGACCCCTGTCTCCCTGACATGTTCCGAACAACACACAAGTATGCAAGTCCACGCCCAACCCCCGAGGAGCAGGTGCTACAGCTGATATTAGGAGGACACTACCCATGGAAAGTTGTAGGCCTGGATAACATACCAGGGAGCCTGTGTTGACCAGGTGGCAGGTGTCCTCACAGTCATGCTGTGGTCCCTGTAAGCTTCAAAAAGACCACTATTGAGGTGTCTCAATGATTACTGCCCAGTAGCACTGACTCCCATCATAAAGTGCTTTGAGCGTCTAGTCAAGACGCACATTCACTCTGCTCTGCCTACCTTACTGGATCCACTTCAATTTGCATACTGTTACAACTGCTCCACCGACGACTCTATCTCCTAAACCCTGCACTCTGGTCTCTTACATCTGAACACAAAGGACACATATGTCAGAATGCTGTTTGTTTACTCCGGCTGAGAATTCAATACATGTATCCCTCAGCAACTGGAAGGAAAACTCTCTCTACTGGGACTCAACACTCCACTCTGCAACTGGATTCTAGACTTCCTGACAGAGAGATCACAGTCAGTCCGCATCGGCAGCAGAACATCAGGAGCCATCGCACTGAACACAGGTGCCCCCAAAGGCTGTGTGCTCAGCCCACTGCTGTTCACTCTTCAGACCCACGACTGCACAGCAAATCCAACCTCATCATCAACTTTGCTGATGACACGGCAGCAGTGGGCCTCATCAGCAATGACAATAAAACACCATACAGAGGAGGTGGAACTTCAGGAAAGGGTTGGGTGGCCACCTTCCCCTGTTCATCAGTGGCTCAGTAGTGGAGAGAGTCAGTAGTACCAAGTTTCTTGGTGTACACATCTCTGATGACCTCACCTGGACTACCAACACCAACTCCACTGTGTAGAAGGCCCAACAACGTATTCACTTTCTAAGGAGGCTGAAGAGAGCCAGCCTCCTACCACCAATACTTACCACCCTCTACAGAGGAACTGTGGCGAGCGTCTTGGCCAGCTGCATCACTGTCCGGTTCGAAAACTGCAAAAGCCTCAGAACGCAAGACCCTACAGCGCATTATGAGTGCAGCTAAAATGATCCTCGATGTCTCCCTCCCCTCTATCCCGAACATTTTAAATACACTCTGCATATGCAGAGCCTTTACCATTGTGAAGGATCCCTCTCACCCCTCCCACAGACTTTTAAGACCCTGCTATCAGGCCGGAGGTTCCGAAGCATCAGAACCCATACTACAAGGTTCTGCAACCGTTTCTCCCCCAAGCTGTCAGAGCCCTAAACACCCTGGAGCCACCCATGACCTTGCCTCCTCCTCCTCCTCCTTAAATGTGCAATATGGATTTTAATGGACATAACATGGACATTAACACACACTCGCATTTAGTCGCTTTACTGTGCATCAAAAATGCACATTAGACACTGTAGCACATTGCAACACACTGGACACACACTTTACTTAACTCTGTTCTTACGTTACTTACATTTCAACCTCATATTTATCACATCTACCTCGTATTCATCTCACCTTAACTCTGCTATTTTTAATGTTTACTGCTGTTTTACTCTCCATGCACCTTGGTCTGTAGAAATTGCATTTTGTCCTTCTGTATACTGTGTATATGGAAGAATGACAATTAAACTTGAGTTGAGTAGAGTTTAGATGAAGTAGTAAAGAAGAAGAAAATTAGTCCCTTTGGTTCAGGTCCTCTTTGACCCTGTGCTGCCAAAAACTTCTGGGAACTAATGTGACAGTAAAACTTTTACAAGGCTACATGTACCTTGACTGTGCTCTCAGTCTGATCTCAGAGGAGTCTATGAGCAGTTTAAACATCTTTCACAATAGGTGCTGGGATTGGGCTAAACATGGTTGCTTGTCGGCCGTGTAAAGGTGAATTCAAAAACGTATTAATTTAAAGTCAATGTCATTGTGGTTGCATAAACGTATTGCTCTAGCGGTCTTTCCATTCACTTGTTTGTTGCTCTTTTTATGTTTTTCATGTTAGCATGGAAGGATCGATGATTGAAAAGAAAAGAAAAGAAAAGAAAAGAAAAGAAAAGAAAAGAAAAGAAAAGAAAAGAAAAGAATAAAACTGTAGGGAGTCAAGAGCTTTCAGATGCTGATGATACTGCATCAGGAACTGATTGGATGTTGCAGAAAGACCATCAGTCCTTGATGCATTGCCTTCAGCATCGAAAGAGACACCATCCATGAAAGAACGTAAAGGACATATTTTGCCTGCAGTCCTTTCTGTCCACCATCAAAGATAATCGACGTAAGCTATATGCATGAAGCTGACTTGAAAATAAAATTATGATATGTAAAATTGTGCAGGTGGGTTGATTTCTTTTCTTTCAAAACACCACATGATTGATAGCTCATGGTCTACGTACTTTTCATCTGTTTGTATATTACATTTGATTAATTAATTTATTATATTTGAAATGACAGCTTATTGGAAAAAATTCTGAACAACGTTTTATTTTGGAAAATTCTCTCCTCCACATCTGTCTATGACTCACTCTTGATGCATGTCATGATGCCTCGGTCACATGTCTTACCTCTATCCACTACCTTCTTTAAGGGGCTGCTCCAGCCGCTAACACATAATACATTACCGCTAAATTCAAACCCCCAAGTGAGCAAAATCAACAAAAAACAACACAGTGGATTCATGTTTGTTATTATATTTGGAAACTACCAGTTTTTACGCCGGTCGTATTATATTTTTTGTTGTATTTATTCGCCACACCTTAAAGGCCGGTCCGTGAAAATATTGTCAGACAATAAACCGGTCCATGGCGCAAAAATGGTTGGGGACCAAGAATCTACAGGGTATAAGTACTAGATGTGATTTGTATCTTTTTGCACCAAATGAAGCTGCTCCACATGTAGGTTAATTAGCATCTTGCCGTATGCCAGGTGTTTGACATCAGTTAAGGACATGGCTGCAGATTGCTTTACTATTTTGTCTTTTATTTTTCGACCGACTTGTTTGATTTGTGTTTCATTCTGGCATGTTGTGTTGCAGGTTGTTGTGTTGTTCTTAGTTAATGTTGTACAATGTTGTACAGTGTTGTACAATTTGATTTGTATTTTTGAAAATAAAATCTCACATAACTGTTTTTGGCTTTTCACTAAAGTGTGCCTTGGTGTTTAGGATTAGGGCGTCTTTTAGCCTACGTATAATATGAGTCAATTTTACTCAGGTCATATTGGAATTAGAGACTTGTAACATGTACAAGTTTGCAGTAAGGTATCTATACTTTAACTCGAGAGTGAGTACTCTTTACACCTCTGCAATTACACCCTCATCACCACCACAGATTGAAAGGACTCTCATTCACTCAGCTCACAATGTAAAATATGTTTATTTGACTTTACTGTTTACTAAGCCTTTGGTTCTGTTTTCTGCTCTGTTTCTTCCCAGTTGTTTACCTTCTTGTTGTTTTGGCTAGTCTCTGTTATTTGCTGATCCAGTGCTGCTTCGAGCCATTCGGCACCTCTGGAGGCTTAAATGCAGTTACGCAGGGTAAGAAGGCAAAGCAATGTGGCAAGCATAATCCTGTACCCACACATGACTACTAACCGTTGCCATATGCATTCCTTTTATCCGGGCACTAAGCCAAGTGCAGCAGATGTTCATCAAATAAAAACCATCTTGTAAACACTGTGAGGTTTAAGAGGGTTTAACATCTGGCAGGCAGTGCGTCCGTCAGTAGATATTAAACTGTGCTTTATTGTAAAATCGGATCATTTATTTTATGAATAATGATAGACGTGCGGAGCTATAAACGTGTTTCCTGTTCGCAGATTCTGTGATTAGCGCACAACTTGGTTCGAATTTAAAGAGCGCACGCCACAGTCAGTCACGTAGGCACGCACCAGAAGGAAAAACGCTGCTCGTGTTTGAATGAACTTCAAAGAATTTGGTGGGATTACCGGGAACAATTGTTATCCCTTGTGTGCATGCTTACAAATTGAGGAATTCCGGAATGCTAACGAAAAAATGTTGGATGCACAGAACCAGATATTGATATTGTAGGACATGGAACATTCGCAGAGTAATGCTGCACTCGTTCTACAAACACAATGTTTCATGATGTAGATAAAAAACTGAGCTATCCAGAGTTGACCCAAAGCCAATGTGTGTCGCTTTCCCAGGCTGAACAAGCACAGATCCATCAGAAGTCTATCAGTCATAAAGAAAACACTGGGCAATGTGGGCGATTCAGCCCTTTTAACGTTGAAATAATAACCTATTTCAATTGGGTGAGAAGGGTATGCTGTCTTCCAGGAGTCCACCATTTTTTGCATTTACTGTGTACCAGTAACTAATGCCACACATCTATTTTCCAGACTGTCACAATCTGTCACAGACAGTTTTCCAGACTGTCACAATCACAAACTCGTAAAACCTTCAGAGGATGAACAAACAGCAGCAATCTATCCTAACTGATCATGGGACTACCAGAAAGATGTAGTGCTATTGTAGTGTTCTGGGTATGAAGGGTAAGAAGGTGGTACAGCCCACAGGACTAAGCAGACTTGAAAAGGAAAACAAGTGAGAGCAACAATTCTGCATTAGTTGAAACATCTGAGCCTTTTCAAAATAACCAGATAAAATATTGCTCTTTTTCCCTGAATAGAGCCCATTCTGCTTGGTTTGGGTAGCATGGATGGATAAAGCATAGCAAGTAGAACCTACTGACATTGTGTTTCTTTGATTTCTGATATACATCAATGCACAGCCTGTTATATGTGCAACATATCATATGACTGAAGGTGAGAAAAAAGAGATTATATCCAAGAATTTGAGGTAAACAAAGCACTAGGTTCTTGGAAAGTTAGTGTGCTTTCTCTACTCTGTCTTTGTTTTTACTGGTGAACCAACAAGAACCAAATATTTAGCAGTAAGCTGGCATTAAAGCCTAGGCAAGTCCTAGCTTTTTCTAGTCAGGTTTTGATGAAGAGAGGGAATTCCCTTCTGGGACAGGTTTAACATTAGGGGCTGAAAAGTGTTCAAGCAGGCTACTCAAGATCTTCCATTCCAGCCATTGTAAACCATATCTACATACATGGAGCTCACTTTGTGAAAAGTGGCATTGTCAAGGGAAAGGGAAAATATAATGCTAATGCATCCATATATACTTTTAGAAAAGTCAGCTGTCCTAATACTTTTGGAGCACCCTATGATGGACTTCACCAGGTAGCATTTTTTTTTCTTCTATGTTGTCAGATATAATATGATATGACAAAACAACAGATAAATAAATAGTGAACAATAAAAATAAGACTAATATAATGATATTCAATGAGGGAAATGGCAAGAAATGAAACATCTAATGGAATTCTATTAAATTGGCAATATCTTCATTTAACAATATGGCTTCCAAACTCGTTTACCTGCAGCTTCTAAAATGACATTTTCATTTTGTGGCAAGAAAAAATATGATGAGATGAACCAGAACCGGAACCAGACAAAAAAGATAACATTCCTCATCTGGGTACCACCTAATATCCATTCATTATATTTCCATTATTGTTGAGGTGTACTATTCAATGATGGGTTGAACTCTTCATGCAAGTTGCAGTCCTTAGTCATTGTGTATTTTCTTTATCTAAAGATTTCTTTTTCATACAACCTTAGGAAGTTTTTCCTCACCTCAGTTGCCACTGACTGTTATATGGACTAACATAAAATCAACATGTATATTTGTAATCTAATTATCTAAAGCTGCTTTGGGACAATGTCCATTGTTAGGAGCGCTATACGAGTTGAATTGAATTGACACAGGACCTTAAAGTTACAACTTTTAATATGAGGCAGTTCTATGTTGCTTAAAGCAGCTTTAAATTACATTGAGCTTAGCCTGTGTTTCGGGTTAACTCAATCGCTTGTAGAAAAGGAAAACAGATTTTCCATGCAATTATGCAATGAATCTATGCAATGACTTTGTGCCCCAGGTGTTATGGTATAATTAATGCTGAATAATAATAATAATAATAATAATAATAATAATAATAATATGTGATAGAAGAGTGAAGAAGAGAATCTGTAAGAATGAAAGGGAAAGTTTATAGGACTGTGGTGAGACCGCTGATGTTGTATGGTTTAGAGACAGTGGCATTGAGTAAAAGACAGGAGGTGGAGCTGGAGGTAGCAGAGCTGAAGATGTTGAGGAGTGCTGATGGACAGGATAGACATGAGTTTATTAGAGGGACAGCAGATGTAGGACAATTTGGAGACAAGGTGAAGGAGGCGAGATTGAGATGGTTTGGACATGTGCAGAGGAGGGACATGGGGTATATCAGTAGGAGAACGCTGAGGATGGAGCCACCTGGAAGGAGCAAAAGAGGAAGACCAAGGAGGAGGTTTATGGATGTGGTGAGGGAAGACATGCAGGTAGTTGGGTTAAAAGAAGCAGATGTAGAGGACAGGGGGTATGGAGATGGATGATCCGCTGTGGCGACCCCTAATGGGAGAAGCCAAAAGAATAATCATCATCATCATCATCATCACCAGGTAAGGGAAAAGGTGGTGGCTAAGTCATTGGACTCTGGACTGAAAGGTTCAAATTGAGTTTAGCACCAACCAAGCTGCCACTGCTGCCCTTGAATTATCATCACCATCATCATCATCATCATCATGAACCTGTAGATGGAGCCATAGTCTAGATGTTTTTCCTATTAAAACAGGCAGTGATTCCGATTAAGCCCGGTGATAGTTTACAGGAGAACCTGTCCGCACCGCCTCCTGTTCTCCCCCCTATTACCCCCAGCACCCCACCCCTATCTCTCACTCCTGCCCCCCCACATGCATTCCGGGTGTTCTCCATGATCACGAGCTCCAACGCACCAATTCTTCTCGCCGTTCCAGCAAGCAGCATCCGCATCGCGCACGGCGTCTCTCTCTCTCTCTCTCTCTCTCTCTCACACACACACACACTTACACACACACACACACACACACACACAAGGCACCGGGTACAGGTAATGCCAGGTAAGGACTTGATCACCTCTTCTGCACCTCCAGGTCCGGGGCAGGTGATGCGGCCACGTGATAAACGTTGTTTCCATATAGGCTCCGGTGTACGTAGAGTGTTGTTACGTAATAACTTTACTGTCGTAATTGTTTGGTAATTGTTTCATAAACGTATACCGTATTACAGTGTGCGTCATATAGGGGGGATTTGAGCTGCTTCTGTAGTTGGAGGACGTGTCAGTACTCGTTCATCATCTTCCAGAGAGGTGTAATAACGGCTATTACAAGGCTCTAGACTGAGAAAGAGAGAAAAAAAACCCACCAAAAATATTTAAACAATTATATATATATATATATAAGTGTGCTTATCATTATAATGTATTTTTTTTGCAGATCATCGACCATGCCTGGAATCTACATGATAATGGCCATGTTGGCCCAAGTCATTGCGCAGGAACCTGATGAACCCATCACCTACACTGCAAGTGTTTTTGAATTATAATTGTATTATTCTTATTCTTATTATTTTGTCAATGTGCTTGACTAGACCTATTAAGCAAATCACCGCTTTCCTGCTTTGAGTACTATAATCATAGCCCAGTAAAGTCCTAAAGAAAAAAAACGAACGTGTTATTCGCCTTTGAATTATTATTACACCCTATTTATGGATGAGGGGATTCAAAACAGGTCACAACTCGCCATGTATTGTCTCCTTCTCTTCTCTTACAGTGCACGGATGGCTATGAGTATGATCCCGTCAGACAAGTGTGCAAAGGTATGAGGTACCTACAGTACAATACATCTGAGACATATATAAAAAAAAAAAGATTGTTTTAATCCAAAAGTGTACGACATTAAACGGATGAGGATCGCACGTTCCTCTTCTTCCTCATGTTGTGTGGCAAGCTTGTAGGCATAAATTAAACCGTTTTTATTTTGCTCAAACATTTTTATTTGTGTAACAGACGCTTTGTGAATACGTCCATTATACAAATAAATTCAATTAAATGGAATGTATTAAATGCCAGCTCAATTTGAGCCTAAGGAAGAATTGAATAGAGAAAAAAATACCATTAGATTCATAGTTCTAGGCAGACAACCAAGGAATCTGCCTCAGACCTGTTGGAGATGATAATATGGCTCCCCCCCCCCCTGCTGCATCTGTACAGTAAAAGCTTTCATGCCCTCTGCAAAGGTTTTTGACTAATTACAGTCATTTTCCCAAATGAAAAGATCTTGCAAGCTTGCTACGATGTAGCATAAGTCACGTGCAAAAAAAAAAAAAAAAAAAGGAAAAAGTAAGCTGCAAGTAAATGAGATCAGAGCATTAAAAACTCTATGGTTGGTTTGTGGGAACCTGACCATCAGATTTGTATATGCATTTTTGAACATATAGCAGTAGAATAACCTCCACTCTTCTGGGAGGATGTTCTAGTAGATTTTGGAGTGTGTTTGTGGAGATTTATGTCCATTCAGTCACAATGTAGGTGAGGTGAGGAGGCCTGGGGTGCAGCTCCAATTCATAGCAAAGGTGTTTAATAGGGTTGAGGTCAGAGCTCTATAGCAGGCCACTAAAGATCTTCTACTCCAACCTATATAAATCATATTTTTATGGAGCTGGCTTTGTGCACAGGGGTATTGACATACTGGATCAGGTTTGGGTCTTCTTGTTCAAGTGAGGGAAAGATTTTATGCTACCACATCCAAAGACACTCCAATACAATTGCCTTCTGATTTACGATAACAATTTGAAGAAGAACGGCATATGGCAGGAAAAGTCAGGCATCCCGAAACTTTTCTCCACACAGTGCATTTTGAATGAAGTCAAATTTACTGAGTATTTCCTAATATAAGTTTATTCATTCTTTTTCAAGTTACGTGTTCTCACTTCCAGCTTAAAATAGTCATGTTTTATCGACAGATACTTTTTGCTCATTTGAAGCAAAAGAATGAAAGAACCAAAATGATCTGCCAATACAAAAATACACTTTAGGATAAAGCGATTTCTCATTTAACATTTTAAAATCATCTTCATACCTGCATAAATACCAGTAACATTTTGAGCTCCAGCAGTTTACATGCCCTTTACTTATTGCCTCTTACCTTTCTCTTTTCCCAACAGACATTGATGAGTGCGCCATCGTTCCTGATGCCTGCAAAGGGGGCATGAAGTGCTATAACCACTTCGGGGGATACCTCTGTCTGCCACAGAATGCTCAAATCTTTGTAAGCCGAGGAGACGAAACGGTACAGCCGACTGAACCGAGTCCCACAAACCCTCGTGTCCCTCCGATTGTAAACCCTGCAGCAGGAAACCTGCCTGACCGTCGAGTTTCTGGTTCATACAGGAACATGCACTGCTCACCTGGTTTCGCTTTGGATGAGCAGAATTACTGCAAAGGTAGGATTTTTTCCAGCGTCCATCTAGCACAAGGAGGGATATCTACTACATTATAATACAAATATATAATTCAATATACATTTTTTACCTCATAAGCATTAAGGCCGTAGAAATCACATTAGCTGTACAAGATGCTATCCAGGCTCCTGATGTATGTTATAAGTATGTGCAATGTGAATTTCCAGTTCTGTTCACTCACTGGCCACTTTATTAAGAGCATCTGTACACCTACTGCTTTTTGCTGTTTATTATATTCGCCAATTAGGTGGCAGTGTGTATAAAATCATTCAAATACGGGTCAAGAGCTTTAGTTAACATTTGATGCGAATGTTAAAATGTCTAAAAATGTTATTTCGGTGACCATAGTATGGTTGAAATGCTGGACCGAGCAATCTCTCAACTGCAGGTTTGTGGTTGAAACTCTCATGCTGTGTGGTAGTGATGGAAGAATCGGATTATTTTAGTGACTTGGTACTTTGAATCCCGTTCTTCGAAATAAACAAATCTTATTTTGAGTTAATTTGTTCATTTCGTTCCTTTGATCCAAAATAAAATAATTTATATATATATATATATATATATATATATATATATATATATATATATATATATATATATATATATATATATATATAAAAGAACGAACGACTCAGACCTGAGGACTCATGATGAACTACTCAATTCTGTTTCCTGTGTAATACACTGCATAGCATCACGTGATAATAAAACGAATTAGTCGAGATATAAACTACTCAATTTTCTGTACAGAACCTACGGAGATTTCGCGATGCTTTGCTCATGCGTCGTCCAGTAGAAAATGAAGGAATCACTCTTTGAGATGATTTGTTTTCATTAAGGACTCGTTTAGAATGAACTAATTGTTCATGAAAGATCAGTCACTCATGTTTAATGAAAAGTACCTCAGAATGCATCAAGAACACATCGAACCTTAAGGCAAAAGGAATAAAGCTGTACCATAGCACAGCAAAAACACATCATCCCTAAACAAAGGAATCTAAAATCGAAAGGAAAAAAAAGTTAATTGAATCTCAGTTTCTGCTGTTCCATGCTGATGGCACGGTCAAAAGTTGGCTTCAAAAGTATGAATCTATGAATTCAACCTGCCTTGTGTCAGCATTTCAGCCTGTTATGTTTGGTGTGAACTTTGAGCTCTGTAATACCAAATTGAACGTTGTTTGAATGCCACAGCCAATCTGTTGCAGTCAACTGTTGCTGACCATGCTTTATATGGCCACAAAATATTCATCTGATCTATTTTCAATAGAGTGCCAATGAGATGAAATGGAACAGATGTTTAGCAGCATGAATGTCTCAAAGTAATGGTTCCAATCTCTAGCAGTAGATGAACTACATTCAGCAATTAAGCACACAGAGGTCATAAGCATATAGGCAGGGATGGGCAGTATTTATGATACATGTATTGTAAATATAAAATAGGATTTTGTCATTTGTATTTGATAGGGTTAAGAAATGGCTTCATATTTCTGTATCAAAATACCTCAGTGTTTTGTATTTTTGTAGTTTTTAAATACTGTAAAATACTTTGTAAGAAGTCTACATGAAGACATTATCCAAATGATTGGTGCCTACTCAGTATTTTGCCCAGACTTGTTGAGATCAGAACAGAAAATTGGTCCGTATGGAAGGAGTTGGTGAAGGGAAGAAACATGCAGCCTGCCAGCTTTCAAGTAGTTGTCCATTGAATTATAAATAAATATTTAATTGCCAAATATTGTACCATAATTGAAGTAGCTGTTTTGTAGGATCATAATTTTTTATACCACTGCATGAATGACTGCCGGACACATAATATATTATCATATTTATGATTAACAATCAAATGATTAATTAGTAAGAAACTAGTACATGTGCCATCAGTTGTCTTGTTATGAATGATTTGTATGTCATTATGTCAGTGTTGCTGAGGTCCTTCGTTACCAAACACCAAGTAACTAAATTAGGATACAATTATGAATCATTTGCAAACTGTTCAACATTAAACGGTTGGTTATTTTTAAAACAAACCTTCATCTGGGAGATCACAGGGAAATGTATGGGAATATGTAATCTGTTAACTGGTTGCATATGTCAGATTTATTGCGTGACTCAGAACCAGAGAAAAGCTGTTGCTATCAAACATTGTTTACTTAATCAGCTAAATCAGTGTAACAGTGAAGGATCAGATCAAATAGGTCAACTGATTAAAGGTGGGCGAAGAAATTTCGTGTTTCCCTGTAAAAGCATTTTTTTTAAATTATTTTTTTAAATACAAAAATTTTTTTTTTTGCTACATGATGTGACTGCTGTATTTTGTAGTTTTATTTTGATACACTGAAAGTAAAGGTACTTTAAAATACCCTTCGATGTATCTTTTCCCAACATTGCATATGGGTATGTTCATTGCTGTAGCCTAGCATTATAATCAAAATGGAAGGAATCTGTATGTGTTTGAGCTAGTGTATTTACATATACCAGCTATACACTGATCAGGCATAACATTATGAGCATTATGATAACCCTGATTATCTCTTCATAATTGCACCTGTTAATATGTGGGATTTATTAGGCAGCAAGTGAACATATTGTCCTCAAAGTTGACGTGTTAGAAGCAGGAAAAATGGGCAATCGTAAGAATTTGAGAGAGTTTGACAAGGGCTAAATTGTGACGTCTAGATAACTGGGTCAGCGCATCTCCAAAACTGCAGCTCTTGTGGGATGTTCTTCGGTGATCAGTATCTATCAAAAGTGCTCCAAGGAAGGAACAGTGGTGCTCCTGTAGCTGAAATTGCTGAAGAAGTTAATGCTGTTGATGCTCGGCGGGTCAGAACTGTTTTGGCAGCAAAAGGGGACCAACACAATATTAGGCAGATGGTCATAATGTTATGCCTGATTGGTCTTGTGCTCTGAGGTAACTATTTTGCCCCTTGATGTGTAGGAACCAATCCTTGGCCCTGTACAAAATGCAACCATTCTACATAGAAAACACCATTCAGTCATCCATGAAACACAGACACAAAAGTCCTTCAAAGTGCAAAATATTGCTTTAGTAATGCAAAACGGAGGACAAAGCATCTAAACGAAAAGAACAACCCAATAAAGAAGCCACTTTTAATGGAGGAGATTTTCTGCCATCGGTTGCCCCAGGTCTCATATTCTCGGCTTGGGTTTGGTGCCCTTTGACAGGAACAGTGCGTGTTCGACGTCTACCATGCGTTCTTGAAAAATAACGACGGCATCGGACATCCTGCGGATGCCGAGTCATGCAGTGCACGATTCGCTCCAGACAATTCCGCCACAACAAGGGCAAATTACAAAGCCGATAGCAGCCCAGCTCAAATGAGCACTGTGATGGATGATGCAGCTGGCATAGTCTTTTTCCTGCTGTGGTCTGTGGTCATCCATTTATGCTTCAGCGGTTTATTTTAGTCATAAGTCAGCACCTCACCGGGCATCAAGGCCCTCTTTAATTACATACAGATGAAGAAGCTTTAGAACATAATGGCTCAGTAAGTTCGCTCAGGCTAACGGGGTTATAAAAGCGCAGGGGCTGCTTGTGTGTGTGATTTGTGTCCTTCTGAGGGAGGGTCTGGCATCGTGGTCGGTACACAAACGGCTTTTGAGTGCAAACCACAAAGCCAGGCACGTGGGCAAACACATCTGCTGGTCTAACAGTATGATTGAAGCAGTCAGCAAGCTCCCTTTGTCTGTTTCCTTTATTACACCCCATTTTACCACATCAAAAAGACAGCATAAAGGTAGGTCCTGCCTCTAACTTCATTACCCAAAAGTAGGTTTTACAACGAGGGAAGCCAATCAAAATGTACCATAAGAAAATTGGACTCTTGGTTGGCAAGATATGCAGGAGATGTGGGAGACCGAACCACCTTTGTCTTCATTCGGGTATATGCTGTACACCCGGCTTTGCTGTTACAGACAATTATTACACATCTTGAATGAATTCTGTGGTTGTCAGTTAAGACCGGCGTCTTGCAGTGCATAATGTGATGGGCTCACCAGTTCAAGCAGTGCCTGAGATTTTCTGACTGAAAGCTGCTGCTATGATAGTTATCTAATAGCCAGCGAATGAGGCATGGCATGGAATTACACAAAACTCAACAAAACCTGCTAATGGACAGTATATTTTGAATATTACTTCTTAAATTATGGTGTTATTACAAGGTAGTCATTCACACATTTTGTTCTATAGTGTGCCAAATAAGAAGCCGATAGAATTCGGAAAGGTTTTTTAGAAAAAAATGTAAACGCTTTGAAACCCTGATCACGACTTTTGAGTTTGAGTTATGGATTACTAAGTATATACTGTAGTCATGATGAAAAATTGCTGTTATAAGCAGCTCATTTCTCCCATTCTGGTTTATAGATGTTGTAAAACAGCAATGGATCCTTGGTTGACCAGCGACATCGGGCCAAAGAACTGAATTATTAGGACCAATAAATTTAGAATCTTGCTCAAAGACCCAACAGTGGTAGCTTGGTAGTGCTGGGATGTGAACTAATGACCTTCCAGTCAGAACTCCAGCATCCTAACCACTGAGCTACCGCTACCCTGCAATAAATGGCTTTGCGCTCTTTGGCAAGCGACGTGAGCCTCTTTGAAAAGAAGAGCACACGGATTATGCAGCTGATACGACCACTAGGCATTCAAGAATAGCAGTGTTAAGATTTATTTTTGTTTCCCATTTTTATTCCATTCTATTCTGTTGTTAATGTAGGATCACAGTCACTATTTTACTGTATAGACATATATCAAAATGACTGAGTTACCATAGTGAAGATTGTGTAGTTCTGTGAATCTATAGAGCATTCGACATCCTACATGAAGTGTACATCTGGAATTAAAAACTTTTTTTTTCATAAAATGGGTTTCGTCTTAGTGAGTTATTTTAGAATCACAGAGCCTCATCTTTGATTTCTCAGGAAATTTGTCTTAATCAGAGGTGTGTTGCTTTTGGAGAGCTTTCTTATGTGCTATTTGTGCTTAACAAGCTTTATATTGTGCTTAGTGTGCCTTCGGGAACAGACACCCACTCTTTCGGTGTTCATAAATGTCTTAATAAAGAAAACACTGGACACCAAATAATGCTTATGCCATGCTTACTTATCATTCCTAAGTGGAAGTTCAGGCCAGAGAAGGATTCATGCTCAGCGTTACTTAAACACACTCATGAATATGTGCACATGATTCATTAGGATTATCAGCCATACGCTGAAAAACCTGAAAAGGTTCAGTTCAATCTTGTTTTGAACAATTCAAGGTCAAAATGTATTGCTTTCAGTATAGCTAATAAAAAGGTTTGATTATTCTTACATGTTTTTCGGCATGTACTACTTAAATTCAGCCGGAAAGATTTCTCTGCCTTGTTCTGTATATCTGTGTGTTTAAAATGAAAGCCTCCTACTCAGCAACCACTTCATCCTAGGGGTGATTTATCGTAGCCGATCCGCCTACGTGGCAGGAACATTCGAAACTTTGCATCGACGGTCATCTGATGCCAGGACTGAACCTCACAGCAACCTCACATCACATATTCATGTCTTTGATGAGTTGCCATAGACTAATCTTTAATCTTTAAAACTTTAAAAATAACTGTTTCCATGGCCACTAGTCACGATAGTCATTTATAACTGTATGCAAACTATAACAAGTTTGTGTGGCCTGAAGAAAATGAATGGAGTGATGCACATTATGTGTTTTGTTAGACAGAAAGAGATTTTCTGAAGTCAACCATGTCATCCTTCTTTATCTGCAACAGTTACACAGAGATCTTTGTGACCTGCTTGGCGTCTACCAGGTTGCTCATAAGGAATTCAATTGAGTTCATTTGTATTTGAAGCAACTGTATGGATTTTTAGGCTGTAGAGCTCATAAGGAAGTTTGTTACCACTAAATCCATTAGTTGATTGTAATAAACATGAGGAAGCTTTGCCAAAAATATGTGTAACTGTAAGTAACAGCAT
Source organism: Silurus meridionalis (assembly GCF_014805685.1). Taxonomy (NCBI): domain Eukaryota; kingdom Metazoa; phylum Chordata; class Actinopteri; order Siluriformes; family Siluridae; genus Silurus; species Silurus meridionalis. The sequence goes on along the minus strand of NC_060911.1, from coordinate 4,922,938 downwards.
TTTGACATACAGTCCATTTGAATGTCCCATTACCCATTTGGTTAATATTTAGTTGGGTGCAATCGGAGGTGTAAAATTACCTGAAAATCATGCTCGAGTAAAAGTAAAAATATCTTACTGCAAAATAAGTCACCAAGTCCAATATGACTTTAGCGTGACATAAAGTATCTTTTCTGAACAGTACTTTACAGTATTTTATTCCTATTGAACATAGGCTCAAATATGCACTAGTCCTCAGCACTTCAGTTAGTAAAAAGCCAAAAACAGGTGATTGGTGAGTCTTCAATTTCCTAAAATGCAAATCAAATTGTACAACACTGCATTAAAGAAAAACAAAGTAATAAAGCTATCTTTCAAAAAGGTATCTTCATTTAATAAATAAAATTACAGTATCATGTTACAAAGTAGAAGAACCTTAGGCATTTAATGGACAAATCAAATTAAAGTAATATTTTTAGATCAATTAAAACCATATATTCAGTGCTGACTGGTATGTGATGCACCAATGCAAAATGTAATCTGTAACAATCATTCTCAATTAAAATGTACTGGATAAAATGTATATATATATTTTGAATCATAAATGTATTTGAGTAAAGTGTTAAGGTTGCTTATATCTTTGATACTCAGTAAAATGAGAAAGAAGCCAAAAAATAATTACTTAAGTACAGTAATTAGGTACATTTACTCAAACACTGCTGGTCCAATTTATGACCCCCAGCTAGTTGAAGCACCAATTGTACAGCTTATTGAGAATGTACAGTAAGTCAGCTGGTTGTTGATGAAACTTTTCACAGATTGCACATTTGAGTGCTATAAACTTCTGTGAGCTGATAAACTGAATGGTGCATAGTTTACTAACAAACGCTTCTGTGCATTCAATATAATGTATTTAATAAAGTGAATGTTCTTCCCATTGTTGGAAGCAATTCATGACACCAAGAAGGTTCTAGTAAAGTCTGGGCTTCCCTACATTCAGGAGTCTAATACTACAGATGTTTTCTTGCAGTCATTTATTCTATGTATATTTTTTTTAAAGCTAACATCTTCTGGACAAAGAGTTGCAGATGCAAAATCTTTTAGTTGTTCTTTAAAGAAGACAATGTTCTGTTGAACTTAGAAAGAATACCTGTCCCACTTTCCATGCCATATTTCATCCTTGCTCACATTTTGCCCCAAGAACTTAACAGATGTTCACATGAATTGCGACTAACCTGAAGTGGATGAAGCTTCTAAAACACTGTTTTGAAACCTCTAAAAAAGCGAACTGGTCGTTTGGAGCAGGGACAATTATGTGACCACACAGGGAGCTCAAAAAATGATTCATTTTCATGAATGTTGTTGGCCTGAGGGAATCTATTCTACTAATACAATCCAAATGGGGCTTTGAAGACACTGACAACATCTGTGTTCAGTCAAATATAGAGAAAGATACAATATCACTAAAGGTGGCTACAGCATTAGCTTTGGGTGTTGGGGGTGTTGGGTCCTCACTAGTTGACTTCTTAATCATATAATGCACATTCATTTTCAAATCCCCCTCTCGCCTGTCAATCATAGTAACATGAACCAATTATGGGTCTGTAAGCTTGTGTATGCAGATGAGGACAGATAAAGGTGGTGAAGGTGAGGTACAGTAGAGGTCAACCGAATAATCAGGCCGATTTTTGGCTTTTTTTTTTTATAAATCTGCATCGGTCGATTGTGCTGCAAATTAGGCCGATTATTAAACAGGCGCCTCTGACACAGTAAACCATCCGTGTACATTCTGCACTTGCGTGAGAGAACATAACTCTCTCATACCAACAGGTGGCAGTAATGTCTATTCAGCATCCAAACAGGGAAACCGGAAGAGCTACAACTGTAAATATCTAAAGCAAGCAGCGTTTCCACCTGCCGCGACATTACTAACGGATTTGTGTTGCTTTTTTCAATCATGTCTCCTAATTGCAAAGACAAGAATGACAAAAAGCGTGTTCCATTTTTTTCTAATGTGCTCATTCGCTAAGCTAATTAGCCAATTAGAGTTCCCTATGACAAATTTACATGTTGTTACTGACACAACATACAGTAGCTTGATTGGTTTTGGATTAGAGGCTCAACCTAAATGCGATTGATTCTTAAGTAAATTCTTTAACCATGTAGAAAAATGTATTTAGTATTATTCAATCTTAAAATCATACTCGCTTAAATTCCAATAAAAAAAACAAGACTGCTTAAGAACCTTTTTTGAGCCAGCTCTATGCTTGAATTTGGTCCTTAAGACCTTGGATAAAAGCATTTGCCCAAAGGATAATTGATAACCCCCCCTTTTTTTTAAGTGTGGCATAGATAACCAGGCTCTTATAGGGTTTTCCCTCCATACAGTATCATAATATTGATTTATGTAACCAGTTTCTGATCAGAATATAAAATATATAAACAAACGTATTGGGAGACTTGACTTTTTAAACCATTTGTGGTTCTTCCATAAATGGTTTCCACCAACTTGGAGGCACAATGCCCATGTGCACAAAGCCGGATTGATGAAAATATGATTTCATGGATTGAAGTGGGAAATCTTGATTGGCCTTCTATAGACATCTGACCTCAACCCTACTGAACATCTTGGAGATGAATTGGAACACTGACTGCACCCGACTATTACTGATGTAGGGTGCTACACCAATACCTGACATTACTAACACCCTTGTGGCTGAATGAGCACAAATCTCCACGAACACACTCGAACATCCTAGTAGAACATCTTCCCAGCAGAGTGGAGGTTTTTAGAACAGCAAATGAAGACTAAATGTGGGTTGGAAGACTAAAAAAACACATTTGAATCTTATGGTCAGATGTACACAAACTTTGTTTATGTAGTTTCTAAATTAAAATGGCACGCAATCATTTATTATAAAGGCAGTGTGAAATTTGTCATCACTTTTTTTTTCCTTAGAACTATCCAAAACTAGAATTTTTTCGCCCATATCTTCAAGTGTGGGTGCTGTAACCAGTCAGTTGTAAGTGATGTTAACATTTCTCACCTTTGAAGCCACGTGATCTCGGCATTTTTTCATCACAGACTACCACACTTTGCTCCTAAGAGAGGCTTATGAGCAACTGGTTATGGAAAAAAGAAATCCACATTTGCACAAAAGCATGGAAGAAATGAGTCACCACAAAGATAACTATCACATCAATTTATAATCTTGAAGAATGCTGAGGTCATGACCAGAAACAGATTTGGTGGGTAAATATTTGGTGTCTCTCTGCTTTGCTGTTGGTTTTGCTCTGTCTCCTATGAGGCTTATGGTTATGATTTAACTAGGTCAGCACTAGATGAACAAAAAAAGGCTGTTTTTCTTTTTGCAGACAATTAGTCTTTGATTCATTAGCGTTTTTAGTTTAGTTGGAGTGACTCAATTTCCAAAATATGAATCTCTAAACAAATTCTATTAAGGCAGACATCTTGATTATTTGTTTCAGGACTGTTACCTTTGAATGTATATTATAACTGAGGAGAAAACACTTCCCCTGCTAATCTGAATATCATATAAAGATCACCTGCATGATCACTGTTGTCAAATTTACCTCATTTTATTCAATTAAATTTATTTTTATTTGTATGGCACTTTTGACAATGGACAATGTCTTAAAGCAAACATATAAGTGTAATTTCATCCAGTGATGATTGTGGCGACTAAAAACTCCCTGAGATGGTCGAAAGAAACCTTGAAATGAACCAGACACAAAAGGGGACTTCATCTGGGTTGCACTGAATGTCCATTCATTATAGTCTATCATTGTAAAGGTGTGCAGTGATAGGCACTTAAATGCAAACCTGCGGTCCTGAGACATTGTAGTAGACTGTTGATTTTAATTACAGTCCAAATCTATCTTCAAAGTTCTTGTATTACTCAGAAATTTCATTGATTTTTAGTCTGTTTTGTGGAACCATCCCCAGCTGCACAGAGTATGAGGTGTTGGGGAGTGCGAGTAGTGATGATACTAGCTTAATCTTATATTTTAAAAGCTATTTTTCATAGCTTTTCTAGTAACAAGCTAGCTTTAGCAAGTAGCAAGACATAATGATACACTCTCAACCTTTTCAACTGTGGTTTCAAATGACAGCTGTGGTCAAATGATGACGTTATCGTCATCAAATACGAAATAATTCATATTGCAACAAATCCCCAAATGTAGCTGCTATATCATTTACTGCATACCGTTAATGTTAACTAGCTAGCTATAGCCAGAAAATTTACCCCTTTATATATTTGTTTGAATACAGCAGCAAGTGAAAATTTTGTCCTCAAAGTTGACGTGTTAGAAGCAGGAAAAATGGCCAAGTGTAAGAATTTAACAGAGTTTGACAAATTGTGATGGCAAAACTGCAGATCTTGTGGGATGTTCCTGCAGTGGTCAGTATCTATCAAAAGTGGTCCAAGGAAGGAACAGTGGTGAACCGGTGATAGGTTCATGGGTGGCCGAGGCTCACTGATGTACATGGGGAGCGAAGGCTGGTCCGTGTGGTCTGATTCAAACAAACTAGCTACTATAGCTCAAATCACTGAAGAAGTTAATGCTGTTAATGCTCGATGGGTCAGGACTAATTTGGCTACAAAAGGGGGATCATATCATACATATAAAATCCTCTGAATGTACTGAATATTATATTAAAACACTATTTAAATTCTATTCTGTCTTACTGCTAACTACAATGTAGCATTTCATATTTGCACATCACATGACATTCAGCTTGATTCTAATAATGGTGGAAATAAAAGGGCTTTGGAGTTTGAATACGATTCTGCGTGTAAGTGTGCAGCGTTGTTGTTATTATTGGGCTGTGTTTGCCGGACTCCAGCTGCTTCCTGCCCTCGCATGTGAGAAATTGTTGATCTTTCTGTTCCCTGGTGCTGTGCCAGATTTATCTGGCCAACCAAACCAACAAATCTGGTGCAGGGTCAAAAGAACCATCTAGTATGCCCCCCTTGTTCAGAAAAGAACTTTAATCTGGTATGGTTGGGAGGGGGCAAAGATCTCAGGAACTGTCAAGTCACTGTTCTGGATTGTTTTGCACAATGCCGGATGAGGTAGTGTTCATTCTCGAAGGAACTACCCACCTGCTATTCCCATGTTTACGGATTGTTTTATGACCAGATACAATTTTAAAGGCATAACAAAACAAGTATTGGTAAGAAGTTAGATGGATGGTTGTATTAGTATTAGTCGTATTAGATGTCTTTTATAATCGTACTACCAGGGGAAGATAGGTTTCATTTTGACTCTATCTCTCCAGGTTTCTACCTCATGTTGTTTCAGGGAGTTTTTTTCTTACACTGTTGTTGGAAGAGACATTTCTTTTATACTCAAAACAGCAAATACGTCCCTTTCTCTGATTTTTCTTACCTTAAGTAATCTATTAATGTTTCCTGCTTGCGATTTTGAATGTAAATTGATGACCTGGGCTTTAATCTGGTTTGTGCCCAGGATTCAAATCTTGTGTGTGGTTAAGAAGATGCCTACCTCTGTAATGATTTGAGGTTTGGTTTGACATTCATCCATCGTTCTATGAAGGCTACACTATGGTCTCTGCTTGGCTTGTATCTAAATGGCATCAGATTTCTCACATATTTCGTGAAATATTTTTCCTACCAAAATATGATATAACAAAAAACAGGTCTTCTGAAAGAGAAAGGTGGGAGTGATACAATTTGAAAAATGATCAGCAATCACTCCAAACTGAATGCGGTGGTTAATTGTTCTCATATGGGTCTACAGTATGATGGCTATCTGTCTTTCCCAAGACCCACATTGAAGTCAGTTCCAATTAGTTGATTGAGGGCTTTTGTGTGTAAAATGCTCATGTTGCCCAATGAAGCATCAAAGCATCCCAGAGATTCCACTGACTAGAAAAAGGTCAACAGACCGTGGATCATTCGGAATGTTAATTCTTGTCCATCCGAGATGCTCTGGACCTGATTTGATTTTAGGTCATGAACTGGTGAGAGGCATTTCTGTAGTGGCGCCAGGGAAAGATTTCTGTTTTCACTTTGAAATTGATCTTCACTGTTCCTTATTCAAGGCCATGTTTGCAAAGCCGTATCTGTCACTATAAGCCAAATAAAAGATTTGAAAACCTGAAGAGATCAGATCTCTAAAACGAGGAACGCAAGCAGGCGAAAAGGTTCCATGATGCAATTCAGAATTTCCATAGTTTCTCCCCCTCCTGTAATCATGTGCAGCAACTTGACACGTATCATAAAATATCCTGTTAATACTCCTTTAGGAGCTGTATCTGCTTTGTCATGCTGAGTGCTAACACTTTTAAAGTTGTTTAAGGTGCTCGTGAAAGTATCCCCTTAAGGCTATGACATGACAGGCACGTAAATTGATGTGAAATGTACAACTTCGTATATTTTGTTTCTTCTCAGGGTTTCTTTTTTTTTTCCAGGGAGTCATTGCACTATTCGAGAAATTGTGTAAATAAGATGACTCAAGTAACATTTTGGACAATATCCCTCTTTCCATTACATAGTGCAGTGAAAACACAAATTAAATGCCCCCAGTGCAGTAAATACAGCTAGTACTATCAAGTGAGTCCATGTCTTTTTTTTTTTCATTATTCATTATAGCCAAAAAAACAATTGGCAGGAGGTTCGAGGTTTTGTAGAGAAAAGGACACAGGGCAGCTGGATATCCTGTGAATTCCATGACAGTGTAAAAGGATGTGTTTTAAATTGTATGACAACTGGGAGTGTCAGAGTGAGGATTAACAAATGTTTGGCAAATAAATGGAGTTACTTTTGACTCACCACACAATCAATAAAGGTATTTAAACGATCTTCATCTGAGCTTCTGGCTTTACTCATTTAAATACACTGATAAGGTAAAACATTATGAAATGATTACATTATGACAGGTGAAGTGTATAACATTGATTAGCTCTTCATCATGGCACCTGTTAGTGGGTGGAATTTATATATATTAGGCAGCATGTGAACATTTCAACCTCAAAGTTGACGTGTTAAAAGCAGGAAAACTGGGCATGCATAAGGATTTGTGTGAGTTTGACAAGGACCAAATTGTGAGATGTGGGCTGTCACGGTCTGCAGTGGTCAGCATGTATTGGAAGTGGTCCAAAGAAGGAGCAGTGGTAAACCAGCGACAGGGTCGTGGGCGGCCGAGGCTCATTTTTGTACGTGCAGAGAGAAGGTTGACCCGTGTGGTCTGATCCAACAGATGAGCTCCTGTAGCTCAAACTGCTGAAAAAGCTAATAAAGGTGATCCAACACAATATTAGGCAGGTGGTCATAATGTTATGCCTAATCGTTTATTGTCTATGTCTTTTTGTTTACTGTGCAGTGAGCACTACTCAATTCCTTTAGGAATAGTGCTTATTGGTTTGGACAGAAAAAACATTCAGCTGGAAATGACTTGCATATAAGCACATAGGAAGTAACTCAAATAACCACTCAATGAAACCGTGATGAGCAGAAAAGCATCTCAGTATGCACCTCGAATCTGCAAACACTCCTGACACGGTTCCACTCCTGCCAGCCGCAAAACAGGAAACTGAGATCCCAATGGGTAGAGACACCAAAAACTGGAATATCTATGGAAGGTTTTTACTGCAAGATGCAGCTGTTGGGTTCAAATTCGATGTCAACAGAATGAATCCACTGGCCCAAATTTTTTTTTGCGTTAACTGTTTTCTTGACACACACGGGGCTTTTAATACTTATCGAGCGTGGATTGATTGCCGCAGATTGTGCGTGTTCTGTTGCTGACCATGTGCATCCCTTTACGGCCACAATTTACCCATATTATAATGGCCACTTCCTACTGAATCCAACAGAGAGCCTTTGGGATGCGGTGGAACGGAAGATTCACAGCATGAATGTGCAGCTGACAATTCTGTAACATGCATGCTATGCAATTAAGTCAACATGGACCAGGAGTGTTTCCAACACTTTGTTGAATTCGTGCCATGAAGATTTGAGTATTTTTTTAAGAAGATGCAGGGGGCGAACACATTATCAGTATGATGGTTCTAATGTAGTGCCTTATATTAACAGCTAATTGTGAAACTTAATATTATATTCATTCATTGGCTGAATGGCTGAGACATAGGGAAGAACGAGTAAGATTTATTTATACCATTTAAACAACTTAATTGAATAAATGTTACATTAGATGTAGAAAAAGAAAAAAGAAAAAAAAAACGAGAGAAAGGAACAATTTGGGAGAGAGAGAATACTCTTCACTTTTTCCAGAAACATTCGCAGGGCTTGCTCACACTATCCGAGTACTTCCCTCCTCTCTTTTTCTCCTCTCTCCTGGTGGCTGAGTGGAGGTCAGCCCAGGTTTGGGCGCTTTTGGGAGGTGCAAATGGAACAAGGACCAAGTGGGGCTTTGAGAGCTGTTTACTCAGACTTAAGACTCCAGGTGGGGCAAATGGCCAAATTATGACATCACTCTCAGTGTGTGTGCATGTGTGTGTTTGCCATGCTGCTGAGTCCCTTGCCACTGTTAAATGATATACAGTATAGATGATTTTAAACACAGCCACGAGTTCTAATAAATCAATGAAATTTTCATGTAGGTTTGAAACATTTACCATGTAGCGGTTGCAGGACTGTTAACTTTTACTAGTCGCGTGATGATTCAAAAAGTAATCAACTAGTCATCTTTGCTGTAGCTAAACCAAGAATGCTTAGGACATGTTTAATCCATGTTAAAGTTACATCATTGAAAACAAAATAAAATAAAGAACTAGGAGACCCAAACCTGTTCCAGAATATCAGTGTTCCTGTGCACAAAGCCAGCTTCATGAAGATATGCTTTAGATGAGTTGGAGTGTAAGATCTTAAGTGGCCTGCTCTGATCTCAACCCTACTGACCACCTTTGGGATGAATTGGAACACTGACTGCACCCCTGACCTCCTCACCCTTCATCAGTACCTGACTTTAGTTTAAAGCCCTTGTGGTTGAATCAGCAAAAATATCCACAAGCACTCTCCAAAATCCAGTGAAACATCATCCCAGAAGATTATTATAACAGAAAATATGGACTAAATGTGGAATAAGGTGTTTAATAAGCACATGCATATCTAACGGTATCTGCAAACTTTTGTCCGTATAGCATATATATGCAAAATACATATATTTGATTCTGTAGAATTGACTGTATCTTGTCTGACATACAGTATTTATAGTGTAAAAAAGTAAAGCTTACATGTTTTGGAGTCAATGCAGATCTAAGAGATTAAACTTAGCTAGGGCTGTGAAAATCTTTTTGCATGAGAGACCTAGTAGGATTATTAGGTACAAGGAGCTTACACTATAAAAGAAAGACAGAGTTGCAATAACACTATTGGAGGACCATATTCTGAAATGTCGTTTTTCTTTTCACTTTGTCACATTAAAATGGCAAAAGGATTCAATAAACCATTTTCATCATGCTTTTAAAAGTTATTTTTGATAGAAAAAATGACTGGCAAGGTAGACTGAAGGTTGCAGGCTGTATTTGAACACGAAATGTGCAAGACTGCTTAAGGAGTGGACGGGTCTAATGCTATGCATTCTGAGGTATTGACACTGTTTATGTTGCCTGATGTGGCACCTTGGTCCTGGGGAAATGTTGTTTCGATTCACGGTGTACTGCACTGTATATAGTTGTAATGACAATAAAGCTTACTGGACTTGACTTGACTTTTTTAAAGAGTTGGATTCTCATGCTAAACATGGCCAAAGTAAAAGAAAAACATATGACTATATTACTGTGCCAAATACACTCCTTCCGGGTTTGTATAAGTTTCAGAAAATAACCCTTCATGATGTTATGAAGGGCGGAATTCCTTATATGGGCAAAAGCACGCCCATCACCGTGCTTCATTCGGTTATGGAAGTCATCGGCGGCGCTGCACAGGACTCGCTCGAGAAGAACGTCTCCGCAGAAGTGTGTTTTTGGATGTGAGGTAAGAAGAACCTTGTTCAGTAGTTACCATATAGACACATCCTACTGTAGTCATTGTTGCTGCTGTTGTACTTAATGTTCAGTTTCAGACTCGGGATCCGATGTGAATGTGCACGGCTGAATCGGATTGTTAGCTAGAGTTCATTTAAAACGATAACGTTTTCATTCCTGTTTTATTCATAGAGATGTCACAGCTCGCAGTCGATCGCTACGTAAAAGCTGTGCGCGCTCGCGACTCTTTAGCTCCGCCCATGGCATGCCTCCAGGAGCTCGGCTGGAGAGAATTAATCTGATCAAGCTAGATGTGTTTTGGAGATATAAAAAAATGCAACTCTATAGGTACTCGAGATTAACATGAGATTTGCCAAAACTGTGTTTTTTTTAAAGAACTTTAAAGAAGTCCAGGTGTGATACTAGGTTATGATAGATCAGATTACTATAGCATACATTAGATTAGGGTACTTTAGGTAGGGCAAAGTAAAGATTAGGGAAGGGTTAAGTGAGGGTTAAGATCAGGAGGGTCTTTTTTAGGCTAATCTTTCTCGCTCATTGTGTAAGTTTAGTGAATAACCACTTTGTATATCCATGAACAATAACATTGCGAGCATGATAAAGTCAGCTTTAATATTTTGCAGTGTATCCTTCTTAATGCAGATTAAAACCACTACCACCAAAACCATCATCTTTTTTTTTCTATTTAATCTTTAAGTAAGATTTTATGCTGACATCGGAATGCATTTTTTCACTCGTCTCAACAAGTATATCAACAATTTATCCAGAGTGTTTGGTCCTGGGAACCTGAGATTTTTGGAAGCTGTCATGTAACATGAGCAGTTTCCATTGCACTTTGAACTCAGGCCAAGAAATGAAGCAGGTGAATGTGCAGGAATAAAAAAGAATAAAAGAAAAAAGAGTTTACAGTAGGTGCTGGTATTCAGCCTAGTGAGATTACGGTTATTATATTAAGAAGAGTTAAGATCAATTTTGAACCTGTTCCAGCGTGACAAGGTCCCAAGTGAGCTTCATGAAGATATGCTTTACATGGGTTGGAGTGGAAGAGCTTGAGTGGTCTGCTATAGAGCTTTGACTGCAGACCAGGCCGCCTCACCTTACCTACATCAGTATCTGACTCTACTTATGCTTTTGTTGATGAATAAGCATAAATCTCCACAAGCACACTCCAAAATCTAGTGGAACATCTTCCCAGAAAAGTGGATCTTATTATAACAGCGAATGTGGAATAAATGTGTAATGGGATGTTTAATAAGTGCATACAAATCTTATAGTCAGGTGAAACATTTTTCCATATAGTATTAAGTATTCCTTCACACTAAGGCAGTGTAATTTTCTACAGACATTTTCTACTTTCATACTTGCTCCATTCACATGTTAATCATGAGCTCTGGTGTAGAGTCGTAAAGAACAAATTGCAAAAAGGATCTAATTGTTGACCTCAGAAAGTACAGGACATGCAAATGGAAACAGTCACTGGTTTGAGCTTTCTCGGGCTGCAGATTTTTGATGACCTTTGCAAAGCGTGCATGGAAAAGACTTTTGCAGGATCAGATCTAACTTCCTGTGCTGAATGAGAACGCGCTCACTGTGAATCAGATATGTTTATACTCTTAATGTCCTGCAAAATGTAAATGTAATTTTGATGGACTAATGAAAAGACTAACCAGAAGACATTTAGGCAAATGCAGACTGTCAAGGAGACGCACGCTGTACGTCATTATATACGTGAAACATCTGTTTGCAATACATGAAATATCTGTTTGCAGTTAGAGGTGAATGCGGGACTTGATTGACTCTCATTGCCGCCCACTTCTAATGTAATTCTGACCAATCCCCATACTCCTACAGACACTCTTTATAAATAACACTTTTAGAATGTTATTGAGATGGGGTCTCCACCAGAGATAGGAAGTAATGAAGTAGATTACTTAAGTAGATTTTTCTGGTATCAGTACTTGACTTCACTATTTGCCCTTGCACTATTTACTTTCATAAATTTTTTTACACCAATGTCTATAATTTCTACTTTTTTTTATTTTTTTTATTTACAGCCCATCAACAGATTTCCTGTCATTGCTCTGCTTTTTCAATTTACCTCTGGTCTATCATTTACTGGCTCTTACACACCACAGACGTAGGTTAGCCTATGAAGCTAACAATAAGCAAGGGAGAAGGCAACAAGAAGCTCAGGGTTAACATGAATGAGACAAAGGGAGTCAGCGATGTAAACATGACTGAGAGCAGAGACATTCCTTATCAACTTCAACATCTTTTCTCTGCTTGTGTTCTATATGGTGGATGTTCAGCGTGGATGCATTCATTAGATAACATTTTAAATTATTTTATATCAATATATTAATATCAGCATGACACTAAAACAGGTAGTAGTAATGGCTACTTTTTACTTAAGTACCTGTCAGAGCCCATTGTGGAAAAAGTGTAGTCAGTACTTTAATTTTTACCAGAGTGTTTTAAAACGTAAGTATCTGTACTTCTACTTGAATGTAGGATGTGTGAAACTTTGCCATTTCTAATCTCTACCAGTTACAAAATGGATGTTTCCTTATGTAACCATGGTTCTCTCAATAACTGGAGGACTACTTGGACACTTTTGTACCTTGGCTCTGTGAGAAGGGCAAAGGCAAAAACTTGAGGGAATGTTAATTTCGATGGTCAACTCAGAACTTTGGCTACATACTTAATGTTAAATCACCTCACATTTCCATTTTCCGATACAACACAGTTCAAACAAGCTTATCATCCTAATCTAAAACGAAAGTTGTTTTGTGTGTTTGCGTATAAGCCATTTTAATGTGTATCTATACTCTACATGTGAAAGAACATGTGCTCGGATTTGTATCTTAGCCAGCTTTTATAAAGAATGAAATTAATCTTCACTGAAGTATGGTGGATAACCTCAGAAGCCTCCCCACATAGTTCAACCACCACTAGGGAGAAATATGATCAGCATCATTGAACGTCCCACCACACCCTTCTATGGAAAACACCGATTTGTTGTCTGCAATGAAAATGAAATCTGTTGCAATATGTTGTTGATATATTACAGAATCTGTATAGAATGTTCTGTAATAAATGTTTAATATGTGACATTTTTAAAGGATAGAGCCTTGGGAACCAAAAAACAAGCCTAGAAGTTTCTAACTTGTATGGCACCAAATACAACATTCTCAATAAGTTCTTCAAAAAACTTATATAATAAAAAAATGTTTTTAATAATGTATGTACAGGTGGTCCTGAATGATGGTGGAAATTAAACCACCTGGAGGAAGTTTTATCAGGGACAGTTTGTAAAGTTTGTGGACACCTGTGCATAAGATATCCGTTTTGTCCTTTTTGAACATCCCATTCCACAATCAGTCCCCAATTGCTGTTAGATAGTTACATGGATACAACTTTATTGCCAAACTTGGATACATTTTAAAGTAGTCAGAGTGCAGCTTGTATAGCAGTATAGATTTACTGTCCTCTGAAAAGAACTCAACATGACAGGACCCTACAAAATTGTGTATCTTATATTAGAGCAGGTACAATTTGGTGCTTAGTACAATTCTCTCATACTGACCACTGGACCTCATGGCAAAAAACTCTCTGAGGATTTGAGAATTAGAATTGTTGCTTTTCACAAAGATGTCCTGTGCTTTAAGAAGATCTGTAACATCCTGAAACTGAGTTACAGTACAGTGGCCAGGGTCATACAGAGGTTTGCCAAGACAGGTTTCACTTGAAACAGGCCTGGTAGGGGTCGATCAAAGAAGATGAGTCCTTGTGCTGTGTGTCAGGTGTAGAAGCTGCTTTAAAAAAACAGACTCATTAGTTCTGCCAGCATTGCTTTATAGGTTTCAGAAGGTCCGCTTGTCAGTGCTCAGAACATACGCCGCACACTGCAACGAGTTGATTTAAATGTCTGTCGTCCCAGAAAGAAGCCTCTTCTGAATCTGGTTTACAAGAAAGCTCACAAACAGTTTGCTAAAGACAACCTGTCTAAGAGCATGAATTACTGGAACCATGTCCTGTGGTTTGATGAGACTAAAATAAACTTGTTTGGTTGAGATGGTGTCCAGCGTGTGTGGTGACACACTGGTGAGGAGAACCAAGAAAATTGTGTCTTGCCTACAGTCAAGCATGGTGGTGGTAGCATCATGAGTGCTGCTATTACTGTGGATCTGCAGTCCATTGAGGGAAACATGAATTCTAACATGTACTGTCACATTCTGAAGCAGAACATGATGCCCTCCATTCAGAAACTGGGCATAACGGCAGTTTTGGAGGAGTAGAAGAGGATCCCAGCAACAACCTGTGCAGCTCTGGTGAATTGCATGCCCAGGAGGATTAAAGCAGTGCAGATAACAGTGGTGCTCACACAAAATATACGCAGTTTAGACATGTTTACTCAGGGTGTACTCAATTTTGTTGGCAGTTATTTATACATAATGACTGTATGTTGAGTTATTTTCAGTGGAGTACAGTAAATCTGTACTGCTGAACAAGCTGCACACTGACTACTATAAAATCTATACAAGTTTCATTTCTATTGTATTGTCCTTTGGGAAGATATACTAAAATGGTTGCTAAAATGTGAGGGGTGTACTCTCTTTTGTGAGATACTGTGTATATATTAGCAAGTACATGAAGAATATATATAAGGCACAATATGTGTAGATAACGTGATATATAAATATATAACAATTATAAGAACCTTTACTTTTCTGGGAAGATGTTCCACAAGATTTTGGAGTGTGCTTGTGGAGATTTGTGATCATTCAGCCAATTAGTAAAGCCAGATACTGTTGGGTGAGGAGACCTGGTGTGCAGTTAGTGTTCAATTCAATTCAATTCAATTCTATTCAAATTAATTCAATTCAATTCAATACATCTTTATTTGTATAGCTCTTTTAACAATGAAAATTGTCTCAAAGCAGCTTTATACAGATAATGTGGTGATATAAAAAGGAATAAGATGTGTACGTTTGTCCCTGATGAGCAAGCCGGTGGCGACTGTGACAAGAAAAAACTCTCCGAGATGGCTTTAGGAAGAAACCTTGAGGGGAACCAGACTCAAGGGGGAACCCAGACCCATCCTCATCTGGGTTGCACCACAATGTCCATTTATTACAGATAAACAATGTTGCGGGGTACAGTGATGGTGACCAAAAGCAAATTGTAGTCCTGAGTCAGTGTAGCAGAATGTTGTCATTAAATACAGTCCAAATCCATCCTTGAAGCTCCTGTTCTTACTTCGTAATTTCATGGAACCTCAGGGTGTTGATGAGAAACCGTCCCCAGCTGCACAGAGTGGCCTCCAGTCGAAGAGAACACAATCCAGAGGCAGGCCATGATGGAGTAGGCTGATCCGAGGAGGGGAGAGGGGCAGAAACAGTGGTCACTGGAACCTCAGAAGCATGTTTAACTCGACCGAGAGAGGGAGAAAGAGAGAGAGAGAGAGAGAGAGAGAGAGAGAGAGAGAGAGAGAGAGAGAGAGTTGACAGGAATAGAAGGATATGGATTATTATGTGTTCTTATTGTTGTATGAAAGTTAAGGACACTGTGCAGTTGGGGCTCTGGCAAGACCCGCAATGGCAGCATAGCTAAAAGGGAGAACCAGAAGGTAACAGACATGAGGGATCTCTGGCATAAGATACAACCCACCACACCGAACACTCGATATCCATAATCTCTCCAGATCTGCTCCTTCACCTAAGAAATATTCTACTGATAAAAGACTTGACTAAATAAATATGTTTTCAGCTTTGACTTGAACACTGAGACTGTGTCTGAGTCCTGAACACTGGTTGGAAGGCTGTTCCATAACTGTGTGGCTTTATAAGAGAAAAATCTGCCCCCTGCTGTAGTCTTCAATATTTGAGGTACCAACAAATAGCCTGCACCTTTTGATCTAAGTAGGCGTGGAGGATCATATTGGTACAGAAGTTTATTTAGATACTGCGGCAGGAGACTATTAAGTGCTTTAAATGTCAGTAGTATTATTTTATAATCAATGCAAGATTTAATTGGGAGCAGTGTAGATTGATTGAAACAGGGGTGATGTGCTCATATTTTCTAGATCGCGTAAGGACTCTTGCTGCTGCATTCCGAACTAACTAAAGCTTATTTATGCACTTACTCAAACACCCAGACAGTAAAGCATTACAGTAGTCTAACAAAAATCATTACCTAGTTTTTCTGCTTCTTGTAACGACATCATATTTCTAATTTTAGCTAAATTTATAAGGTAAAAAAAAGCGATCCTGGTAATATTATTCACGCGAGCCTCAAAGAAAGACTAGGGTCAATAATTACACCAAGGTCTTAGACTGCTGTACACACTGGAACAGAAACACCATCCAGAGATGCTACATAATCGAAAAGTTTACTTCTAGCTGCATGTGGTCCTAGTAAAAGTACTTCCGTCTTATCTAAGTTGAGCAAAAGGACGTTATCAAGCATCCACTGTCTAATGTCTTCTAGATACTCCTCAACATTGTTAAGCTGATCTCTCTCATCTGGCTTTGCTGAAATATACAGCTGTGTATCATCAGCATAGCAATGGAAGCAAATACCACGTTTATGTTGATTTTACCCAAAGGCAGTATATATAAAGAGAAAAGCAGTGGGCCTAAGACAGATCCTTGCAGAACACAAAACTTTACCTCATAAAGTGTGGAGAACTCACCATTTATATCAACAAACTGATAGGGATCAGTTAAATAAGACCTAAGCCAGGAAAGAGCTGTTCACTTTATTCCAACAACGTTCTCAAGTCTAGCAAGCAGAATAGTATGATAAATGGTGTCAAAAGCTTCATTAAGGTCGAGCAAAACAAGCAAAGAGACAAAACCCTGATCAGAGGCCAATAACAGGTCATTTACCACCTTAACTAGCGCCGTCTCTGTGCTATGATGAGGCCGAAATCCTGACTGATACATTTAAAAAATGTTATTCATAAGTAGATGTGAGCAGAACTGCTGTGCTACAACCTTTTCCAAAATCTTGGAGATAAAGGGGAGGTTTAATATTGGCCTGTAGTTGGACAGCTGACAAGGGACAAGATCAGGTTTCCTAATTAGGGGGTTGATAACTGCCAGTTTGAAGGATTTAGTTATATAATCAGTGCTTATGGAGAAGTTTATAAATTTTTAAACAGGTTCAATTACCTCTGTAATTATTTGTTTGAAGAAATTTGTAGGCAAGAGATCAAGAATGCAGGCTGATGATTTTAATGAGGAAATAAATAAAATTAAGTAATTCTCTTGAATAAGGGTAACATTTTGTAACTGATGGATTATAATTACACTGCTGTCTACAGGGTTATTTATAAAATAGTTTGTATTTATTTTTATCATCTGGATTTTTTGCCTGATGTTTTCAACTTCATTATTAAAAAAGTTCATGAAATCATTACTACCTAATGATGGTGTGCATGTTAGTGCAGTGCTTATTTTTCCTGTTAATTTTGCTACCATGATGGATAAAAATCTAGGATTATGCTTGTTATTTCTATGAGGGTGGAGAAATATGCTGATCTAGCAGCACTAAAAGATTTTCTATAACTCAGGAGGCTCTCCTTCCATGCTATTTGAAAAAATGTAAATTTGCTTTGACACCATTTACCTTCTAATTTCCAAGTGGTCTGTTTTAAGGTGCACGTATGATCATTATACCACTGTGCAAATTTTTTCTTACTGATTATTTTGGTTTTAATGGAAGCTACATCATTTAGAGTGTAACAGAACATTGATTTTTTAGGCATTCAGTGGCCCAGTCGGGGGGTCAGACAGAAATATAATTAATATAGTAATTTCCGGAAGATTCCGGAAAACTGTAACCTGGTGAGGTACTATTGCAATGACTTAGGCATTTTAATGCATTTTAAAAGAGATTAGGTGATGGTCTGAAATAGCTTCAGACTGTGGAATAATGACTATATATATATATATATATATATATATATATATATATATATATATATATAGTCATAATTCCACAGTTTATATATTGTAATTTTATATATATATATATATATATATATATATATATATATATATATATATATATATATATATATATATGTATATATATATATATATATAATAATTATTATAATTTCTTTTTTTATCCAAATGTTAATAATATATCAAGAGTGTGTCCACCACTATGAGTGGATCCTATAACATTCTGATTAATTCCAACTGAATCTAGAATGGACACAACTGCTGCTTTTAAGGAGTCTTCCTGATTATGAAAATGAGTATTAAAGTAACCAACAATTAATGTTTTGTCTAAAGAAGTAGTTTAATTTGTGGTTTAAATCTGCAAATTCTATGAGAAAATCAGAGTAGGGCCCTTGGGATCTATAAATAATTACTAGATCAATTTCTAATTAGATTAGACCTGCTTTCAGACACCAAATATTGTATGTTGGTGTAAAGAACCTCAAAAGTTTTACATTTGTGTTTAGTTTAAAGTGTGACGCTTAGATTATTATAATAGATATCTGCGACTCCTCCTCCTTCGCCATTTGGACGGGGCTGGTGTGTGTAATTACTATACCCAGGAGGACTCACTTCATTTAATGCTACATATTCATTCAGTTTAATCCACGTTTCTATTAAACACATTATATTAAAACTCCTGGTCTGTAAGAACTTTGTTTATAGTCAGCGCTTTTGACGTGAGAGATCTAATATCCCAAAAGTGTTAAATAGGGTTGAGGTCAAAGCTCTATAGCAGGCCACTCAAGATCTTCCAATCCAATCTATAAAATCATATGTTCATGGAGCTGGTTTTGTGCACAAGGGCATTGTAATGCTGGAGCAGATTTGGGTCTCCTAGTTCAAGCGAAGCGTAATTCTATACACTATACCATTGTGTACCTTCAACTTTGTGGCAACAGTTTAAGGAAGACTCACATGTGCATGAAAAAGTAACATACACTAATATCTAATAACTTAAATGTATTTTTTTCAACATCTGATACAACAAATACACTCTTTGGATCACTTGCTCAGGCACTCATTTGTTTGAAGCAAAAATGTTAGCTTTGGTCAGAATTGTGCTGGATTTTTAGCCGTGTGGGAAAACAAATGAAAAAAGTTAGGATGGCAACACACGCATTCATGCATACAGTTACACCTAGAAGTTTTATATTTCGTCCACCTACTGATATTGAGGCAAAAACCTCACAGGGAGATCATTCACAGGAATTCCTCATAGACAATTCCGGATCCTGAAACTGTGAAGTGTCGTTTTGTTAAAGAATGGCAAAATCTTACAATATTTCATGGCTAATATTATTTATTAAATATTTGTGTGTGTTTGTGAGTGCAGATATCAACGAGTGTAATACAGGAAGGCACACGTGCAGTGCAGATCAGACCTGCTATAACACCCACGGATCTTTTCAATGCCAGTGTCTACCAGGCTACCAGAAGAGCGGTGACCAATGTGTGGGTGAGAATCCTGCTTTCTGTACAATCTTTTTGTTTTAGCTACATCTTCACCCAGTGATGTGTTCACCTCTTGACTAGGGGTTCTTTTTTAAGTCCTGAAGTGATTTGCCAATAATTAGGTACTTCATACATTTCGAGTTTCATTTGATTTTTTGGAACCCAAACAAGTTAGTTCCTTATCAATTATGTTATTGTAATAATTAACAGTAGTTTACTTGTGAGTCCATTTGATGATATATAATAATAAAAATAATAATAATAAATCACCTTGCATACAATAATCAGAAAGCTAGAATTCCTGTAAAGCTTTACCATGGAAACTGTTACTGAGAGCTCTTTCCATTAATACTTAAAAAACATATAACAATTAAATATTTTTACTTTTACTAAACAAAAACAAGTGAATTAACAATTTCTATAGAAATGTTTACTTTTACCAAACAAATACAAGTAAATAAACAATTTCTATAGAAATGATACGAGCAAGTAGATTAATTTAAACTTGTCATTTAAATGACAACCAGCATTATTACTAAAAAAAATGTATCAACATTTTCTGGGTAGCATTATAAAATACCTTGTTTTCATTGAAAAATCCTTCCTTAGCACGAATAACAGCTTTACACATTCTTGGCATCCGGACAGCTTCTCCAAACATTCACCTGAAAAACTCTTTTAAAACTTGCCAAAGATGATCTTTACTAGATTTCTTTCTGACTTTGTGATCCAGTTCATCCCAGAGCAGTTCAATAGGACATAGGTGCAGTGACAGGGTAGGATTCCATGATAGATTGCATTCCAGATGACTGTTTACTCTCTAAATGACTATTACAGAGCTTGGATGTATGATTTGGATCATTGTCTTGTTGTATGTTGAAGTATGGAACGTAGCCATGTTCGTTCAGTTTTTCTTTCACCTGTAATAAAGTCTCAAACCTTTCCTGCTCCAAAGAACCCCAAACCATTAAACTTCCACCTCCATGTTTGACTGTGAGGGTGAGGCAGTCTGCTAACATCTTCTCTCCTGTTCTTCGTCATACTCATTCTTACAGAAGTTCTTCTGTCCATAGAACGTTCTTTCCGTCCTTCACTGTTCAATTATTTTGTTATTGTCTTTTACACAGTTTGTTGCACGATAGCAAATGAAACAAACATGTGTCTCAAAAACATTTTTTTGACAGTCACTGTATGACCTATTTGCTGTTAACTGAGGAGCAGCTCACATACACAACATTAGAGAAATAAACTTTTGGACAGTCTTGGCGACCACTGTGAACAAAACATGTTTTTGTGTGTGTGTGTGTGTGTGTGTGTGTGTGTGTGTGTGTGTGTGTGTGTGTGTACACAGATAGAGATGAGTGCCTTATGTCACACTACTGCATGCACAGATGTGTGAACGTCCCCGGATCCTACTACTGCGAGTGTAACCCTGGCTACCAGCTTGCCAGCAACAACCACAGCTGTGTGGGTGAGAGATTCAATCCAGCAAATCTGATTCTGTACACAAGCATGTGTGTAACGCTCAGGTCATTCTTTTTCAAATGTCAAACAGGAGAAAAAGACGTAGAGATGCACTTTAATATTTGAATCATTATCTGAAGAAGACCCCAAGGAGAGACAGAAAAAATTATTTAGGTATAAAATGTACATCAAAAAATGCACTTTGCTTTTATTTGGAAAAGTCCCCAGTTTCAGCCAAACCTGCAACCCCATTTGTTTATACTCTTAGTACATCTGTTAGTAACACTGTGTCCAGGCTTTTTCATTTTTTCTCTCCAGCACACAAAAGATAAGAAGTGGAAAAAATGCTGAGAGAGAGAGAGAGAGAGAGAGAGAGAGAGAGAGAGAGAGAGAGAGACATCAGTGAACAGTTGATAACATTAATTAAACTATAATAAATGGACATTTGCTGTCACCCAGATCAGGATGGGTTCCCTTTGTCTGGTTCCTCTCAAAGTTTCTGCTTCATACCATCAGGTGTTTTTCCTTGCCATCGGCTCGCTCATAAAGATAAACTTAAAGGGACTTATTTATGATGATAAAAATAATAATTGTAATTTATTTATCTCTGTAAAGCTGCTTTGGGTCAATGTTTATTGTTAAACGTGCTATAAAAATAAAATTTTACTGAATTGAATTGAATTGAACATTCATGCCCTAATCAGGTTTTTATAAACACAAGTCTCAGCTGGACCACGGAGAAAAAAAATATTTTGAATTACAACACGTTATAACATGAGGACACAAACTATTTCTAATAAAAGGCTTCTAAGCTGGGTTCATCCCACGTTCTCCACCAAACATAGTAAAGAGGAGAGTAATTTAAAATAATAATTCTCTGTACTTTGTACAGTCTAATGCATCTATTTTTAGTTCTGCTCCAAAGGCTATTTGGATAAAAGAGTGATAGGTTAAATAATGGCATGTTACTGCAAGACTGGATAAATCTACAGTCTGGACTAGGATTCCAGACTGTAGCTTCTTCATAGCATTTTGTATTTCTTTAAACTTTTGGTGGGGCTGTTGCATCTGTTTGCATGCCCTACATATGCTTTGTTCTATAATTACAATGCAGAAATCATAATGTGATTATATACTGTATGTATAAGTGTTTGTATGTACGATTATATGGACTTTCCCAGCCATATTTAGTTTTCCCCCAAAAATGTTACCCCAAAGTTGGAGGCATGCAATTGTGTAGAATGTCTTTGGATGCCCTAGCATTATATTTTACCTTGATTTAAAATAGGAGGCCCAAACCTGTTCCAGCATGACAATGCCCCTGCGCAAAAAAGCACCCTGAAGTTATGGTTTGCATGGGTTGGAGAGGAAGATCTCCTGCTATAGAGCTCTGACCTTAACTCTATTCAACAACTTTGGGATGAATAGGAATGCTGACTGCACCCCAGACCTCCTCACCTCACCTACAACAGTACCTGCCTTTATTAACACCCTTGTAGCTGAATGAACACAAATCTTCCAAGCACACTCCAATATCTAGTGGAACATCACCAAAACCAAATCAACAACATGTCTGTTAGATCCTATTTTAACTAAACTACTTAAAGAAGTGTTACATACAGCTGGTGAGCCTCTTCTGAATATTATGAATTCCTTACTATCTTTAGGTCACGTCCCTAAACCCCTCAAGTTGGCAGTTAATAAGCCCCTCATTAGGAAACCTAATTTGGATCCAAAAAAATCATATTACAGACCCATTTCAAATCTTCCCGTTTATGTCTAAGATTTTAGAAAATATCGTGTTTGCCCAGTTCTGCTCCTTCTTACAAGAAAAAAATACCTTTGAAGAGTTTTCAGTTTTCAGGCCCCATCATAGCACAGAAACTTCTCTAGTTAAAATCACAAATGACCTGTTTTTAGCTTCAGACCAAAGCTACATTTCTCTGTTAGTTTCACTAGATCTTAGTGCTGCATTTAACACTATAGCTCATGACTTTCTCATAGATTGTTTACAGAAATACATCGGCATTCAGGGACAGGCATTGAGCTGGTTTGAATCCTACCTGTCTGATCGTTACCATTTTGTAGATTTAAATGGAGAACTATCCAGGTAAAATGCAAGTAATTTATGGGGTGCCACAAGGTTCAGTTCTGGGACCTCTCCTTTTCACAATATATATGCTTCCTTTGGGAAATATTTATAGAAGGCATTGGATTAGCTTCCACTGTTATGCTGATGATACCCAGCTATTTATCTCATCAAAACCATACGAGATATCTTATTTGGCTCGATTAACTGAGTGTGTAAAAGAATTTAAAGATTGGATGATGCCTTTC
Source organism: Silurus meridionalis (assembly GCF_014805685.1). Taxonomy (NCBI): domain Eukaryota; kingdom Metazoa; phylum Chordata; class Actinopteri; order Siluriformes; family Siluridae; genus Silurus; species Silurus meridionalis. Next base: position 4,899,694 of record NC_060911.1, on the reverse strand, counting down.
TATTATTAAATTCTGATAAGAAAGAGATGTTGCTAATCAGTAAAAAAAAAAAACACAGAAGCTCCAGCAATTCAACTTGCATTTAGAAGCATGTACTGTAACTACTAGTTAAACTGTAAAAGACCTGGGAGTTATTTTAGTCATCAACTTGTCTTTTGAAAATCATATCCCCTATATAACAAAAACAGCCTTCTGCCACCTAAGAAATATTGCTAAGCTAAGAAACATGTTGCATGATGCATTCATGACCTTCAGACTGGACCTTTGTAATGCATTACTCGGTGGTTGTCCTGCATCATTAATAAACAAGCTACAGTCCAGAATGCAGCAGTCAGATTTCTTACAAGGTTAAGAAAATATCACCATATAACCCCGATTTTATCATCCCTACACTGGCCCTAAATGGTTTGTCTCCCATGTTTCTATCCAGTCTTCTAACAAGCTATAATTCATCACGCTCCTTGAGATCTCAAAACTCTGGACTTCTAGTAGTTCCTAAAATAGCAAAGTCTACTAAAGGTGGTAGACCATTTTCACATTTAGCTCCTAAACTTTGGAATAGTGTTCCTGACAGTGTTTGTGGCTCAGACACACTCTCCCAGTTTAAGTGCCGATTAAAAACGTATCTTTTTATCAAGTCGTACACATAAAACACATCACATATAACCTTGTGCTCCAGTACATCTGATTAAATGCACATTATCAACTTGTGCTTGTTAATATTATGAACAGCAGCTACGCTAATTCCTCTCCACTGCTTCTCTTTTTCTACCCATCCTGAGGCATCCTGAGGTTGCACCAGCTCCAGTTGTGTCCCACCTCATGAAGATTATGGATCTTAAAAGAAGTAGATGCCAACCCCGCAAACATCCTGAAGCATCTAGAGACGTACCAGCGCCATTCGGATCCCACTTCATGTAGAGTTTGGACATTGGACCTCTTTGTTAAAGGCTCTGGCATTGAGAAGCTGGTGTTGGATCTTTGATCACATAAGTTCATTGATCTCAAATGTTGAGCTATTTTATGAGTTGCTCAGTAGCTACTGTCAACTGACTGTATAAGACTGTAGAAAGGACATTAGTCATAATCACACAATGCCGTGCTCATGGTTGTTCTCATTCTCTGGTGTTTTGTATTGTTTTAAGATTAATAATCACACTCTTGATCTCACCCAAATGAGGATGGGTTCCCCTTTTGAGTCTGGTTCCTCTCAAGGTTTCTTCCTCATAACATCTAAGGGAGTTTTTTCTTGCCACAGTCGCCCCAGGCTTGCTCATCAGGGAAAAATAAACATAATTTAATTTAATTCTTACATTTTGTAAAACTGCTTTAAGACAACATCCATTGTGAAAAATGCTAAAGAAATAAACTTGAACTTGAACTTAAGCATCTTTCCAGGAAATTGGAGGTTTCTATAACAGCAAATAAATTAAATGTGAAATTGGATGTTCAAAAAGCATGTATTCAACTTTTGTCCCTGTAGTATATGTATGTATTTATATGTATGAATGTATATTTGTATGTATATTTGTATGTATTTGTGTATTTATGTATGTATATATGTACATGACCACATCATTATTAGGAAGAAAAAACTTTAGGGCAAAAAAAACTCCATGTACCAGACATTGAAGTTTATAGAGCATTACCTAAAGATAGTCTGCAGTGCATGAGTGCTTGCTAGGAGTAATTACTATTTTTTCGTGTGGGATAATCACATTTACATTGCATTTTTTATTCTCAAATTCACTGTTTCTTTCATTGTTGTGCCAGTTTGAAGACCACCTTAATATAATCTTTGTTTCAGACGTGAATGAATGTCAGAGTCAGCCATGCGACCATCAGTGTTACAACCTTATTGGCTCCTTTATCTGCCACTGTCGCCAGGGCTACGAGCTAGCATCCGACTCCGTTTCCTGTTTAGGTGGGTCTTATTTTTTTTAGCTGTCAATATCTTTGTCTTAAAGCAATCCCAGTCTTGACATTTATTCTTCACACCTCCATAGTCAGTCCAACGTCTCACTAACAAACAAAATCGAAACGCTTCAAATTATCTTGCTATATTATTACATTTCTTGTTGCCATAACTAATCAAAGAAGTTTGATGTTTTATATATATATATATATATATATATATATATATATATATATATATATATATATATATATATATATAATATTTTTGGTTAATTGTACTGCCTTAAATCTGGAAAAAGGGATCCAATGAATGTCATATGGGCTCCCATCATTTGATAATACATTTCATGAAAAATCATTAAAAAATATTAGGTAACTATTTCTCATTTGTTGAGCACATAATAACAAGCTTTCACCTGGATATGCGCCAAAAATACTTAGGTTGCAGTTACGGCATTTGGCCGACGCACTTCCGCAGCGATTTACATGTATCTCATTTATACAACTGAGCAGTTGAGTGTTTAGGGCCTTGCTCAGGAGCCCAACCTAAGGGGCTTCTTAGAGTTTTCTGGGATTTGAAGTCATGACCTTCCAAGCAACAAGTCGAAAATCTTAACCACTTAGCTACCACTTCCTTAGAAACCTTCTTAGACACAACCAGATAGTTTCAAAAATTTATATCTAATTGTATAGTTACCAATGATTTTAGAAAACAGAAAGTACGTAGATATGTTGACATGATGAATAATGTAATCGAGGAAACTTTTTGGAGTCATTATTAGGGGGTTCAAGCATTTTATAGAATGTTTTTCAGAATCAAACTGAAGTCGATTCTACTTCAGCATTTGATTTGTAAAAAATCTATTCCAATAAAGGGATATTGAAACAAAAGATGCTGTTGTAGTTTTGATGCCCTTATATTAACATAACCTTATGTAATGTAAAGTAATACTACATGTACAGTAAGGTAAACTCATGTTTCACCACTTGTTCAGAAATTATACTATCACTAACACTGCTGTGCATGTTCTAAACCACTTCCTTTTCCCGTTTCGCTTGCAGACATTGACGAGTGTGCCTTCTCCCGCTACATGTGCCAATATGCCTGCATCAACAGCCCTGGAGAATATTCCTGCACTTGCCCTGTAGGATATGAGCTCCAGGGAACAAGAATGTGTCAAGGTACTTGGCTTTGGCTTCTTTTTTGGGAGTGAAATATGCTGATCTCTACAAACTCCATGCCCATTTCGGATCCGTATCAAAATTGGACATGTCAGTGCTGAAGGAGATATATGACGGAATATGAGCTCGGCAATTTTAACCAGACTGTCATGGAAAGAATGTGAAAGAGAGCAAACAAGGCATTAGTGTTTCAGCCTCCGAAAAGGAGATTTATGTCTGTGGGGTGTGTGTATGTATATATATATATATATATATATATATATATATATATATATATATATATATTTATATTTGTTTAGTTTTTTTTTTCTCAAAGAGTTTCAAATGAGAAACTGTGTTATTTTTTCCTCTTCCACGAGTCTCCTGATGAATCTCTGCTTCTGTGTCAGAAATAGTTGCCTTCGGTTAAGGGGTGTACTTTGATGCTGAGAGGTGTTTGATGTGTGCGAGTGCATATGTGTGCATCTGTATAAACTCCAGGCTTGCCTTAGTTGTAAGAATAGGGATTGCCCATGCTTTCCAATATCCCCCTTTACTGTAACAGCGAGACCAGGGGTTTAGTAAGTAAGACTCTGTGGGCTTGTGTGCCAGGCAGAGATTAAGCCTAAGCCTCTTGATTTAATGGAGACACACACTAAAAGAAAAACCCTGGGAAACTGGCACATGTAAAATTTGGTTGACAATGGTTTCATTTTTTTTTTTTTTTTACAGACTGGTACTAGAGTTATGCAGTATTTATAGCATGGTGAAATCATAAACATGGAAAATGTTTAGAATAGCATGACTCTGTGGTAGTGCTGGCTGCATTGCAAATTGCGTGCTATTATTTTATTTTATTTTTAAAATAGAATTTAAATAGAAGTAGAAGAATAAGACATTCTGGAAAATGTTTTATTGGAAAATCAATCAACTTCTAGGTAGTAACAGTAACTTTGCTACCCAAAGGTGTTATCTCATGTGTTGTTTCTATGATATACTGTACACATATATTTCCTTTCCGTTTGATCTCAGACATTAACGAGTGCGAAACCGGCCACCAGTGCGGTGAGGACGAAATGTGCTGGAACTACTATGGAGGCGTCCGGTGTTACCCCAAAAACCCCTGTCAAGAGCCTTATGTGCGCACGTCAGAAAAGTAAGTTCACCTGACACGATCCTCATGCCTGTTTCTAAAGGCTAAGATTGTTTGTTCGAGCTGCACAGATTCAACAGACTGGATTTACATTCGATCGCCATAAGTATGTGGACACCTACTCTTCTGGGAAGGCTTTTCACTAGATTTTGGAAGGCAGATATGTGGCACAAGCTCACAACACGATTGATATCTGGTGTAAAGTTGGTCTTTCTGCTAATCCCAAATATGTTTAATATGCAAAGATATTGTGGACGATTATGCATAACTTATTGGACACAGCTTGGGGCAGACACACACACACTATACGGGTGTCATAGTCAGATGTCCACATTTGGCCATACGGTGTACCATTTTGGTCTGTTTGTAGGTTAAACATTTACAGGTACCAACTGTTGAGGTACCAAATTGTTGTATGTTTGCTGTAAATTGCTATATGAGAGCAGGTGATTGACTGGTCATTTAAGAACATTTTTTTGCGTAAAGAAGCTCTTGGGTTGTTTTCCCAGTATATTTTTGGTCCCATTAGTCACATTTTCCCTCAAAAAAAAGAAACAGCTTATTTCTATATTATGAAAGTATTCTAAACGTAATCTATATATATTCGATATAATTGTTTTTAATAGAAAACGTGAGCGTGTTTGCAGAGTACTTTTAGTAATAGTGGTCAAAGAACTAGCACAATGTGCCCTGAACTGTGTATTTTGAGCTTTTTTACTAGCATTCTGGGAATCCGAGGTGCATGCGAGCACTGAGAGAGTCTGAGATCACATGCCAGGTTCTACAGTTTGCTCACAAGCCTTAATGCTCATTTTTACTGACTGCACTTCTGCCCACACTCACAATCTTGGCTAAGCAGTTTAAATGTGAAAGCATCATAAGCACCAAAACTCAGGACAAGGAGTTCATGGCAGATCTAAACAGAACAAAATGGCTTGTTTTTTGTGAGCATAGAAAACCTGTACTCTGTCTGAAACTGATATTGTATATTGAATATTGTGAATTGTGTTTTGACTCCAGCATGAAGTTCCATGAAATCCATGTAAAATACTCTACCATTCACAGCTATAGCTGCTGCTGCTGTGTAAAAGACTTTTTTTTTCTTTCCAGCCGGTGTGTCTGCTCATCTACCAGTGCGTGCCGTGGCTTGCCACAGTCCATTGTGTATAAGTATATGAACATTCACTCTGACCGTACCGTACCAGCAGATATTTTTCAGATCCAAGCCACCAACATCTATAGTAACACGCACAACACCTTCAGGATCAGAGCCGGCAACGAGGGAGGAGAATTCTTCCTCAGGGTGAGTAATGAAATAGTAAATAAGAAATAGTAGAGACTGTAACACGATGCCAAATCTCATTCAGATGGGAGCTCCAATTCCCAGCATTCACCATGGGCTCCAAATATGGCGACACAGACTACTCCTTAAACTGCACACATCTGCTTACATGACCTTCCCTCATCTAATGTGGCAACTACCGCTTAAATAACGAAGCGGCTAATTTATGGTTTTTCCCAGTTTCACATGCTTCAAGCCAAAAAACGGAGCTCCATAACATTAGACCAATGAAACTGCCGAACGGGTTCAGCTGAACCAATGAAACTCTTTATATTAAATCAGATGCGCTTCCACTGAATCAGACCGCACCGCATCATAAATATGGATAAGGTTCCTCAGACGTTTGACCTGCCGCTCAGACTGTCTAGAGGAAATGCGAATCATTCGTCACGCTGAAAACAACTGGGCATGAAAAAACGCACTTCACCTGTGTTCTGAGCTGCACGCCATCGGGAGAAAAGCATCACCGATGGTGATTTTTAAACGCACGACGATGCCAAAAGATAAACTCTCGAGAGAAATAGTTGTGAAAGGAAGGAGGAAGAGAGTGAACAATGACTTTCTTGGTAGGCTACTGTTTAGATACAAGCCGTGTAACAGACACTGTCTTCTGTTAAATCCTGTGTGAAGTTCATTACTTTCAGTGTAGACACCTGTGGCTTATAGACAGGTGCGGCGTATTTATGTTCAAAATAAAAATCTTTGTCAAATTCAGTGGGTGCGGTTTATATTTGGGTGCGCTTGCAAGTCTGGAAATTACGGTAGATGTGTATATATATATATATATATATATATATATATATATATATATATATATATATATATATATATATTTATTTATTTATTTATTTATTTATTTATTTATTTATTTATTTATACACCAGCTAATCCAGAAAAAAAAATTCTAAAAAGGAACTGGTCTGTGGTGTCCTAAAGGTTGTAGACTCCCACTCAAACAAATTGCACCTCCTACACATATCTGTATTTCAGTTTGCATAGAACATGTTATCTATAATCCAAAATACAGTTCCCACATTACTAATCTGTCCATTTGCATTCATGTTTTAATATTATATAAAGCCACTGATCACATTTCCTTGCTTATAGCGTTCCAGCAATGTCAGCGCAATGTTGGTGATGACCAAGTCCCTAGAGGGCCCCCTTGAGATCATCCTCGACCTAGAGATGATCACCCACCACACTACCACAAACTATCGCAGCAGCTCCTTATTACGGCTCACCATCATCGTGGGACCATTCTCCTTCTAGTGGCTGCTGTACCGCCTCTTCACACGTGTAAACATATCCAGTATGCTACGTTCTACCATCACCGTGCCAAGAATTTATCACCTGTGCAAGTCTTTTTTATATCCTTTCTGTTCTGTATAGTTGATCCTGCTCTTCTTTTAGGAACTTTTGATATGAATAAGGTATGGATGTTAAAAGGGATCGACTAGCAGGTAGTTGCAGGGAAATGTGTAGCTTAATTAATTAGAGACTTGACAACTAGACAATGTAAGAGTGTGCTTGACACAGCGAGACCGGGATCGATAGCAAGAAAAGGTATAGCAGCATAACAGTATAATAGCTTCTTTCTACTTCGGATTTCTGTTGTCTTGGCTGGATGGCCAACCTTTTTCATGACCCAAATTGCTAGTTATGTTTTTTTTTTCGCTTGAACCCTGTCACGTGGCTCTGAACACTCCAATTCAAAATGTTCTCAGGCAACATGGTTAAATAAGTGAATTCAATATCAAATCTTGATGTCAAAACATTGCATTTTAGCGTATTTTATACTACACTTTTTTTTAGTAGTCTGTTGTTGTGAGTGAAAGTTACATGTAGACACTGTTTATGCATTTGGATGATGGCACTTTTATAAATCAAAATTTTCTTTAGCATTTACCATTGGCCTTGGACAACCTGGGAAACGATGGCAAAGCCACACAAGTTCTCCACACATGGATTAAATGGACTAATGCAGTTGAAAGCACTTGGTCATCTATATCAGTTTCAGTAAGGTTACCCTGGGGGGAAAAAATCTTCAGGTTTTCAGGTTATCAATTATCCACATGTTAAGAGTGTATACATTTGAAATACAAGATGTAGTGAGGATCGTTGCAAAAGCACAAAGTTTTGTTGTCTTGTAACCATGCTATCACCCATTGTATGTAAGAGCAGTACTGATGAAGCCTGTCAAGCTTTAAGGTGTTTTGTCTTTAATTTGTATCCCTTGTAGAAAATGTAGTTCATTTTCCAAAGTCTAACATGCAGTGCCTTATATATATGAATACAGTAATAACTGCAATAGTCAACTATATTTGTATATTCAGTGTCATTCACATAAAAACAAAGCTCTATGCAGAAGGGAATCTTTTTCTTTATTTAAAACTGATTTCATACATATTCATGAATGTTTTTTGTACTCTAAAGCAGATGAGAATTGTTTTAAGAAATAAAGGATATATTTAAGATTCCTACTGACTATATTTTTTATATTAATTTAGGATTTTATATGATCATGTATACCATAGTAATGATATCAGAAGGTTGTTGTGGCAGGACTTTAACAACAGACTAATAGCTATTTATAAAAAGGTGTAATTTAACCAGAAATATATTAATCTTACAATCGTGTATGCTAATTAATCAAATTACCTTTGGCATTTTTGTGCCGTGTTCGAAAATTTAACGTTTAAGATTTCGAGATTAACGCGGTAGCAATACGTCAAAATATTTTGAGAATAAAGTAAAAACTACGAGAATAAAGTTAAAATATTTTAAATAAAATCGTTGCAATATTAGACTCAAGTAATATTTTTAGATAAAAAAATCTGAATTGTGTGGATGTTTAGCCGTTTTGCATTTAAACTTTATTTATTCAGAAAAAAATATCTGACAGACATTGAGCAAATTTAATCTTTTATGCAATCTGAAATGGTGACCTGTGCTCAACTCCAAGGAATGTTTACAGGATGAGAGCAATGATCAAACACAACTTTATTCTCAAATTGCTTTGACTTTAATATTGTAATCTTAGCGTTTTTCTTCTTTTTTTACGTACAGTAGCAATAAAATGCCTTCGTAGCAGACACACAAACCGAATAGCAAAAAGTTGGGACACGATGTTAAATGTAAATAAAAAGAGAATGCAAATTTGTAAATCTCATAAACCTGTATTTTATTTAGGATAGGACAAAGAAAATATAAAACATATAAATCCTTGACTTTTAATTTTGAGAAAAAAGAAGGTAATATTTTATTTGATGGCTGCAACACGAATCAAAAAAGTTGGGACGGAGTCGGTTTTTACACTGTGTAGCACAACCACTACAGTACAGTCCATATATGTCTGGGAAAATTTTGATATAGCAATGTTGTCCTATTTGTGTGATACAGGATTTTTTTTCTTTTGCATTCTGTTTTTATTAATATTTTACACAGAGTCCCAACTTTTTTGGAATTCGGGTATGGAAAGCAATATATGAATTATATTGCATACGCTACATACAGTGTACATTATACGGTTATATAAGAGGTGGTATTAAAAAGTTTTGAGACGAGCCCTGTTTACAAGAAAGTACTTTATTTATCCACGTTTACAGACTAATACCTTCAAAATAGTTCCTTGCACAGCAGGACAGCGCTCCCAGGGTTCCTGCCACTTCTGGAATGTGTCCTGAAAGTCCTTCTGCTATTCACACTGGATCTCCTCAAAGGTGTCAAAAAAGTGACCTTTGAGCTGGATCTTCAACTTACAGAAGATGGCGAAGTCTGCAGAAGCCAAATCTGGCGAGTAGGGTGGGTGAAGTGGTCAGGATAGCAGACGTGTTAACGCACATTGTAAGAATAGCACCGGTTGAAGGTTGGTGCTTCCTGTGCCTGTGCGCACAGCCTTGTGCTGCCATTTGTTGGTGTGTTACAAAACTATTATTTTTTTTTTTTCATTTTTTTGATACCACCACATATGTATACATATGTACACACAAACCTACTTAGACATATAAAAAAGATATTAAGTAATGGAATAACATGGAATAAAAATCTCTCTCCCCCGCCTAAAGTATAATCAGGGGAGCTAAACATCACAAAAATGACCTTTACAGTGAGCTTCCACGTCTCATGACTCTTGGAGGAGTCTTGGTGTCAGCACTTTATAGGGTTTTATTAATAACTTTTTTCTAGTATAATTAACAAGTTTATATGTAACTATAATTGGATGAAATCATGACGTCATTAAAAAATACCCATCGACTCCCCCTAAATGTTATTTACTGTAAAATGATAATATTTTTAACAGTCTATGTTGAAATAAGCAGAAAAGATTTGTCATAACAGATTAGCATGCTTTCGAACCCTCGATGCCCTGCACATCTCCTGAAAACATGTTTTGACAGGATATTTACTGGCAGTCCTCTACAAGGAAAAAAAAAGTACTTCAGGAAAGTTATGTATCCAGATTGACACACAGGATATAGATGGATGAATGGATGGATGGAGATATCCCCATAAAAAATTGAGGGAGATTTATGGATTATTTTGGCAAGTATCCCAAATTATGTTCGAGTAATAAACAGCTTTATTTTTATTGTTGTTGATCCTAAGGGCTGAGACGTTGGAAACCAGCTGTGTTACTCACCGTTTCCCATCTGTAAACTGGCTACTGAACAAATGTAACTCCATGCTGACTCATTATAAAAGGTGTAGCCTGAGTGATCTTGGATTGTATGACATATCCCACTTTTAAAATGACTTCACACTTTTCATGGAAAATGCCCCACTGTGATTTACCACACATACACACACAATATTAGAATGCTCTTTTTATTTATGATTTATGATTACTAATGTTTCTGGTTATCATGGACACAAGCTATGGTCTACTTGTTCTCACTTGCTTGATTTGATTCCTTTTGATTCGATTTAAATTTATTGTCATTGTGCAAAGTTCATGTTCGGAGCCACTGAAATGCAGTAAGCATATAACCAGAGGTGCATAAGTGACCCATTTACAATAAATAGATGAGTTATAGCTAAATATGTTAATAAATATCTAAAATGAGGGTATATGTAGATGGGTGAGAGTGATTAATGTACAGAAGGTGCATTAGGTAATAAGATATAGTATAAATAAAGTATGGTAAGATATGGCAATTTGAACCACAGTAGCTCGTCTTCGATCCCATCGTGCTTAAATGAGCTTCACTCGCCCATGACCCTGTCACCGGTTCACCGCTGTTCCTTCTTTGGACCACTTTTGATAGATACTGAGCACTGCAGACCAGGAACATCCTACGAGAGCTGCAATTTATGCTCTGATCCAGTCATCTAGATGTCACAATTTGTCAAACTCGCCAAATTCTTACGCTCACCCATTTTTCCTATTTCTTACAAGTCAACTTAAAGTTACAGTATATGATCAGTTTTAGTGCAACCACAGAAAAAAAAGCTAGTTTTCAGTCTGCTTGTGTGAGCTCTGAGGCACCTGTAGCATCTGTCCAATGGGAGAAGGGTTAATAGTTAGCAGCTTAGCAGCTAGCAATCTAGGATTTACATCTATGGTCTTTGGCAGATGCTCGTATCCAGAGAGACTTACAATAAGCTTACTGAGCAGTTGACGGTTATGGGCTGTATTTAAGGTCCCAGCAGTGGCAGCTTGGTGGTGGTTGGATTTGAATGCATGACCTTACGATCAGAAGGCGAACGTCCTAATCACTGAGCTCTAACATTTTCAAGGCTTTGCAGTGTTGTCTTGTGAAAGTCAACTACTGTACTTTTATATTTATGCTTATGGCATTTGGCAGATCCCCTTATTCATAGTGATTTACAGTTCAATGACCTTATTCAAACTGTACAGCTGAGCAGTTAAGGGTTAAGGGTCTTTTATTAAGGACAAATAGTGCTGGGTTTTGAACCCATGGACAATCGAATGGCTGTATGTTGAGTTATTTTCAGAGGACAGTAAATCTGTACTGCTATACAAGCTGCATATTGACTACTCTAAACTATATCCAAGTTTTTATTTCTATAGTTTTATTTCAAAAGAAATACTAGAATGCTGAAAGGAGGGTGCCTGCCAAATGCCTATATATAATTTGGCAGTTATCCTTATCAAGAGCAACTTACATTTATCTAATTCATACACCTAAGCAGCTATAGAGGCCTTGCTCAGAGGCCCAGAGTGGCAGCTTGATGTGGGTGGAATTCATTACCTTTGAAGCCAATGTCTTATCCACTAAGCCACCACCTCCCCATAAGTGTATATTATATAGAGGATTCCCATCACACCCACATCACCAGCTTATTAACTTGAAAAAATAGTTTATTTGTTGTTGTTTTTGTTTTGTTAAATATTAGATAACTATTAGCATATTGCTGTGTTCATGTTAAACATTAGCTCAATCTTTAATAGACCTACAGTGAAATGCTAATATTTTAACAAATTTGAGTTTTACTTGGAATTGTTCTGTTCATTTATTCTAACAAACTGTATTTTCAATTCCAATATTTTTCCCCTCTTGGGCACATGACATGTTATGTAGTCAGTTGCCTTACTTCCAGGTTTGGTGAGAAAAACTGGGCCTGTCAAAAAGTTCCCAGAATTGTGACTCATGAGTCCCGATTGGAGGAGTTTTTCTCCCAGTTGTAAGGTGAGATTTACTGTGTTTATCATATAATGTGAATTCAGCAACTGCTCTTTGTTGAGAGGTTTGTGCTTTCTTTATTTCAGCATGCCAAACTGACTATAAAGGCCCTATTCATTGAATTACATGTATATGCATAAATTAGAAAAGGCTAAGCTCTGCATGCAGTCTTAATAGCTGCTCGGCTAACAGGAATATAATCTCAATGCTTTGCTTTTATTTCACTGTTAATGCAGGTTTAAATACTCAACAGGCAGTGTTTAGCTCAAACAGTGCGGAAATCCTGGTCTAATTACATTTGGCATCAGATGTCAAAGTTGTACTCTACAATGAAATGCTATTGGTAATATGTCATTAGAAAATGAAGTGGATCGAGCAACTATATTGAATAGTGCATCGCTGTGTCCATTACAAGTTGAGTGAGATCAGGGAGAAAGCCAGCACTCACTTGGTTTGTTGATTTGAAACATATTTAGACTAACCGTTCAATGTGGGTATGATAAATATCTTGCTACTCTATAACTTAGTCATGGACATGTATTTGTTCCAGGCAGTCTTGCTCATGGTCATGGCAAAGAGTAATATCAGGAAGGACCAATCGCAGTTGGGTGAAGCTCCTGAGGATACTGATTTGCAGTAAAACTAAGCCAGGAGGCACTCAGTCATGCAGGGTGTGTTTACCATCTCCCTTGTGTTTTTTTCCAAGATGTGATCAGTCACTGTCATCTCAGGTCCATTATCCGGTTCTGCTGGCCAAACGTTCTCTGGGTCTCCTGAGACTCGCTTTCTGCTACATTGGGTTGCAGGGAAAAGGAAAAGTTATTTCTTCTGAATCACCTCCTGCCTGTCTTTATTTTTCCAAAATAGGTCAGATTCTCACGATCCAAAAAATGATGGGTGTGAGTGCACGGTTGGTTAAAGCACAGGAATTAGTGATATGCTGGATGCAAACTTCATCGTACAGGGCAAAGGGAATGATGGAGTCAGCTCGTACCTCAAGAGCCATTCTCAATGACTACGTTTCAGATATCGAGGATGCTTTATGTAACAGAAAGGGAACAAATTGTTTGAAAAAAGCCTCAACAGATTCTGCTTAGAACCCTGATTGTGTTTTTAGTGGGGTTGCAGAGGTCAACAGTTGGGGTAAAATAAGCCATCAAAAGTACTTGAGCAAGCATATGAAAAAAAATATATATAATTGAAAGTATCTTCAGAAAGAAATGCGTTTTATTCGGTCTGTGGGGAGAAGATCACAAGGATATGTGGAATGTGATTTATATCCAAAAATGCGACTTTTCTATTTCCAAGTACATTCTGTTGATGTGCAGGATTACGATGAAGTCGAGGTATTTTCAGGTTTAATTGTTTCTCCCATAGGATATAAAGTGAGAGCTTAAGAATCACATAGCATTTGAATGATTTGATATGTAATGCAAAAAAAATTAAATAAAATTGCATCCAGCTGCTTGCATTCTTTCATATGTAGTAGATGCTACAACTAAGAGAATTTATTCCTGAAATCCTTTGTGTATCAAATATATAGTTTAACATTGAATCTGTGCAGGAAAGTATATAAGGCCTAGTATAAATATATAGCATAAAGCGTGTCATTTGATTTGCTATATTTCTATAATTTATTACTTCAACATTTCTCATTGGCTCAAAAGTATTTGTCTCTTTCTTACTCTCCTGTACCCCAAACTAAGAATTATCCTGTCCCAGTGTAAATATGTAAAACAATGATAGTAATAACAAATGTTAAAATGGTACAAACAATAACAGGTTTTATTTACCAGAACAACTACAAATTAACACTTAAATTACAGATCTGTAGATCCAATCCATTAAAATATTCTAGAGTGGAAGCACTCAGTGTACAGTATATCATTCCAGACTGGCAGTTCAGTCGCAGTTTCACGATCTGTATTAGTGTCTACTTAGTTACATTTATTCGATTCTACCCAGTATGGACAAGTTTGTGAACACCTGATACACGGTAAGATTCTAATGTGCTTTTTGAACACTTCATTCCACATTTAATTCCCATTTGTTATTATAACAACCTCCACTGTTCTGGGAAGATGCCTCTAGATTTTGAAGTGTTTTCGTGGAGATTTGTGTTCATTCAGCCACAAGGGTGTTAGTAAAGTCAGGTACTGATGTAGGTGAGGTGAGGAGGCCTGGGGTGCAGTCAGCATTCACATTCATTCCAAAAGTGTTTGATAGGGTTGAAGTCAGAGCTCTATTGCAGGAGATCTTCCACTCCAACAGATGTAAAGCATATGTTCATGGAGTTTGCTGGAACAGGTTTGGATCTCCTAGTTCAAGTGAAGGCAAAATTTGATGCTACTGCATCCAAAGACATCAAAATAAATGTGTGCTCCCAACTTTGTGATAAGAGTTTGGGGAAGAACCACTTATGTCTGAAAATGGGTGTCCCAATAATCTTAATCTATTTAGTCTATATATCCAATATATTCAAATTATAAGTAGAACAATAACCTAAACATTTAACATTTAAATTAGATGAGGTCACTCTAAGCTTTTGGCAGAGACCCCATTTACAAGTGGCATACAGAAAAGCCCACTCAAGTAACCACATTGACACACACACACACACACACACACACACACACACACACACACACACAACATCAAGTAAAGGGCCTATTTGTCAAACCATGTTGTGTTGGTTGTGTTTGTATTCCCTTACAGTCTGACTCCATATTATGTTACAAGCTTGTCATAGTGGTTACACCATACAGAAAAAAGCAGATGAAGAGTGCCTAGCCATTATTAGCATTTAAATCAAGCTAAGCCAAGGATGAGAAAGAACTAATTAACACTGATGCCACAAGTCTTAAGGGATCAGTCTTTATCACTCATCGCTCGCTGTACATCAGGACAGGCGATTAGCTGAAGATTTTGTTGAGCTCCATCACAAATTTTTTCTTCCTAGTGGTTAGACACTTCAAAAGCGATAGACATAACATCAGTGACATCTCTGCTTGCACTGCCAGCTGTTTCTATGGCACAAATGCTAATAAGCAGCATACGACTTTCGGAACTCTCTGAACTTTTGGAACCACATGGAATGAATGTCATTTCTTGGCAACCACTTTCACATCATCAGCCATTTTCAAATGTCATGCAGTTTTGCCTCCTACAGACTCATAAGCACTTGGCTGTAGGAAGAAATATGCACAAATGTATAAAAAAAAAAGCTGGGTGGAGCTCATTTTTTGTCCAAATCTTTGCAGCATGAATCCAACAAGGTGTTGGAAACATTCCTTAGAGATTTTGATCCATGTAGACCTGATTGCATCACATCATGGCTGCAGATTAATCTGTTGTGCATTCTTGCTGTAAATCTTTTATCCCCCACATCCCAAAGAACATCTAATGGGTTCAGATCTGGTGACTGAGGAGGCGTTTGAAGTTCTCTGAACTCTTTGTTCTATTCATGAAATTCACTTATAGCTGGATTTAAGGTTGAATCATTATCACCACCACCACCATCACCACCACCTGACTAAACTGAACTGGTAAATGGTGTGGTAAGACTGGGCTTTTAATGAGAAGGCTGTGTATGAAAATCCAAGCACTGCCAAACTGTCCCTCCAGGGTCGTTGCGCAAGGGCACTTAAACCTCAACTGCTGATTTTGATAAATTAGGGGTCACCAAATCTTTTTCCTATAAGAGCCACATAATTTTCCTTTCTTAAATGAGGGGCCGAGTCGGTCTGTAACAGAAAATGACATGGGGCCAGAGTGACTACCAGTATTATTGTGGAGATTTTATTATGATTTTAGATGTGTTTATTATGCCTCCTAATTCTAGATTATTTTATTATGTTGTTTTATTATATTATTGTATTGCATCTGGTTGGTGGGTGAATCTAACAAACAATTAGGCTAATGTTAATAACTTGAGGTCGACCAATAATGAGTTTATGCCTACAATCAATAGCTTTTAAAATCCATACTTGATAAAAACAAAGAAACATAACACTCCATATAAAATAGTACTGAACTTTATTATAACCAAATAAAAGAATAGTATTGAAAGGCGCCTTTCAAAACGCTCAAGGACACTGTACAATTGCGTGCTAATCATAAAAAATCAAGACAATCAACAAAGAGCCGTTTACCTGTTAAAATTAAACAGAGCTAATCTGAAAAAAAGCTAATCTGAACAGATGAGATTTAGGAAATGATTTAAAAGTGGTCAGACAGTTACTTTCTCATATAGATTGTGGAAGAGAATTCTAAAGATGAGTGAAAGATGAATCCAAAGATTCCCTATAGTGAATAAACACACAATAGAAAGAGTAGTGGAAGCCATGCTGAGAGAAGAAGTGACCATCTGTGAGCAGCAGTATGGTTTCATGCCGAGGATGAGCAACACAGATGCATTATTTGCTTTGAGAGAGTTGATGGAGAAGTATAGAGAAGGTCAGAAGGAGTTGCATTGTGTGTTCATGGATTTAGAGAAAGCGTACGACAGAGTGCCAAGAAAGGAGTTGTGGTATTGTATGAGGAATCAGGTGTGTCAGAGAAGTATGTGAGGGTGGTGCAGTACATGTATGAGGACAGTGTGACAGCAGTGAAGTGTGCTGTAGGAACGACAGACTGGTTTAAGATGGTGGTTGGACTGCATCGGCCCTGAGCCCTTTCCTGTTTGCAGTGGTGATGGACAGGTTGACGGTTGAGGTCAGACAGGAGTCTCCATGGGCTGTGGTGAGAGTAGGGAGCAGGTTGAGAAGAACCTGGAGCCTGGAGCCATCTTCGAGAGTGAAAGAGAAAGTTTATAGGACTGTGGTGAGACCTGTGATGTTGTATGGTTTAGAGACAGTGGCATTGAGTAAAAAACAGGAGCTGGAGCTGGTAGGAGAATGCTGAGGATAGAGCCACCAGGAGGGAGGAAAAGAGGAAGACCAAAGAGGAGGTTTATGGATGTGGTGAGGGAAGACATTGAGGTGGTTGGGGTGAAAGAGGCAGATGTACAGGACAGGGGGGGTATGGAGAGGGAAGATCCGCTGTGGGGACCCCTAATGGAAGAAGCCGACAGAAGAAGAAGAAGAAGAAGAAGAAGAAGAAGAAGAAGAAGGTACAAAAAGGGAAATAGATGAAAAAGATCTGAGAGTATGCTATGGGATGTAAGTATGAAGCAAGTCAGAGAGAGATGAGGGTGCAAGATTATAGAGCTTTAATAGTGGGAAGAAAAATCGTGTACTCAACTCAGTATTTGACAGGAAGCCAGTGTAGAACAGAAGAGATATTCTTCGATGGAGGAGGTTCCAATAATCATAGGGACAGCTGAGTTCTGGACCAATTAAAGTTTATGAAGACGATGGTGAGGTAACCCAAACAAAAGAGAGTTACAATAATCAATGCGTGAGGTAACTAGAACACGTACAAGAACAGCTATGAAATTGGAAGTGAGAAACGGACAAAGACAGCTGATGTTTCATAGATAGATGTACACAGACCAAGTAATACAGTGATGGAAATAATTATTTGATCCCCTGCTGATTTTGTAAATGTAACTCCTTACAAATGAACAGTCTAGAATTGTTATGGTAGGTCTATTTCAACAGAAAGAGAAAGAATGCCAAATCCAGAAAACATTTTTTTAATATAAATTAATTTGTATTTTATTTGATCGAGAGAAATAAGTATTTGATCCAACCAGCAAGAATTCTGACTCATAAACACCCAAATTAGTCATGTACCTTAAAGAAAGAACTCCTAATATCAACTCCTTATGTGAATAAAAGACACCTATCACAGAATCAACCTCTTCCATTCAAACATCTCAACCACCAGGGGCACGACCAAAGAGCTGTCAAAGGACATCAGGGACAAGATTGTAGACCTGCACAAGGCTGGAATGGGCTACAGGACCATCAGCAAGAAGATGGATTTTAAAATGGAAGAAATAAAAGATAAGTCAATCGTCCTCGCTCTGGAGCTCTATGCAAAATCTCCAGGGGGGTAGGGGGGGATTCTGAGAAAGGTGAGGGATCAGCATAGAATTACATGGGAAGAGCTTGTTGAGAAAATTGAGTGAGAACCAAGATTTAATCTTTTCTAAACAAATCAAAAGAGGTAAGAAAAAAAAGAGTACTTTTTGGCTGGAGGACAGATAGAGCTTGGTATCGTCTGCGTAGGAGTGAAAATAAATGCCATAATTCTAATTCTAATCTCATATAACCAAATATAACCAAGAGGTAATAAGTAAATAATAAATAAAAGAAGGCTCAAAACAGAACCTTGAGGAACACCAGTTATCATACCAGGCATTAATCACAGGGCCATTCCAAATGTGGGGGTGGTCCGTAGTTTGGGGACCCCCTGGTATAAATAAAATAACTGTTGGGAAAAGTGTGTCTTCCAAATGTGGTAAATGTCTGATCCTACCATTTTAATATCACAGCAGAAAATTAAGGGTCAGATTATATATTTTACAATCTGTGGAAACGGACTTCTTGCTACCCCAAGGTTTTTGTCTTTGTTGTATTCAAGTTACTGTAGACTTTCTGTCAATCATGTTTGAATCATTGTTTAACATTATCCAAAATGAGTCCTTCCTTATGAAGAACTTGGTTTATCACCTAAACCAGTTTAATGCAGCACTTTAGATTTTTTACTCAGAACACTCTGAACTCAGAAGTGACAAACTTTCAATGCCCTCCCTGACATGCTTCTCCAATCTCTAATTATTTGCTTTAGTCATAACGTGTTTTTCAGTCACTGCTGTCTGGCATTGTAAAAATTGGATCACTTTATTCAAGATTAAATACCACCCTCGTCCTTGCCCTCACGTATCTTAGCTTCCAAAGATGTTCAGCATACCAGTGGGTTTTATTGACTTGTCGGAGCAAACAGAATGAGCAAGCTCTGCCTTGTAAAGCATGCTTTGCTCACATTCAACAACTGCTATTAAGCAGTCTGGGTGGAGTGAGGGGGTATAATGAGTCTACTTGGTTTGTATTATCAGCTGACTTTTCTACTGAAGCGGAAGTTTGGAAAATAAAAAAATAAAGCCTGGTATGGTTTATTTCAAAATCACTGGCAGCCTGGATGCAAAACATAACTGTTTTATTTATCATTTCTAACTAAAGAAATTATTAAAACAAATGGAAGTCTGATTCATTGAAAACTGAGCTGGCACAGGGTCTCCATTAGTCAGACATCTCATACTGTAGTCCCTTTATGAGATTGAGATTTGGATTGAGAACTTGGATTTGGAGCTTGGAACTATTTGTCATGTTCCTTAACCCATTTTTGAACATTTTTCCATTAATATCCTACTGAAACTGAACTTGGTCTGCAACAATGTTTAGGTAGGTGGTACATGTCCAAGCAACTTCCAAATGAATTCCAGGACACATAGTTTCCTTGCAAAACATTACCCAGAGCATCACACTGCCTCTGCCAGCTTTTTTCCCTCTAATAGTGCACCCTGATGCCATCGCTTCCCCTGGCACAAGTCATCTACATGATTTAAAAGAAAATGTAATTCATTAGTCCACCTCTTCTATTACTCCATGGTACAGTTCTGGTGCTTGCCTTCCCATTGTAGATGCTTTTAGAGGTAGACAGGGGTCATCAAGGCCACATCGAACCCCCAAACACTGATTGTCCTTTCTTAGACAACTTTTAGCAGGGACTGACCACTGATCCAAGTCCCAGAAATCTTTTTAAAGCTTTTTTCAAAAGCTGTAAAGATGATCCACAGTATGTAGTCCCTCAGCTTCATCAAGCAGAACTGGAATTAAACACACTATGCTTTAATGTCAAATTACTTAAATCTGTCCACATGAAAACTAAATGTATTGAAGCAGACCTGTTAAACCATCAGTGAGGTGCAGCAAAGAAAGTGTTAACCATGAGGCCTCTTTCCAGTGAAATAATTCTGTCATGATGTGCAAAATGAGAAAATGATGAGTTATTAAACAGCATACATTTGCCCTTCATTGGATTTTTACAAGTTATGTTACATTTCCATCTCATCAGGGTGGCTCCTCTCCTAAGAGAGCTATACTAAGGTTCAAGCTTGTTGTGTGTGCCAGGAGCAATACAGTGGGTCTGATGGTGAGTGGCCAGTTAAAACAAGAGCGAGCGTCCTCTATTCAGAGCAGAAGGGCTGTACGTTGCTGATTAAGGCGAAAATGTAATGAGCTAATCGAGTGAAGTCCTAACCACAAAACTGGAAGGGGCTGTGAATATGGTCTATGCTATAACGCATTTGTTAATAGGTTTAGTCCTGCCATTAGACTATCTTGTTTCCCCCCTATTAAGGTTTAAAGGAATCTAATGTCTAGCATTCACTGATGTACCGTACAATGTATTATTATTATTATTATTATTATTATTATTATTATTATTAACTATGCACTTATAACAGATGTTAAATTTTTTGGATCAAATAAATAAAATTCTACCAAGTATAATTAGATTTTAGCCAAATTCTTGCCAGATTATTATTATTGTTATTATTATTATTAATAATTATTTGGTTTGGAGCACCTATTAAGGTTGATGCTACATAGCTGCAATTTATCATAACTTGATCTGGACATAACAAACATTTTCTTAAATCCTGATAACCAGAAAACAACATTTGTTATGTCGCGATCACGAGGAAACAAGAAAGAAAATAACATTATAATGCATAGCCTTTTAAAACTTCTGTACTTCTGTGCTGCAAAGATATAATTTTTAGCTTGAAACACGTCAAAATATAATATTGTATTTAAACCCACAATCAGGCTTTGACAATCTTTTAGGCTATAACAATGAAAATAAATCTGCTTATTGATCAATTTAAAAAAATAAAATAAATGTCTGTCTCTATCCTGGCACCAATGGGATTGGTTAAATTCTCATTGAATTTATAATCTTTATCTGATCTGATACAGTGATATTAAATGTTTAATGATATTTACAGGTATATGCATGATGTATTAACTAAAATAGTGCAACGAAGCAGAGAAATAGATGATTCATAATGAGCTAACATGAGCTTTACATTAAAGAAAATACAATCAAAAACAATGAATGCATCCAAACAAACCAAGAAACATAACCATTTGCTAGCAGTTCTTTATGTACACCAAATATAAGTAGCAAATTTATGCTGGAAGTGACACCATTGTTCACTTGGATGCAGTTGCGCCACACAAGCCCAGTCCTCTTATTAGATGCTGGTGAGGTTATGAGAGTTTAGAGATCTTTAAAGGTCGAGAACCCCTGCATTATTTGGTTGGATGGGATCCTGCCTCATAACTCACAAGTTGGTTTTGAATTAAACCATCTGCCAGCTGTGTAAAGGTCAATGTAAATTAATGGGAAATATTGCTCTTGGTCCACAGCAAGCAATAAAAAAAATTTCATTGCACAACAAACCACGTGATTATTATAACTTCAAACCTTCCATATGTATTTTCTGGTCAGGGTTACGGCAAAATATTTGGATTTTCTATACCAGTTGCTCTGAAGTAAACTGTGACATATATTTCCATATTGTGCAATCTCTGGAATACACGCTTTATGGCTAGTGCGTTATTTTTCCTCACAATAAATAGTCGAGCCTAAGTTCAAATTGTCAGGAGTGAAAAAGGGAATTCTCTAAAAGCACACCCTTGTGTGAAGCAATACAACGTTTCATGCAGCACAGTTTTATAGAAACCTAATCTATGCTAATACAGGTATATTGTTGTGACATGCACAAATTGGCGTTCATAAGGGAGTTGCTCGGATTTTGAAAAAAATGACTTCTAAAGAATGAGAGGAATTGGAGACGATGCGTTCTGAACATGCAGAATGCTGTTTACCCCTGCAGACTGGGTGCTATCTATCCTGTCAGAGAGCGATCCAAGCAGATCAGGTGCAGAATTCCAGCAATGCTCATCTCTTTGCCAAGCTTCAATGGATTGTTTTTTTTTCTTTTCTTCTTTTCACTGTTGCCATTAATACCTCTTTTTTAGGATTTGCAATAATAAATATAATATAAAACTTCTCAGCTGTTCCTCCATTCCTGTATACCATATTTTACTTTTTGTCAGGTCACTAATAATGATACTTGGGCCACTAACCAAACTGCTCAAGGATTTGTTCCATTAAGATGCTTAATTCCTGTAACTCTGGTATCTCTGGACTGCTCTGAATAGCCTTGTTTTTAGGAAACTAAAAAGGAATGCAACAGTGGCACCTGGTGGGAAAAGCTATTTTATTACAGTATTATAAGTTGGTTAATTTAATATTTAAGTATCTAGTTCTATTAGAGTGACAGCACATGTAGAAATGGTTTGGACATGTGCAAAGGAGGGGCATGGGGTATATCATAGAAGAATGCTGAGGATGTAGCCATCAGGAAGGAGGAAAAGAGGAAGATCGAAGAGGAGGTTTATGGATGTGGTGAGGAAAGACATGCAGGTAGTTGGGTTGAAAGAGGCAGATTTAGATCCGCTGTGGCCGAAAGACCTCCTCACGACACCTACACCAGTACCTGACTTTACTAACACCCGTGTGGCACAAATCTCCACAAGCACACCTCAAAATCTAGTGGAACATCTTCCCAGAAGGGTTATGATAACAGCAAATTGGAACTTCATCTGTAATATGATGGTAAAAAAACATATCAATCTTCAAAGGTTTCCACAAACCCTTGACTACATACAGTATATACACTATATAGATTATGTGCATTTAGAAAGTATTCAGACCCCCTTCACTTTTTCTCACTATGTTATGTTGCACCTTGATATAAAAATACATTAATAAATTAATAAATAGATTAGTAAGAAATATGATTTGTTGGTAGATAGATAGATCAACTTGATATGTTGTATTTAATCAGCCTTCTCCAATGCATGGTTAATAATAATAATAATAATAATAATAATAATAATAACAATAATAATAATAATAAAACTGACTTCATACATGCTCTTGGATCACACTTCTTTTTTTGTGTGTTTTTCCATTTGCTCTATTTGCATTTGCATTATAACTGTAAAATTTTTTATTTATTTATTGGGTCATTTTTTATTTATGTCCTTATAATGTATGTCGTGGGCTGCTGGCGGATTCGCAGAGTACGGATTTAATTGCATGGTGCAACTGACCATACTGATTTCTGTACATATGTATATAAACTGTTGGATTTTGAGTCTTGAATCTAATTCAGGACCAGGGTTTGGTGTTTGTTTATCATGGAATGGCCCTAAAACCATATGTATGTGCACTTAAACCAAATAAAACAGAGCCATAACTTAAAGGTACTTCCTCTTTCCTTTGTTGGTACTGGTAAGCTCTATTCCGACAGGATTTGTTTTACCTACAACATTGCCAAAAGTTTGCAGCCACCTCGTGATATTTGTATGTGCTTTTTGAGCACTGCATTCCACATTTAGTTCCAATTTGCTCTTATAACTGCCCTCCACTCTTCTGGGAAGATGTTTCTCTAGATTTTGGAGTGTGCTTGTGGACATTTGTGTTCATCAGCCACAAGGGCATTAGTAAAGTCGGGTACTGATCTAGGTGAGGGTGAGGAGACCTGGGGTGCAGTCAGTGTTCATTCATTCCAAAGGTGTACAGTAGGGTTGAGATCAGAGCTCTATAATGGGGCCGCTCATGATCTTCCACTCGACCGGCGCTCGTTTTGTGCACAGGGGCATTGCTACGCTTGGGTTTGGGTTTGTGAACGCAAAATTTGGATATACGCCATCCAGTGGCATCTTATACAATTGTGTGCCTACAGCTTTGTGGTAACAGTTTGGAGAAGAACCAGCAAATGTCAGGTGTCCCAATAATTGCATTTGATGTATTTTACTGTCAGAATCTTTTCTATGAAATGTTTTTTTTTTCCATTGTATTTACTCAGGGTTATTTTGGAAAGATGTAGAATTCTATATTAATAAAAAAAAAAGGAAAGTGGGATAGAAATATGTATATTTGATGCGCTGTTTTATACCGAACGTGAAATCTTGAATTGTGAACAAACAAATGTAAAATATTTATACAATTATACATTTGTTTGTTTTATTAGGAAAATTCTACATTCATAAGAAAAAGTGGGCTATATAATACCTCTTGTTCTTTGGGCATTAATAAAAAAATCTAATAAAAAAAAAGAAAAAAAAATGGAGACGGAAATGTTGACTGTACTGTACATAGTGGTTCTGCTTTAACCTTCAGCACCTCAATGGTCCTGCGGTGCCTCGTTTGCGCATGCGTGTGTTTGTGTTTTCTTCCACCAGGTGGCAAAGAGATTCAATGGCTGAATTTCTATCCCTATTGAGCCTGTAGAGGTGTATTGAGAGGCTTTAGCACTCTTTAGGGAGTCTATGTAGGGAGCACGGATGCATTTGGTAGACGAGCTCTCGCATCCATCAGCTGCAGCGCTCAGATGAACCGGAGAGCAGAGACGGCGGATGGAGTAACATCTCAGAATCTCTATTCCCCTTCATTTTACTTTTATTCTGGCATCACCGTTTCCGGATCGTGGACCTCGTATGGAAGTTGGGATGGATATTTTTAATCATTGTCTTTTTTTTTTTGTTTTTTTGGAGGGTTGTCATTGTGTCGCAGGAGCGCCGTGTGACAGGCCGATAGAGATGTAGGAGGACACACTCACACACGCCGTTACATCAAACCGGCCTCCAAACATGTCTACCAGGATGCCTTTACCCACCGTGAACGAACGAGAGACTGAAAATGTAAGTATGGAAGAACAATATCTCAAGAAAGATCTCATGATTTGTTATTTTTATTGCTCTTTATGCGCCTTCTTGGGAGACAAAGACCTTTGCTGTGTCACTGCTGAGGTTTTGGGTTTCTAATAACACAAACATGATACAAAATAAATGAAATGAATAAACAAACTAACCAACTAATGAATAAATAAATACCTTTCGAGCCCTTTTGGATCTCTATAAACTGATCCAGTGAAACATTAGTGTATATGTGACCTACAAGTTCATACTTCATTAATATTCATGTCAGTATGTGTCAATGATGCGCTTTCTCTTTCTGGATTCTTCTGGAATGGACGCTTTATAGCCCTCAATGAAGCTTCTCAGTGAATCAGCTGTTAGTCTGTGGGACATCCCATATTGACCTGTCCAAGATCAAATGGTGTCCCCCAAGTAATTGAGAATTCATGCATATAAAAAAAGGAAGTTAAAAAGTTACAGGATCAAATAACGGACTATCAAGAAGGACCATTGTATGACCAGTATGATCACTTTTCAGTTTCCTTACACACACACACACACACACACACACACACACACAAATGCACACAGTTGCATTTTTCCACAAAACTAATTTGTTTGGCTGATATTCCCGGTCTCTTACAGATAGCACCATAGACCAAAAAACTTATAGGGAAATTGTTTTAATGGCGTTTGTATGTTGACATAATGACATTTATTAATACAAATATTACTATACTTATAAAATGAAGTTAAAAGTTAATACAGTATAGTACTGTATACGTAAAATAGCATTTTTGGGGTGGCGTTTGTTTATCGCTTTTTTCGTTTATAAACGGGGGATTACTGTATATTAAGGCTGTCAAAATAAACGCATCAATGTTGCGTTAACGAATTAATTCATTTTTTAGTAGCGTGCGATAAAAAATATAAATAAATCAATATAAAAGAGAAATGAAAACCTTCGACACAACACACAATAAAGTCACGACATCCTTTCTTTACGCAGATATCAAAAAATAAATAAACCCCATTGTAAAATAATTTAAAATCACTAAACATTTGTTTTACTGATGCGCCAAGTCTCAATTTAACACCGTATCCGCTATGATGTACACATCCGGCAATTAAAACCGTCCGTGTGGAAACATAGCAAAAGGTACGTTTGGTGTCCTGATGATTTACTTAATTTAGTAAACCATAATTTCTTTAAAACATGTACAAGTATATACTTATTCTTATTAATATTATTATAACAAGTTATCACTTAGGGTGTACTCACTTTTTTTGGCAGTTATTTAGAAGGCTGTACTTTGAGTTATTTGTAGAGGACAGTAAATCTGAACTGCTACACAAGCTGCACATTGACTACTCTTCAATATATCCACGTTTCATTTTTATAGTATCGTAACTTGAGAAGAAATACTAAAATGGTTGCGGAAATGTGAGGGGTGCACTCACGTTTGTGAGATACTGTATATAAATCTATAATTTGGGTCCATATCATTATTATTATTATTATTATTATTATTATTATTATTTGACTTAAAGACAGGAGGTGGAGCTGGAGGTAGCAGAGCTGAAGATGTTGAGGTTTTTATTGGGAGTGACGAAGATGGACAGGATTAGAAACGAGTTTATTAGAGGGACAGCGCATGTAGGACGTTTTGGAGACAAGGTGAGGGAGGCGAGATTGAGATGGTTTGGACATGTGCAGAGGAGGGACATGGGGTATATCAGTAGGAGAACGCTGAGGATGGAGCCACCAGAAAGAAGGAAAAGAGGAAGACCAAGTAGGAGGTTTATGGATGTGGTGAGGGAAGACATGCAGGTAGTTGGTGTGAAGGACCGGGGGGTATGGAGACGGATGATCCGCTGTGGTGACCCCTAATGGGAGAAGCTGAAAGAAGAAGATGGTTATTATTATTATTATTATTATTATTGTTTCGAAATTTGAAACGAACAAGGACAAGTTTTCAGAATCTGAATTGCTTGCGGCTGTGGTGGCACTTTCAAAGTCAGTATAACCTTTTGGCATGGGTCTTTCACCTTTGCACAACACTGTCCACACTGTAAGCTAATACAGTTGTGTTCAAAATTATTCAACCCCCAATGCTGTAAATGGTTTTAGGGAATTTAGTGTACATTTGTAATTGTATTCAGAATGAAATCCTACAAGGACTTCTTAAAGAACCATATGCAACTAAAATGACATCAATTAGTTTTGTAATACAGTAGTAAATGTTTCTTTTGTGAATTCTTCATTGACATAATTATTCAACCCCTTAAAGACTACCACTCTGAAGAACAGAGGTTCAATGAAGTGTTTTCAATCAGGTATTGAAAACACCTGTGGATATCAGGGAGCAGCAATAAAGCCTAATAAGCACCAATTAGGCAGCTTTAAAATGACTGTGATACTCAGCTCCTTCTAGACATTTACTGGTGTGGTTACAAACATGGTGAGGTCAAGAGAATGGTC
This sequence comes from Silurus meridionalis, assembly GCF_014805685.1. NCBI lineage: Eukaryota > Metazoa > Chordata > Actinopteri > Siluriformes > Siluridae > Silurus > Silurus meridionalis. The sequence continues at coordinate 4,872,270 of NC_060911.1, read as the reverse complement.
CAGGAAGACAAGAGAACAGGTGATTACTCTTCACAGGAAGGGCAATGGCTATAAGAAGATTGCAAAGATGTTAAACATACCAAGAGACACCATAGGAAGCATCATTCGCAAATTCAAGGCAAAGGGCACTGTTGAAACGCTACCTGGTCGTGGCAGAAAGAAGATGCTGACTTCGACTGCTGTGCGCTACCTGAAGCGTAGAGTGGAGAAAAGTCCCCGTGTGACTGCTGAGGAACTGAGAAAAGATTTGTCAGATGTGGGTACTGAAGTTTCTGCTCAGACAATACGGCGCACCCTGCGTAATGAAGGCCTCCATGCCAGAACTCCCAGGCGCACCCCCTTGCTGTCCCCAAAGAATAAGAAGAGTCGACTGCAGTATGCCAAAAGTCATGTGGACAAACCACAGAAGTTTTGGGATAGTGTTCTGTGGACTGATGAAACAAAATTAGAACTGTTTGGGCCCATGGATCAACGCTATGTTTGGAGGAGGAAGAACAAGGCCTATGAAGAAAAGAACACCTTGCCTACTGTGAAGCATGGCGGGGGGTCAATCATGCTTTGGGGCTGTTTTGCTTCTGCAGGTACTGGGAAGCTTCAGCGTGTGCAAGGTACCATGAATTCTCTTCAGTACCAGGAGATATTGGATGACAATGTGATGCAGTCCGTCACAAACCTGAGGCTTGGAAGACGTTGGACCTTTCAACAGGACAATGATCCCAAGCATACCTCCAAGTCCACTAGAGCATGGTTGCAGATTAAAGGCTGGAACATTTTGAAGTGGCCATCGCAGTCACCAGACTTAAATCCGATTGAGAACCTCTGGTGGGACTTAAAGAAAGCAGTTGCAGTGCGCAAGCCTAAGAATGTGACTGAACTGGAGGCTTTTGCCCATGATGAATGGGCGAAGATACCCGTAGATCGCTGCAAGACACTTGTGTCAAGCTATGCTTCACGTTTAAAAGCTGTTATAACTGTAAAAGGATGTTGTACTAAGTACTAAGATTGAATGTCACTTGGGGGTTGAATAAAACTGATAATGATGTGAGCTCAGAAAAGACATTTATGGTTATTTCATTATAAATGTTATGTTATATTTGTCTGACCTACACGTGCCTCTTTGATTTAATTGTAAGCAGGATGACTGAATGATCATAATCAATGTCAAACCGACCAAAACAATCAATTTCAGTGGGGGTTGAATAATTTTGAACACAACTGTATAAGTTTTCGTATACCACCCTGAAATGTGTCTGCACGTCTGGAAGTATAATCATTCTTCAATTGTGGTTGTGTCGTATCCTGTGCAATTCTCCATCCGATGGCGAGGTTCCTGAAAAAATCTCCCTTGCAGGCACACAAAGCCGTCCAGCAGCATCTTTTACAGACTGAATTTTCCTGCTTTGTCACAAGGTGAGAACTCAAGAGGAAATTCGCTCAAAATATCCCATGATTGACTAGTATCTCTGTGATTGACAGGGGAAGGAAGTATGCTTTTTTATTCTTTTGGCCCCCTGTTATGGATGGCTATGCCATTGTTGGAATTGAACTTACTCTGACAGAATTTTTCTTTTTTTTTTCGTAACTCCACAACAGGTATAACACTTAGGAACTTTGGTGATGACAGCCAAGAGTACCAAATGCAGGCTGCTGCCTGAAAATGTCAAGGACAGAAGGAGGTGATAATGAAGTGAATCCCAGGCCTATGTGCCAAAGACATGCCAGGAAAATTACATGAAAGTTTTGTCAGCCCGAGCCACTACTATGACCATCAGGGCCTGTACAGGTGAAATTCATTTCAAATTACATTGCAGCCAGTATGCATGCTTTTTTTCCCCCTCAGGTTGCAGTGTAAGGGTGTACAAGAGTAATAATGCAGTAGATATAGTGTGGGATAGCCTAGTCACTCACTCGGGAGACTATACCACAAATTGGGTTAGGCTTTCAGTCAGATTTAGTTTCTCCAAGGCAGCTTATGTATCAGTGTGTATTTGCTGCCTCTGAGGCACAATCCTGCATTACACTCGGAACATCCGAAACCCAGATGGCTGACTAACCGAGGTGTTTTGGCAGTCATTGAAACTTTAGGGTCTTGTCTCTATATGTGAACATCTCTGTGCACTTCGTTTGCGCTGTTGCATCTTTTGCATTTAGCCAATGCCTGCTGTTAGCTTTTTTACTCTGGGTTTCAGCAAAGGCACCTGCTCTTCTCCTTCCATGTTCTTTGCTAATGCAGTGCGGCAATGGAGCTTCCTTACCTTTCATCCCATCAACACTGCAGCTGTATCTGCTGCTCTCTTCACACAGCAGGTGTAGGTTAATGTCTATGCGATAAGCCACATGTTTTGTCAAGCCAGAGCAAGGAGATGACAAGCAAAGATTTTTTGCACACACACACACGCACATCTGGGTGTTCATGAAGAAAACAGTGAGTTCTTGTCATTTTTGAAACTGGTGTTTTATCTTCGCAGCATCAAGGCCTCATAGGAAAACAATCCCGCTGAGCCTGTGAAGCTTTGGACCTGTGAGGTCTCGATCAAATAGCAAAGATAAAAGTGAAGCCTCTGCTTTTGCTTCTCTTTTTTTGTTGATGGTAATTTAGCAGCATTTTACACCTCGGTATTCAGTGGTGTCCTGCCTGAGTCAATCTATTTTACAGTATAATACCGTCATTATTGCCGTCCATAGCCACGGCTATAAAAACGATCAATATTATAGAAAAACGCAGCGCAAGAGAGCACTGCATTACAGACAGGAATCTCATACAGCAAGAATAAAAGCTAATACTAAAGCAGGAAACCAAATGAACACAATTCGACAAGTCTCCTTTCACTGCATCCACAGCTGCACCACCCGCATACATCATCTCTAGCAAAAGCATCAATATTTACCTCATAAAATGACCCTGGGTTTTTCCTGCATTTTTGTGCTTTTTTTTGGTGCATTAGAGTTTTCCTAATGTGTTTTTGTGCAAATTCTACCTGAAAGAAAACACAAAGGTATAAACGGTTCATGCAAAATCTTAAAAACTGTTTTGAATTGTTTTTGCTGACCTTGCTACACCATGTCCAGCTACTCTAGAAAAGTCCGTCTTGTAAATGTCCTTGTAAGTGTATCTTCACCCAAATCAATTTCTACTTCTCTGTCAGCCGTTGTGGAATAAAAAAACAGCTATTAATCCACACTAATATATTAGATCTTGTGCTTTTCATACCATCAGATGTGGGTTGCAGCAGTGCGCAGGTCACTTTCTGACCATCTAATCGAAGCACGTGAAAATGCAGACGTGTTTCCACGCCTTCTATCGGGCTTCCGAGTGGCCAAATCGCAGTCTGATTGGTTAAAGCAACAGCTTCAAGTTACCAAAAGCCTGCATTGTTCATTTCTGCTGGCCATATGGCACTATGTGATGTGACGGCTGAAATGTGACTGGATAGAGCAGCACACCTGAGAGAAAAGTTATGAAATGAAGAGAGTGTAAGGTCTTTGCCATTACTCTGTAGATCTTCGCTTTTGAGTAATGTTTCAAAACTGGCGTCAATGAGATCTTCATGCAGCTTCTTCAGCTACACTCTGATTCTTATGTAAAAAATTCAGTGACTAGATTTCGCAGAATGATCTCCCTTAGATGCCTGCCAGTAGAACTTGCAATTGGTTCGTGAAGATGAGGTTAACTTCCACTGTGAATACTGTTGCTTCGTCTCAGGGTTGTACCCGTAAACCTAAGTTTCTTCACTGGTTATGATCCTCGACATGAAGGACGGGTCGTCCATGGCAAACTGAGTCCTTGGCAGACTTTCTTGGCAGTGTTCTTCTGTTCCTTAGCAGCAAACTTGGCAGCATCACAGCACATATTCGAATCACACGTTGGTCTGTTCTGTGTGACACACAGACAGTGGCAGCAATGTTCTGGTTTGTTCTCCGACAATCGTCACGCACAAGTTGCCGAATGGTTTCGACATCTTCCATGGTTGAGCTGGTCGAAGGTCTTCCTTATCTCTCGTTATCTTGTGCCACTGAAACATCTCTGTGGCAGATTTGCCCAGTTTCCCAAAGAATTTCAGGTTTTCTGTTTGTTCTAACTTGCTGGCCTTGATGAAATCACAAACGTGGTAACGTGGTCGGAATAGCACCAGTTGCACAGCTTCCGATGTGCACAGGATGATGTCTTTTGGCACACTGACTTATGAAAGTCGGTGCTCCCTGTGACTGTGCGTGCAGCCTTGTGCTGCCATCTGTTGGCATGTTACAAAACTAGTCTCGAAACTTTTTGATAACACTTCATACATAGATGTGTGATTGTAAAGTAAGATTTAAGCTAATTCAGTGTTAATTAGGACAACCAGCCAAATCCTACAACTTCTTTTGATGAGAACATTTAGATGGCACTCATACGGTTTAAATTCTTCTGTCCAACATAAATGATTTGAAGTTTGAGACTTCTTTTTATCAGATTATCAGACTTTTTCTTAAACTTAGATGAAACCAAATCCTGGTGTTCAGCTCAGTGTTTTTGAGTGGTGGTAGTTCAGCATTTTGGAGTGGTGGTAGATCAATGTTTTGGAGCGGTTATAGTTTATTGTTTTGGAGTGGTGGTAGTTTAGTGTTTTGGAGTGGTGGTAGCTCAGTGTTTTGGAGTGGTGGTAGCTCAGTTTTTTGGAGTGGTGGTAGCTCAGTGTTTTGGAGAGGTGGTAGCTCAGTGTTTTGGAGAGGTGGTAGCTCTGTGTTTTGAGTGGTGGTAGTTCAGTGTTTTGTAGTGGTGGTAGCTCAGTTTTTGTAGTGGTGGTTGTTCAGTGTTTTGGAGAGGTGGTGGTTCAGTGTTTTGTAGAGGTGGTAGTTCAGTGTTTTTACTGGTGATAGATTCACTGTTTTGGAGAGGTGGTAGCTCTGTTTTGGAGTGGTGGTAGTTTAGTGTTTTGGAAAAGGTGGTAACTCAGTGTTTTGGAGTGGTGGTAGTTCTTTGTTTTGGAGAAGTGGTAGTTCAGTGTTTTAAAGAGGTGTTAACTCAGTGTTTTGGAGTGGTGGTAGCTCAATGTTTTGAAGAGGTGGTAGCTCTGTGTTTTTGAGTGGTGGTAGCTCAGTATTTGGAAGAGGTGGTAGTTCAGTGTTTTGGAGTGGTGGTAGCTCAGTATTTGGAAAAGGTGGTAGTTCAGTGTTTTAGGGTGGTGGTAGCTCTGTTTTGGAGAGTTGGTAACTGTGGGGATGTGATATCTCAGTGTTTAAGGTTGCTTAGTGTTTAGTGTCCAAATCCCAGCCACTCCTGGGCCCCTGAGCAAGGCCCTTATCCCCATAGCTGCTCAGTTGTATGAAAGAGATAAGTTGCTCTGGATAAGGACAAGGGCCAAATGTGTAAATGTTTTGAATCTGATGTGAGCAGCTGCAGGAAGCCAGTGGAGGGAGCACCCTGTTGTCCAAAGTTGGCCATGATTCAGTAATGAGTCATGTACTGTTCTATTTTCTCTCATTCAGTATAGTTTGATAAAGCTATACTGCTAACGCCATCTAATTTATAAATGCTGCTAACCAGTTTTTATAATTATAAAAGGCACTTTGTTTATGTAATGAGTTTGTTCTTACCAGTAGCAACCAGTAACTCCACAAAAATGGTGTTACAACAGCAGGGAATTTACTCTCACTGCAGGAAAAACTATTTAGGCTAAACCCTGAGATGTGAGTGAGATGCAAAAATATGATGCTCCACCGCCTTTTTGACAGCATGAACTATTTTCATGATTTCAGCAGGAGAAAAACGTGAGCTATAAAAGGCACAAATGACGCAGGAAGCCATGTATGCGCAGTACATCCTGAATATCCAGATCAGTATGTCAGAAACAGAACATCTCTCCAACAATAGATGAATTCTACAACTATCTTTTACATCTTGTGGTTTTTAGCTGTTTAACTGGCACTCCTGTGGTTTTAGCAGATTGTTTTGGCTAGTCAGGGCTGCAGATCCACTCTCAAGGAATCTATTCTACTAGGAAACCATAGACGTTCATGAGTCATCCTACCAGAAGTCCTGCTGGCTCTAAGGAACAGCAGCAGAACTCGGCGGCTCTGGGCACGCAGGTGATTACTTATTTGTTTAGCCCAAAAAATTCTAATGCTGGCAAAAACGAATGCAACTCAGAAGGGGCAACTTAGCATGGTGTGAATGAGATCATGCCATCTGGTCCCTTTTAGCTTTCATTCACTGCTAGTGATGGTCTTGGCTTATTAATAGATGCTTTATTTATTTTCTGCATTTCCAGGGCTTTAGACAGATGCAGCAGTTAAGGACTATTTAAGCGGAAGAAAACGTTCAGATGAACGCATATAAAGTAAAAAAAAAAAGAACATATTGCTTTTTCAGAGAAATAGGTCATGCTGTGATTTTCGCCATGCGAGCACATAACAAAATGACATGAGAGGTGGAGCAGGACAGATGATCTTTGATTTCAATAAAAGTTTTCATCAATATTCGCTCGCAACATGGCGTCCAAGTGGTCCATAAGAATCTGGAATCTGAAAATCCAATAAAACAATAATCACAAGCATAGAAAACGCATCCAGTCAGCGAGGTTAATATCTGAGGAGGGTTACGAGACTCAATAAGGCTAATAATAACTGCATTCTCACACTGAAAACAGGCAGTAGTTTAGCCAGTGATTTTCCCACAGAATGGTGGAAGAAAACACCAACATGGCCAATGTGGATGCAAACTTAATAACTGAGGAGCAGCTATAAAACAGGAAATGACTCCAGGAGCCCATTTAAATATAATCCTGCCATAGACACTTACTAAAGTGTGAGCATACATTTAAAACAAAAGTTGTTTCATTTAAAGCTTCATGTACTTGGATTCACAATCAGAATGACAATAGAGGAGTAAAAATGCTGGTGATACCTGATTAGGGTTGCAAAGAGGTGGGAAATGTTCTGGAATTATTCCATAGGAACTTCTTCTGGGGAATTTGGGAAATAATCCAAGTTGGAAACATACCAGGAATTTATGGGTATTTATAGGAATTAGGATGGACAGATTTTGACATTATTTTGTGTGCAGGATACATAAAATGATGTGTGTTATGTTATGGAGGAAAGCACAGTGCAGGTAGGGGGCGTGGCCTCAGTGTGTGATTAATGAAGGTGGTAGAAATTCAACTGAAATTCAACTGAAATTGTATTAAATCTGGGGGTTTAACCAAAATTATTTTTTTCAACTATATTTTCATTATATCTAATGGAAAGATTTGAGTCTTTAAAACTCCCTGAATTTTGCAACCTGATGTAGCTGTAATTAGTGATGACACTTGTGGTATAACAGAAATGAAACACTTCAGGCTTTGGCATTACAAAAAAATAAAACAATCAATTTCGAAATGCTAATATAATGGTAACTTTGCTTTTCCTCATTTTAAAGTTTTCAGTCTAATTTCACCCAAAAACATGCACCTGCACCAATCAATAAGACAGATATGTGTTTACAATAGAACAAAATCAGCCTGTTTCAGCTCATATACCCAATCAGAGGCCAGTCATCACCTGTGAAACTTCAGACAGTAATAAGAGACTGCCACAGAAGATGTCTATATTCAAGCAATATTAAGAAAAAAAAAAGCATCATTGTTGGTAGAATTTGGAATCCTGATGCTTATGGCTACTCGATCCGTACCGGGAACACAATTTGTACTGCACATTTACTTATTATGAATAGCAGCAGAAATCGATTGATAAAACTCACTTTATTGATGGTGTTTTCTTCTGAGGGACAGTGTACTGTTTCCTCTACAATAAAACTCCAATGCAAGTTGAACATTATAATAATGACTCGATTACAAAATAATCCTGACTGGTACCACCTTCTCTCAGGGTAAGAGGTAAGTACACTTCAAGGCTTTTCTCTGTCTTGGCACCGAGGTGGTGGAATGAACTTCGCCTAGATGTCCTTCAAGCGATGGGTAAAGACCCACCTCTTCCTGAAACACTAGCGCTTTTCATGGTTTTCTTTGTATTTGTTTGAGAAAAAAAAGAAATCCTGAGTTGTGGGCTGATGGTATTTTATGTTTGTAATCTAGGGAACCACTGTTGATTTATTCATTGATATTATTCATTGATTCTGCCAAATGCTATAAATGTAAATGTAAACAAAGAGGTTTATCACATTACCTGCCATGCAAATTTATATAGCCGACTACCAGATTTGCTGTTACCGCCACTCTTCTGGGAACATACAATGCTAGATTTTAAAATGTGTTTAAAATGTTCCGACGACATCCTATACAAGTGGAAAAGCCAGGTGTCCCAATACTTTTGTCCAAATAGTGTATATTGTGATAAAATATTATGCATCTAGTATAACAGGAATATCATGGATGACTCTTCTTTATCTTGATGTAGGTTAAACTGCTTTTCAAATCGACAGTTATTCATCGAAAGTCCGAAAAGTATAAAAAAACAATTTATTTTAAATATAGTAATAATGTCTTAAACTTATTATATCAAACAAATTCCTTCATTATCACACCGTGTTTCGTTACATTGTAACAGGAGTATGATGGATTCCATGTAACCTGAGTCAGATTTTGTTCTCAAGGCTAAAGACAGACCGTACCAGCTGCCTGGGCATTCCTGTTAGCAACAGAGCATCTTATTCGGCTTCATGTTCCATGAGCAGTTTTCCATAAAGACTAGGGGTTTGCTTCAATGAGGATCCCTATATTTGTGTAAAACTATGTAAAATAAAGCTTCAACCGTATCAGGTCCAACGTTTTATAGCAAGTAATTAACGTATTCAAAATTCAATGTAACAATTGCAGCCAATCACAAACATCTCAGTTTTACCATATAACTACTGTATATTGTATTGTAACTATAAGTATGTGGCTATTACACCTGACCAATCCATGTCAGTGGAAATTAATATAGTTATATAGAATATAATATAGAATATATAGAGAAAATAGAGCTGCACTATTGCTGTAATGACTTTCACTCTTCTGAAAAGGCTTTGTGCTAAATTTTGGAGCATGGCTATGTGGGATTTGTGGTGATTTATTCATTAGTGAGATCAGGCACTGATGTTAGGTAAGGAGTTGTGGCATTCAGTCTGTGTTCCAGTTCATCCCACAGTTGTTTAGGAGGTGAAGTCAGATCTCTGTATAGGACGAGTTTTCGTACTTCAAAATTATACTAAATTCAATATGGCAGCAACAGATTGAGGAATTAGAACATATAGGTAGCTATATAGTGTGTATCATGGGTGGTGTTAGATTAGATTAGATAAGATTAGATTAGATTAGATTTTATTGTCATTGTGCAAGGTACATGTACAGAGCCAATGAAATGCAGTTAGCATGTACCCAGAAGTGCATAAGTGGCCTATTTACAATAAATAGCAGTAAGATAAACAGGGTATGAGGTGTATGTGTGTGTGTATATATATATATATATATATATATATATATATATATATATATATATATATATATATATATATATAAATTATTGTACAGAAGGTGTAGTAGGTAATAATATATGGTATATATAGTAATATACAAATTTCAATATACTGTGCAAAGATAATGTATAGATGCATGTCAATATACTAAAAGGACATGATATAGTTATGTATATGATATAGTTATAGTGTGTATCATGGGTGGTATATTTTGCTACAAACAATTAATGAAACATGGAAGGTCCTGACTTTACAGAAAATTTATCAGGAATGGGAACGGTGCATTGTCACCACCCTGGAATGATTTACTTATAACAGCACAAATGCTTTATTCTTCCTATAACTTGCCATTGATTATAATTTGTGAATGTATTAAAGAATTAAGGGGCACATGCATCGGAAAACTGTCTGATTCTCATCATGGACGTCAGAATTCCATGAATTATATATGCATCTAATGCAATTTTTATAGTTTATACTTAATGTTGTGGGATCTCCACAAAGAAAGTACCCATTATCAAGCGCTATAAAAAAAAAGTTATTCCCATCTCATCAAGTGTATAAGGCAATGTGCAGCTTGTTACTGAGAAAACCGCAAACCAAAAAAAGTCACAAAACTTTCCCTCGAAAAAAATCATGTAGATCTGCATCATTACTTTTGATTGTTACAAAGCACTGACACTGGAGACTCCTTCTATGAAAGCTTAATAGAAATTCCTACGTAAATCATTATTGTTAGGTTTATCCAATGCGGAGTGTCAGATATGTTGCATAAATTGTTGTAATAGAAATAAAACTTCATTTGAAAAACATTAAGTATTACCCAGTGATTTGCATCTGGAAATAGTGTCAGAACAAACTACCTCGGACCAATCAGAATGGAGAACAGGACAGTAACAAGGTAGTTATTCTACCCTCTGATGAAGTGTTGGCTGACTTCTTGGAGGAAGAACAACTAAGCACATTGCCTGCACTCGGATTTAATTTTGGTTGGTGTACGTTTTCATCAGTGGTGCCGATAAACCAAGGTTTGGGTCGAGTCCATGTTTTAAAATAAAAAATAACAACTTGGTACTCTGATAAAAAGATCAGTCTTAAAGGAAGCCTGAGAAAGTCTATGTCTATACGTCTGTTTATTTGCTTCATTTGCTCCCAGATTTCTTGCCAGGTTTCTCTCCATGCAGTGTTTTAAATATGTGTGAGCCAGAGCTCGAGCTCTCAGGCGGCCTTTATTAGAGATTATTGGAGCCAGAGAGCACTTAGTAGCTTCCACTGCAGTGCACAGGCTCTCAGATTCAGCTTACACACCGTCTCGCTGTGCTGCAGTCTAACTCACTTGTCCTGTTGTATCAAATAGCAGCGCATAGTAGGACGGACCACAATGATTGTGAAGAGAGAGTCTTTTTGGATTGGAAATTAGAATGCATTCCTTATTTTTTGTATAATTCATATAACTTTCTTTTTTTTTAGTTCTTTCGATTTTGGATGGAAAGCTCATGTGCTACTGTATGAAAAGCATGCTGAGAATTTGTTTGTTATTTTAATAAATTGAAAAACCTCAACAGACGTACAATGTCCACCTCCTGGATTGTCATTGTGGAATCAAAAATCTGTGCACCCTGTGCAAAATTCTTTGCCCTACAATAACCTGCATATCCGATTAGACATTCAGCAAAAGCAATATTATCAATTTCTGGAAATGTTTCAACAGTTACTTTCACCCACATTGAGACGCTTGCACATCTCAAGCACCATCATTATGTTATTAAAATGCTGATGAGACTAACCAAACTGCTTTATTTTATTGTTTTTTTTCTCCAGCACACATCCCTGGATGGCTTTTCTACCAAACTGCCGAGCCGCCAGAACCTGCCTCGCTGCAGGAACTCGCTGAGCTCCAACTTGGACGAGCAGCCGCACATCGGCAACTACCGCCTACTCAAGACCATCGGCAAAGGGAACTTCGCCAAGGTCAAACTGGCGCGGCATGTGCTCACCGGACGGGAGGTGAGTGTCACAGAACAGCTGTGCTTTCGAGTTATAATTCTGGTCAGTTTTAACAATAAGTTTGGTTGTCAAATCACCATAAATGTCAAAATAGCTGTATAGTGGAATAGCTTATATTTCTTTTTTCTGTGGGAGACTCCTGGTTTACTAGCGTCCACACCTTATCACAAGTAGCGTCAATACTCACGCAGCATTTACATTTAACATTGTTACAATTAGTCATTTAGTCATCTAGAGCAAGGCCCTATACCCTCTTTACACTAGGGGTGTTGTATAATGGCTGACCCTGACCCCAGCTACATAACAAGCTGCGATATACAAAGCCAATGATTTTACTGTGCGTAATATTTATGTGACAGGAAAATCTTTTATTCTTTTGTTTACTGATGGTAAAATTGAGCTCCTTTACCCTGAGGAAATGCCGGAAAACATTAGCCAAGGCTAAATAACGGAAGCTTCCTTTCTTACTGTTGCTTGCAATGGAGTAACAGCTGCTTTAAGATGTGTAATGTTTAAAAAAAAAGAGTAAATCATTACTCAGGAATGTAGTGCTGGAAAATGTAGTGGAAAAAACCTACTTAACCAAAGCCTCGAACTTCCCCCGTTCATCCACATCAGCATGCACTAGCGTGAATTTACCCAACTGTTCGTGATGTTTATCTCTTTATGACCTCTCACAGGCCCCCTAGGAAATAAAGCGTGTTTTCAGGAGCAAACACTGCAGGTCCTCTTTAGCATACTTAGCTTTGTCACTTCGTAGAGAATAAGCAGAGTTTTGTTCCTGCCAGAGACGCAAAATTCCCAAAGTAGAGACACAGGAAGTCATATTTTAAACCTGAAAGTCCACAGAGAGGAGATTGCGTTTGATTAATGAGGGGTTTTTTTCTAATGTGGAGTTCTTGTTCACTTTTCTGTAGAAGTATCAACAACCCACACACATAAACAGCATGTGTGTCTAGAATAGAATAGCCTTTATTTGTCACATATGCATTACAGCACAGTGAAATTTTGTTCTTTATATATTCCAGCTTGCTCAGAAGCTGGGGTCAGCCATGATACAGCACCCCTGGAGCACATAGGGTTAAGGACCTTGCTCAAGGGCCCAAGAATGGCAGCTTGGCGATACCGTGGCTTGAACCCCTGACCTTCCGATCAGTAACCCAGTGCCTTAACCACTGAGCTACCACTACCAGCTACTCCTGTCCTCTACATCTGCTTTCTTCAAACAAACTACCTGCATGTCTTCCCTCACCTCATCCATAAACCTCCTCCTTGGTCTTCTTCTTTTCCTTCTTCCTGGTGGCTCCATCCTCAGCATTCTCCTACCGATATACCCCATGTCCCTTTTCTGCACATGTCCAAACCATCTCAATTGGGCTTCCCTCACTTTGTCCCCAAAACGTCCTACATGTGCTATCCATCTAATAAACTAATTTCTAATCCTGTCCATCCTTATCGCTCCCAACGGAAACCTCAACATCTTCAGCTCCGCTACCTCCAGCTCCACTTCCTGTCCTTTCTGATGTCTTAAATCAAGCATCTACATACCTGAAAAAGCTCACATCCACTGTAATACCACACACAATCAAGAGAGTGGATGGATGTAATATTTGTTCATAGATCACAGCTTGAGCATTTCAACCTGAGAAAACATTTATTTTAAGTGCCTTAAGCTCACAAGATGTAAACTTCAGCTAAAATGTGGTTGTAATTTTTAACATTCAAGATAATTTTGCAGAAAAAGAAACGGACCAGAAAAGGAAACTAAATTTTTCTTGTTAGGATGCATGGTATCAGAGACGTACAAGGGTATGTTAAATATGTGAAGGCTGCCCTGTGATTATAACTGGTTGGGTCTTGCAGCAGAGCAGTGATGGTCCGAGTTCCAAATCCACACTAAAATGGTTTGATAAGATGCTTGAGTTTACATGATCGCAAGCGTGTACTGTTTGTGCAAGACAAACGAAGAACGGCGTCTTTAAGACCTTCAAGACTCTAATCTTCCACTGCGTCCCAACTCAGAGTGATCTCAGGAGACAAAAGCAAACAAACATCAACTATTTCCACCAGAACAAACCTCTGTGGAAGCTATTTCACACCAGGAGAGTTTACCAAACCAAACCAAGGGTCATTGAATTGCATTAAAAATCGCAGTGTTGTAACTCGGTTGGAACGCCAGTATCCAGGTTTGACTACATCTTGTATGTATTAGCACAAGCTTCAAGCAGTAAACTATTTGGGTGAAGCAATACCCTGGGTTTTTTTTTAAAGACACTTTCTTATCTTGATCATGATCACGATTACTCAGCTTTGTTACAGCGGCTTTTGCAGGTATCCAATGAACGTCAATAAACAGGGAGCTCCGTAATTACGTGTGTAGTGACTGAAACCTAAACGGAGAAATACCCAATTTTTTTTAAACCTCCATTTAAAAGCTTAGACTGAATATTATGTATTGTGCAGGTCTCCAATTGCTTTTGTCTGCATTCCCCAATCATATTCAGGCATTATAGATTAACATTGTGGCATTATATTAGAGGAGGGAGGTTATGTCACATTTCTGGGTGCCAATAACTGTGGAGTCAACTGTAAGACAGTCAGGGGAGGAAGAAGATGCTTAGGTATGCTCGTTTAGGTCCAGGGGGGTGGTTTTTATCAACGAGAGTGGTTGTGATCAGAAGCCCAGTGTGAACTTTACTGTAACAAGCTCAGTTCTTTTTAAACCGTGGAGAGGATGCGTGTGGCGTCTGCTCACCTATAAACCCGAGAGGATCTGAAAATAGAAGCCACCTGCGCACAGTGTGCCTCCCTCTTTCTCTCTCTCTCTCTCTCTCTCTCTCTCTCTCTCTCTATCTTCCTCTCTTACTGTCTCTCCTTCACTTTGTCTTTCACAATCTCTCTCACACCCTTGTAGACAGAGTTGCCATTAAACAACTCAGACTAACCTGGCATCATATCCAAATCTATATATTAGGCAAACATTCAGAATAGGCAGTTAAGATAGTAATTGACAATAATGGAGGCGCATCGCTGAGTGAATATTGTCTGCAGTAAAGCTTATGAGTGTCTGAAATACACAGGGCTTCTATACCGTTTGAATGTATTCCTATTTAAAAGCATTCCTTGAGTGGATGATCTCAAATTTTATTGATGAGGTATAAATATCAAATGCCTAGACAGTCCCAAGAAAATGTTGGAACAACAGAAACTGTTGAATTTCAGCTTTCATTTTCTGACATTTACATATGTGTTTGGTACCTTCGTGGCAGTAGACTTTTTGATGAAATGGGCTTTTTGCACAGGGATATTGTCATGCTGGAACAGGTTTGGGTCTCCTAGTTCAAGTGAAGGGATAATCAACATCCTATTCTATTGTGTGCCTCCAGCATTGATGAACCACATACGGCTGAAAAAGTCAGGTGTCCCAATAACGTTGTCCATATAGCATCATTCATAGAATATGAGACATATATAAACTTTCTTTCGACTTCTCCCATTAGGGGTCGCCACAGCGGATCATCCGTATTCATGATCCGCATGTTTGATTTGGCGTGTTTTTACGCTGGATGCCCTTCCTAATGCAACCCTCCCCATTTATCCGGGCTTGGGACCGGCACTAAGAGTGCACTGGCTTGTGAAACCCTAATGGCTGGGGTTGGTTCCCTGAGACATATATATATAATATGTAAAAGGGCTTTTCTTAACTGCAATGTAATTTTCTCTCCACAGGTGGCTGTCAAAATAATCGACAAAACCCAGCTGAACCCCACAAGTCTGCAGAAGGTAAGGTGTCTTAAAACATTTAAACCGAAAATAGCACTCGTTTTATTCATTAGAAAGATCTGCTTATGAAATACTATTAGAATAAAATGCACAATAGCAAGACAGTTACATTCTTTGAATAAGTGGAATTATTGAATATCCATGTCGAGCACATAAAAAGTCTGAAATCTTGTCTCTTGTGATCTGATTTCGAGGGATCGGTTAGCTTCATCAATGAACGGATTGATAATGGTGCATCTGGAAGGATCCTTATATCAGTCTTCCTCACATTACTGTCATTTTCGTTTCACATTTGCCTATTTACATATTGATGAAGTGATTGATGAAAAAAAATAGGGCTTTTACACACATACACAGCATACTGCAGTCAGCTTTCCAATTCATTGCACAGGTGTTTAATAGGGTTGAAGTCAGAGCTCTATAGCTGGACAGCTTCCACTCCAACCCATTCAAACCATATGTTCATGAAGTTTGCTTTGTGCACAGGGGCATTGTGATGCTGGAACAGGTTTTGGTCTCCCAGTTCAAGTGAAGGGCAAATTTCATGCTACTGCATCCAAAGACACAGATACAATTGTGTACCTTCAGCTTTACGATAATAATTTGGCAAAAAGCCACATATGGCTGGGAAAGTCAGGCGTCCCAATCATTTTTGTCCATGTAGTGTATGTTCGCTGATCACCAGATTATCATTCCAGCTTGCTCTAATTTACCCAATTTCATTTCAATGGGGTTTTACTTCAGGTTGATACTGTTAATTTGCTCATTATAAGGAATAATAGAAAACTAGAAAATAGAAAAATCAGCTGCAGGGATTTTTTTATCTTTGTTCTCTATTATGCCAAACTACCTGACATTCAAAATCTCAGAATTTGATGAACTGTTTGCCTTTTATAACTCAAACCACTTGCATTGTGAGATCACCTAAGATCCCTAAAAAAAAGCATATAATGAAGTGTTTTAATGAAAGAGAGATGGTGAAAAGCTGTCGTTTAGTGTCATTGCACACTACAGGCACTCAGGTTGATGGGGACACCTGATTTTTCCATCCATCTGTGATTCTTCAAAAAAAAACTAAAGGTTGGAAGCACACGATGGGGTAGGATTTCCCTATACTTGAACTAGGAGGCCCAAACCTGTTCCAGCATGAGAATGACCCTATGCACAAAGCCAGCTTTATAAAGAAATGCATTACATGGATTGAACTGGAAGATCTTGAGTGGCCTGCTGTAGAGCTCTGACCTCAACCCTATTGATCCCCTTCGGAAAAAAAAACGCATCACAGGCATTTGCCATGGGTGCTAATGTGGAAACGCAGTTACCTTAGTTATTTTGCCACACTTTCCTATTCAGTTCTCCCCCCCCCTTATTGATCACCTGATACAAGTCATCAGTATCTCTTCATGTATCATCTACGTTATGACAGGAAACTGCTTGTCAAGGAATCTTAAAACAATTACCACAGCACATGAAAACACACACTGATATTTTGCTAACCAGTGTAGTAATTTGTGTGGCTGTTAATCACACATTTGCATTGCTGTCTTTTTTATATGGGTTAACAGAATGCATTAGGAATATCTTTCCTTCCCCCATGATCTTATAATAATGACTATTTGGTGTTTAAGTCAGCTTGTAGGATTGCAGTGCACTGTGAACAGACTATTTTTCCAAAAAATATCTATAAAAAAAAAAATTTTGTGGCATGATAGATTTGTGTGTTGTCCAAATCCTGATATAATAGGGTCCATCTCAAATCATAGCACACCGAAGAGCGTCCAAACCACCTGAGCCGTCTTATTGGCGACTTCTAATCTAACGTTTAAATCATCACGAATCTTATGAAAAGAACGAGGCGAAGCTGAAAAGTCAAAGATGCGGCAGACAAAAGCATAACGCTGCACAAGACTCGGTAAACACGGCAAGTCAAGGCTCATCATTCTCACTCCAGAATGCCACGGAGTCTGCATGTGAGTCATCTCTGGGATTTGAATATTGTTCTCTCGTTTTTCGAGGCCCACACTCGTTCGTCCGTATCCTACCGTTCTCTGACTCACGAAGGGTGACATGAGCTCACGATTATGTATCTATAAGCATACTGACTTCCAGACTACTGAACATTCATCTAAAGCAAGGGATATTTTGGTGTAGGACTTGATTGGTTCTGCAGTGGAAAGGTGAGCACCAATAAGACACACATTGGAAATGCCACATGTGGTTATGCAGTGTCCAGCAACATAACTATACTGTATACTTACTGGGTGTTCTAACACTGGCAGATTACTAGCTACACTATTTGGACAAAAGTAAGGGCACACAGTTGTATAGGATGCCTCTGGAAGTGGTAGCATCAAACACTGTAACTTCCTCCTAGAAGAACACTGGAAAATCCTCCTAGAAGATTGGAATGGGATGTTCAAAAAGTACATACCAATATTATGGTCAGGTGTCCACAAACGTTTGTCCATGTAGTGTATATGCACCAGAGGTGCCAATGATCTCTGATCTAATTCCTTCACAGCTTTAATATTTTGCTTTGCAATGCCTATACATTTGTAAAAAGAGGTCCAATAAATATATATATAAAATATATATACAAAATAATAATTATATATACAGGGAGTGCAGAATTATTAGGCAAGTTGTATTTTTGAGGATTAATTTTATTTGAGGATTTAATTTGAACAACAACCATGTTCTCAATGAACACAAAAAACTCATTAATATCAAAGCTGAATATTTTTGGAAGTAGTTTTTAGTTTTAGCTATTTTAGGGGGATATCTGTGTGTGCAGGTGACTATTACTGTGCATAATTATTAGGCAACTTAACAAAAAACAAATTTATACCCATTTCAATTATTTATTTTTACCAGTGAAACCAATATAACATCTCAACATTCACAAATATACATTTCTGACATTCAAAACCAAACAAAACAAATCAGTGACCAATATAGCCACCTTTCTTTGCAAGGACACTCAAAAGCCTGCCATCCATGGATTCTGTCAGTGTTTTGATCTGTTCACCATCAACATTGCGTGCAGCAGCAACCACAGCCTCCCAGACACTGTTCAGAGAGGTGTACTGTTTTCCTCCTTGTAAATCGCACATTTGATGATGGACCACAGGTTCTCAATGGGGTTCAGATCAGGTGAACAAGGAGGCCATATCATTAGATTTTCTTCTTTTATACCCTTTCTTGCCAGCCACGCTGTGGAGTACTTGGACGTGTGTGATGGAGCATTGTCCTGCATGAAAATCATGTTTTTCTTGAAGGATGCAGACTTCTTCCTGTACCACTGCTTGAAGAAGGTGTCTTCCAGAAACTGGCAGTAGGACTGGGAGTTCAGCTTGACTCCATCCTCAACCCGAAAAGGCCCCACAAGCTCATCTTTGATGATACCAGCCCAAACCAGTACTCCACCTCCACCTTGCTGGCGCCTGAGTCGGACTGGAGCTCTCTGCCCTTTACCAATCCAGCCACGGGCCCATCCATCTGGCCCATCAAGACTCACTCTCATTTCATCAGTCCATAAAACCTTAGAAAAATCAGTCTTGAGATATTTCTTGGCCCAGTCTTGACGTTTCAGCTTGTGTGTCTTGTTCAGTGGTGGTCGACTTTCTGCCTTTCTTACCTTGGCCATGTCTCTGAGTATTGCACACCTTGTGCTTTTGGGCACTCCAGTGATGTTGCAGCTCTGAAATATGGCCAAACTGGTGGCAAGTGGCATCTTGGCAGCTGCACGCTTGACTTTTCTCAGTTCACGGGCAGTTATTTTGCGCCTTGGTTTTTCCACACGCTTCTTGCGACCCTGTTGACTATTTTGAATGAAACGCTTGATTTAAAAAACATATGAAAGGATGAAGTGAATCCACACCCCATAATTTTTTAATGTTATACAAAAAATAGGAATCAGTTGCTGGAAGGAAACATGAACTGGAATTGGAAAAAACGTCAGATTACACCTTCTGCGTTGGATTGGTCAAAGGAATTATTAAATCCAATCATTCGGATTTACCGTTTTTACCATGTCATGTGCAGGGTTTTGAAACAGTGTATTTTTACACTTTGTCAACTTTTTCAGGAAGATTTTTACCATGTTAGCTAGTAATTAGCCATATTCATATTTACTAATAATTATTCAGTTTTATTATATTAAATGAATGCTTTATGTAATGTTTCAAACGCAACAATTAACACAGTGCTCCTTTAATAAGAGTTCAGTGCTGGTGTAATTCTTCTCCTCCTAGTTACTGTAACCCTGTTGATCATACAGAATCTGCATCACATACAGCCGTGTCTCCTCTGCAGAATTCTCCTCTGAAGGCTTCTCCTCTGCAGCCACTTATGCCTTGATAGCTAAAATGGAGACATCCAGACGGTAATGCATTGCTCCCTCTCCCATCTGCCCTTGACTCCCTTATTGATTTTCTATAACTTAAACCCCAGCAGTTTCCCGTGTGCTACATTAAGATTCCTGCATCTCCTTACCAGCTCAATAAACAAAACGTGCTAGCATAATACAGAATGCCACAAAAAGCCATAACGTATTCCTGCCTTTGCTTGAGTTAGTCCACTTTAGCATTCCAAAAATGATCCCTAAGCATACAGATCTAGCAAAAGCTCAGCTTTTCTAAAGGTTGCTGAATCATGACTCATGGAGTTAGTAAGAAGTAGGGAAGGTTAAATGGAGGTAGGGAAGCTGTTGAGCTTTGCACTTTTATACAGGGCATAAAGAATCACATTCACTTTCGGTGAGATTAGAGATGAGTGTATATTTGACCCATATTTGAAATATATATGTATTCAGGAGGAGTCTCTTTTCTATATCTACTTTTTACTTTTTGCAATTTCAGTATTTTAGATTTATTCATATGTGTGTGTGTGTGTGTGTGTGTGTGTGTGTGTGTGTGTGTGTGTGTGTGTGTGTTTATACAGTTATTTGAAACCCTGGGCCTACCATCTGTCCCCTCTGCGCACCATGAATAGCACCTGGCATTAGATCCTTTACCGCTGCACACTAGAAACCTGTGTCAATTCACCATCTGGAAAAAGCTTTCATTATCTAAAACATCTCTCAAATGAATTTGAAAAGCTATTAAGTTGCAAGCTAATCGCAACGGACTCGATGCTGCAGGCTAAGATCGAGTGAATTTTTTGCGACCCTGTAACAACAGCTTGTGTTTAGAAGATTCAGATGGGGTTCATTGTTCACGTTACATCTAACCAGGGTTGCCAAGTTTCAGCTAATTTTTACGCCTCGAAAACCACAAACAAATTTTAAAACTAGCCCCTAAAATTCCGAACATTTTTCCTTCTTTTTCTCAAGCACTGTATAGAAAACGAGTTTACAGGGCTACGCACGAATTTCTGATTATTTCAGGTTCGCCGCACTACGAATTAGACATTTTGCAATAGAAATAGTTGCGTACATCGTATATACCTTGTCTACACTTCTGCTTTGCTCTTTTTTTGCAGAAATCTATCAGACTATATGAATAAAGTTCCCTCATTTTCATACTTATACATCTATATGTCTAATTTACTAAATTATTGTAACCTATAGTGGAAAAATCTAATGTCTACTATTGATTTTGTCCACGTTTTCATTCCCCCCTGGTTTACACAAGTCAGGCCCAGGCTGCCAATTTGCTCTCCTCAAATTCTTAGCTGGTTCTTTAATCCGTCGAGTAGAAAATGATAAAATCCTATCATAAAAAATCTCGGTAGTCAGACAGTACCGGAATAGAAACAATACTAAGAGAATGATAAAATGTGTGTATTTTATACATATCTATTCGTAAAATAAATAAATAAAGAGGTAGGGACAATTATAAGCATTATAAAGGTATCCATCCAGTAATAGTACCATGAATAAATGGTGTTAAAGAATATTTAGTTAAAGTTGTTTCTCTGTAGAACTTTGGTCATCCTGTATAGCATAGTTACATGTCCCTGCTAGCATACTATCTGCTGGTGATGTACTGTAGGTGTGATCTACAATGAGACTGATGACCACTGCTCGAGCATTCGATTCGGCCCCAGAGGAAAATGTTTCATTCGGTTGTGTTTTCTCAGCTCTGTCTGAGACACCCTGATGTTTGCAAGAATATCCTTCTAAAAATACTTTCCTGTCTCCCACATAGCTGTGCATCGCCATAATCCTTCCCCTTCTCAGGCCTTGCCTTTCCCATGACATATATAAAACAGTGTATGATGTAAATACACAAAATCAACTGTTTTTTATTAAAAAGATTTTTTACATAATAAAACAGTCTACAGTAAGAAAATGTGAACAATCGATTGTACCTATATGGCAACCTAATATTTTGGACAATGAATATATTGGGTTCCATTTGAAAGTTGCTCACAAGCAATGTCAATATTTACATGGGAACTTTTCTCATATTCAGAGTTAAACACAGAGTACAATTGTGTGCCTCCAACTTTGTGGCAACAGTCGAAGGAAAGAAAAACACGTGGCTGAAAAATCTATAAAGTGTACATCCATTTTTTTGTATATATACAGGAAGTCTCGCACTTACGATGGAGATGCCTTCCGATGACCCATAAAGAAATAAATTATGGTCGTAAGATATCATCATAAGACAAACCATTGTAACTCAGAGGCAATCTGTGTGTTTACAGACCTTTTTTATTTTGCTAAAACATGGAACCGGGCAGGACATGAGAGCTAAGTCCTTTCTTTCGTGTCATACGACTTCTTCTTCTTTCGTCTTCTCCCATTAGGGGTCGCCACAGCGGATCAACCGTCTCCATACCCCCCTGTCCTCTACAGCTGCATCTTCCACCCCAACCACCTGCATGTCTTCCCTCACCACATCCATAAACCTCCTCCTTGGTCTTCCTCTTTCCCTCCTTCCTGGCGGCTCCATCCTCAGCATTCTCCTACCGATATACCCCATGTCCCTCCTCTGCACATGTCCAAACCATCTCAATTTCGCCTTCCTCGCTTTGTCTCTAAAACACCCTTCATGCGCTGTCCCTGCAATAAACTCATTTCTAATCTTGTCCCTCGTCATCACTCCCAACGAAAACCTCAACATCTTTAGCTCTGCTACCTCCAGCTCCACCTCCTGTCTTTTACTCAATGCCACTTTCTCTAAACCATACAACATCAGCGGTCTCACCACAGTCCTATAAACTTTCCTATTCACTCTCACAGATACTCTTCTATCACAAATCACTCCTGCTATCACTCTTCTAAACCCACTCCACCCTGCCTGCACACTTTTCTTCACTTCTGAAGAAGTCATTCATCACCATGAAATCCTCAGGGCTATTTTTCTGGAACCAAATTATTCTCAGTGAAGTTTACTTCAAGTGACATTTTATTTATTTTGATGATTTGGCGCTACTGGGCAACTTTAAGTATGTCAGTGAAGTAGTGTGATATATATACAGTACTGTATACAGTATACAGTATGTACAGCAAATAAATAAAAAAAGGCTATAGCAATGAGTATATTTATTAGTACACTAAGTATATATACACGTGAAATATTAGTGCAGATCTATGTACAGTATATATGTCTTAAGCTATCAATAGAACTACAAATATGTTCATATATTTTAACTATCATATATGTACGTTTGTGTGTGTGTGTGTTTGTGTGTGTGTGTGTGTGTGTCTCCATAGCATAATTGCATAATTGTTCTTAAATTATTATAAAACACTCATCTTATTTGTGAGCTGAACGTGTTGCAAGTGTAGACATGATGGTTTTTTGGAATTGTGTTGTATGTATATGTAGATTGTGTCTCTCTAGAGGCAGAACACACAAGAAATAATATACTGTCATATCTATAGACATTTTCCTCAGAACATTCTTACGACAAGATATCAACTCTTCCATGGACAGGGATTTGTTTCCGCGTCTTGGTTGAGGACTTCTGGACTACATTGTGTACATAAGAATATGTGTGTGTGTGTGTGTGTATGTGTGTGTGTGTTTAGTAGCAGTAGTGTAGTGTAAGGTACACTGTTTATGTAACTAAAATCTGTGTGACTTTGCAGGTTTAGTGTGTTCTAATTTGATTTCAGGTTTGTGATCTCCATAAAAGCTGCTTTGCTTTTAACTTTGGCCTCTTTCCAAACCTCGCTTATTTTGGCCCAAAAGCTTTCAGCAGTTTTTCACCTCTCTGTACAGTTGCCCAAACACTCAAAACACATCCTTCTGAGAGACCTGAGATTTTCTATGAGAGTTCTGTTATTTTAAAAGTTTAGTGTGTTGCTTTTTTATTTTTTTTTTTTTGCAGTATTTCATGAATTCAAGAAACTGCATAAGAGAAAAACAGTACAGTTCTTGCAGTTTGTAACAGATTTAAATTCAGCATATAGGTGCAAAATTTCAGTCATAGAACTGAATAAATGCAGTACTGTTGATATTTACATTAAATCACATTAATGTGATTAATGTAATGGCATTTGGCAGACACCCTTTATCCAGAGCGACTTACAACGGAGCATTGGAGAGTCAAGGGCCTTGCTCAAGGGCCCAGCAGTGGCAGCTTTGTGGTTGAACTTGTGAAGTCCAATGTCTTAACCACTAAGCTACTACCTCAGTGCATCATTTTTATTCAGTGCAAATGAATCAATCTTCTCCGCTTTAATATCTCAGGTCTGCACAGCAAACTCATATCTGTGTATTTGCTCTTACAATGTCTTCAGTTCCAAAATGCTTTTTCTTTCCTGTTTCAATCTACACTGGATAGCATACATAACTAGATGGTCTGTTTCTGTTGATTACGTTTTTTCAATGCACCTCAACAATAATAAAAATGTAATGAATGGACATTCGGTGCCACCCAGATGAGGATGGAATTTCTTTTGAGTCTGGTTCCTCTCAAGGTTTCTTCCTCATACATATCAGGAAGGATAAACTTATGAGGGTCAAACTTACAAGCACTAAACTTCTACATTCCTGCTGCAATGTTTAAAGGCTCTTTATAAATAAAAAAATTAAATTGAACCTTTTTAAATGAGATCATTTGCGACTTTCATCTTTGATTTTGGACATGGGTTTTCATCAAGTTAAAAAGGGATAGACCGGGAGTGTGCGGCACTCGTGATGCTGACCCGAGTTCGAGTTCTGGCCCTGACAGAACTGTGAAAGAGTGTCTCTAAAAAAATGCACAGAAATGGGATACAGGTGATGCCAATAACACTATTAATAGCTGCATACAGTAAGGCCCTCTAGTGGCTAGAACATGTAAGGACATATAAAAGACAAAACATTTGATCTTGTGGCATAGGAAAATGTATTATTATATTTTTTTTTTATGAGTCACGTCAATTTCAGACCTCATATATTAGGGAAAAAATCATTTAGACATTTGGTAAGATTTTGTTTGGAGAAATTTAAACACACTAATCAAGGGGCTGAAATAGGTGAGAATGCCACAGTAGGAGGAAAAAAGACAAAGGAGGGGAAAAAAGACGAATGAATGAGACATATAAAAATGGAACGAATTTGAAATGAGAGTAGAAATATTTCTATTTTTGTTTCTCTCCAACAGCTTTTTAGGGAAGTCCGAATAATGAAGATTGTGAATCATCCAAACATAGGTATATATATTTATTTGTGTTATATATGACCACATTATTAAAGCGTATAGTCTATATTCATGTATATTTTTGTTATTTTCAGTGAAGTTGTTTGAAGTAATTGAGACTGAGAAGACACTTTACTTAATAATGGAATACGCCAGTGGAGGTGAGTTTTTTTATTCATACGGTGTGTGTTGCATCAGTATTGCATTGCAGGAACTCTGATATGTTCGAAGCATGCATTCGTATGATCGGTATGATTCATTTACCATACCAGCTACTTTAGAAGGAACATCCATACAATTTATCCAAACACATGTTTGCAGGACATTGCATAAAGACATGCAGGAACAAATTGAGGAGTTTAGCTGTGGTTTAATAATGCGAGTGGTGCTTGAAGCTTCGTTTTTTTGCTGTAAAGTGTAAAAATTGGTTCTCTATCGTGTGCCGAGGAATTTTGATACGTCACAAATCTCTGTTTGGCGTCATTTTGTGAGGGGGGGAGGGGTCATTGATGTCACGTGACGTCACTACCTTAACCAGAGATCGACCTCTTCTGCTGTGACTAGTGTTTTGACATGTCACACGTCTATGTAGGCTCGAGTCCATTGATTTCAAATGTCTATAACCACTGTCTCTGTCTCTTTTTAAACATTTGTTCAATTGTGATTGGTGAAAATGAGCTATGACTTTTCATACAAAAAAATATCTAATCCAGATGTTCCAGAAGACGGTTTAAAGTTCAAAACACTATTTCCAACAGGAAAACCCATTCATGTTTGTATGGAACTGGTTTGCTCAGCACCATGTATACTATAGGGACAAAAGTATTGGGACACCTGACTTTCTCAGCCATATGTGGTTCTTCCTCAAACTGTTACCACAAAGTTGGAGACGTACAATTGTGCAGGACGTCTTTGGATTCGGCAGCATTCAATTTTCTCTTCACTTGAGACCCAAACATGTTCCATCATGACAATTTCACTGTAAACAAAGCAAACTCCATTAAGATTTGGTTTACATGGATTGGAGAGGAAGATTTTAAGTGGTCTGCTTTAGAGCTCTGACCTCTTTAGGATGAATTGGAATGCTGACTGCACCCCAGGTCTCATCACCCCACATCAGTATCTGACTTTACTAACACCCTTGTTCTGGTAGAGCATCTTCCCAGAAGAGTGGGGGTTCTTGTAAAAAGCAAATGGGGACTAAATGTGGCATTGGATCTTTAAAACCCTTTAAAGGTCTTATGCTCAGGTGTCCACAAACGTTTGTCTATAGAGCGTCTTGAGCATGTTTTGTATATAAGTTTAATGCAGCAAAAATAACCATTACCTTCGACAAGGCAAACATAGTTTTTGAAAAATTCTTTGTTGATTATCTTGAGGCGACTTTGAAATTTGAGGGGACTGGAAATTGGGACAGGGCTCATGAGGGTGAGCCAATAAAAGCCTGACTTTTTGTTGACTTTCAACTGTTTTTTTTTTGTTAGTTTTTTTGCATTTAGCTCATATCAAGTCGAATCTGAGTAGTTGCATGTCCCATAATGTGATTTTTTTAAAAATCTGTATTATTTGTGAACTGGTTTACACTAAACATTACAGCCCTCTGACAGCTTTTTCGTTACAGGTGAGGTGTTTGATTATTTGGTGGCTCACGGACGGATGAAAGAGAAGGAAGCCAGGGCGAAGTTTCGTCAGGTAAACTACTGCTTCTATTTCGCATTACCCCTTATCAATACAATGAGCCCATTCCCTTCATTTATTCTTATTATTAATGAACACTAATAAGGAAATATAATTAAATGAATATTATGTTAATGACAGCTTTGTAGAGCATGAATCAGAGGAAGCATGAGTCACAAGCGATGATTTGTATTTTTTTTTGGCTTGACTCGCTTCAATACTAATGGTGTATCAGAGGAGTGTGGGTTAAGTGTGTCTGTGTGTGTGTGAGTGTGTGTAAACCAAAAGCCTCCTTCAATCTCATGCGGTACACCTGCAGCTTTGGTGCAGACCAGTAACTGATCTGACCTTTTCAAAGCAATACACCCTACTTTAGGTTTTGCATACTAATAAACCGATGCCTTTCCTCCATCCAGCCCGTGACACTGCACCGGAATTGCCATTAAATAATAAGAAATTTAGAGTTTGGGGGGCTAAAATTTAGAGTCTATCAATATTATCTAAGAGTTTGTTCTGTGGTTGTTAATGAAATTGCTTCACTGCAGAGAGACAGTATTTCCGTGCTGTGCACATGACGCACATTCACCAACACACACACAAAAAAAGGCTTTACCTCCTCTATGTACAATATTAACAGGGTTTCTGCAGAGTCTTAAAAAGAAAAAAAAGTACAGTTTAAAAATGTCAATATTTTTGTACAGGTCTTCATTTTTAATGTATAATAACGTCCCCGTAACGCTACCTCTAACGCTCATTAAATGCTCCTGCAGCACTTTAAAATGTTTTTTTGTGTCCTTGGTGTGCTTCTTTCTTATATAATATGATTCGCTGTATCACGAACACAAATGAGACCAACATGCAACAGCAGTCAGCTTACTGTTACTCGCATGAATCTCTCTTGGATTCTACCACAGACATAAAACGGATTTCATTTCATCATTAATGGTCTTTAAAAAGTCTTACATTTGACTTGGTGACACCTGCAAAACCCCTGTATATAACAACACTACATTTAAAACAATACACGTTTTTTTCTTTCCGATTTGCTCACCTGACCCACTCACCAAAGTCCTACCCACCGGCTAGCTTTCCTCTATTATGAGGATTATACAATTAACCAGCCAACTAGTCATTCTGTGTCACGGTGCTGCGTACCACATCTGCTCTCTTTCACATACATGAGCTCACATAAGAAACAATTGAATTGACAGGATTGACAGGAGAGCGAGTCTATCACCATTCATACCCACAGAGCCTGACCAGTCATGCTCCCTTGGCCATAGCCCCAAGAATGACAGCCTGTATAAATCCATACAGCAACTCATTGTATATTATATGGACAAAAGTTTGTATATAATAGATTTATATGTGCTTTTAAATATCCCATATTTATTATCTATTTCCTGTTATAATTACTTTCACTCTCCAAGAAATCTCTGATAGTAAAGTCAGGAAATGATGTAAGGAGAGTTGAGGAGGTCTGGGGTACAGCATGTGTTCTAATTCATCCCTAAAGCTTTTAATAGGGTGGAGGTCAGAGCTCTATTGCAGGCCACTCAAGATCTTTCATGGCAACCCATGTAAAGCATATTTTTATAGAGCTGGCTTTGTGTACAGGAGCATCATCATCATTTGGGTCTCTTAGTTCTCTTAGTGAACTGAAAATCATCAAAGACATTCCTCCAACTAGATATGGCTGGAAAAGTCCTAATACTTTTGTCCAATCAGTTAAATCATTATGTAAAGAAAATTTTCATTTAATTCAGAATGAATATTTGAATGTGCACACTACAAGTTATGTTATATGTTGTATGTTATAACAACAGTGAACAAATATACACTTGTGAGCTCTATTAAAGTAATGGATCATTGTCCATAGCTGCTGTTATAGGAAATTAATCACAGATCCAGAATTCAAGAATTCAAAAAGACTGGTATTAAATGGGAATAAATACCGGATGAGAATTTTTGCCTGAAAAGAGTAAAACGCAAGTCCTGAATTTGCAGTCATTTTTTATTACATATTTGTTGTGGTTAAGGTTAAACAGTTCTGAAAAATGGAGCGTGTAAACAGACGAAATCCTCACCAAAAATGACGATTATTGGGTCATTAAAGCATGTTTTCTTTTCTGTTTTTTTTTTCGCCAAATCTACAGCATAATATCTATAACACATGCATGTTACTGGTGTGTTTCAGATTGTATCTGCAGTGCAGTACTGCCATCAGAAGAGAATAGTACATAGAGATCTCAAGGTAAGTGTTAGCTGTGAGAATTGCAACGCAAACTACGTGAAACGGAAGCCTAGGCGTCCGAAAGCTTCGAATTCTTAACCATCACCTCTTCGTTTTAAACCAAAAGGCTGAAAACTTATTGCTGGATGCCGACATGAATATCAAGATCGCCGACTTTGGCTTCAGCAACGAGTTCACTGTGGGAAACAAGCTGGACACGTTCTGCGGCAGCCCTCCCTACGCCGCGCCTGAACTCTTCCAGGGAAAAAAATATGACGGGCCCGAAGTCGACGTCTGGAGTCTTGGGGTCATCCTGTATACGCTTGTCAGCGGATCACTACCTTTCGACGGTCAAAATCTCAAGGTTATTATTTTACTATAGCTATATCAGTGAATATGAAATATATTACACAGTAACATAAAACAATTATTACTAGAGTTGGATGTATAAATAAAATATTGTATTTGCATGCATCATCATTTTTTACACATCTCAATATGGACATACATTACTTACACTACATGCAATTGTTTGTGGATTCATATGGTGTTTTTTGTACATCACATTCCACATGAAGTCCCCATTTGCTGTTCGGCTATTATTCGGCTATAAGGATGTTAGTAAAGTCAGGTACTGATGCAGGTGATGTAGGTGAGGAGGCCTGGGGTGCAGTCAGCTTTCACATACATTCAAAAGATGTTCAATAGAGTTGAGGTCAGAGCTCTACAGAAGGACACTCAAGATCTTCCACTCCAACCCATGTAAACTATATCTGCATGGAGCTGGCTTTGCGCTCACTGCTTTTGCCATACAGTCTGTATATACATATAAAGTTTCCATTACATTAAAAAAAAACTTGTCATGCTCCAAAATACATTTTATATATTTATTTTTAACCTGAATCTAAATGAACAATGTATGAAATTACACATTGCCATAAAACTTTTATATAATAAAACTAATAAATTATTAGCAGTCTTAGATCATGAGGAGGGACTGGGAAAAGTATGTGTATAAGCTGTTAGTATAGAAACAATATATTGAAAAATATCAGTCTGAGGTAATTTTTTTTTTTTACTGATTTAGAAAAATAATGCACTCCTTCTTACGATCATTATGCATACAGTATGTATATGGACATAAATAATATGGACCTGTGTTCATGAGTTATTTATGCTATTTGGTCATGTGTGTTGTCTATTAGGAGTTGAGAGAGAGAGTTTTAAGAGGAAAGTACCGCATCCCCTTCTACATGTCTACAGACTGTGAAAACTTGCTTAAAAGGCTATTAGTGCTGAACCCCACCAAACGGGGCAGTTTAGAGGTAACGTTCCTGTTTTCTTTTTTCTTTTGATTCCTCAAATTCTCATTAGTATTTGTTTGTAGTTGGGTATAATTTATTATTAGTATTCTTATTATTAATTTGTATTTATTTTAGCAAATCATGAAGGATAAATGGATGAACGTGGGCCATGACGATGAGGAGCTGCAACCTTATACTGAACCAGAGCCTGTATTCAATGACAGTAAAAGGATCGGTAAATGTCCCGTCCAACACTCAAAACACTACAGATGATTCAGGATGTACTACCATAAATCATATATAACAGTTAGTATTTGAACAAAGTACTCCTGGACAGTTAATGGTTTCCCTGCACACCCGCTTTAACTGTTATATAGTTGATTATTCGAAAGCAGGTGAATTGGGGGCAGGAAAATCCACTGAAATGTGTGGAATAGGGGATACTTCAGGACCAGAGTTGGCAAACTGTAGACTTAATCAGCTCACAGCTCGCATAAGAAATATCTTACATGCTAGACTTTATTTTTAAAACACATATTTTCACATATCACATGTTCACACATCATAGTTTCAGTGTTTAAAGTTATTAAATAACTTTATATATATATATATATATATATATATATATATATATATATATATATATATATATATATATATATATATATATAAATAAAAAAGAACAGAAATCCACATTTAGGTTTAGATCCTTAATGAGTTTACAGTTTTGAGGTCACATGATCCACTGAGGCAAGGGTAAGTCTTGAACGTACAGTAAGTCTTTCAAGGAAATGCAGATGCACATGGAGTATCCACATGAGACTCTCCATAACAGCAGAAGGTGACTTACAAGTGCAGAGGAAACAGGAACTCTAGGCTGCAGAAGCGTGTCAGAATTAGCACTAGCACTAGCATTGCATTTACTATAGAAGTAGAGAAACTTTTTGCAAATGGCACATTCAACATTTTATCTTAACACTATATATATATATATATATATATATATATATATATATATATATATATATATATATATATATATACACTATGATTTGTGTACACACTCCTAAACCATATGTGACTGAATACCAAATTGTTACCAGAATACCAGATAATCTGTATATTTAAAATATGTGCTAAGGCAGTGACACAAAAAAAATCTAGGTGCGTTAAGCTTCCTGTTTTTGCACGATTATAGAATTTCAGGTAGATTTCATACATCCATTCTTATTGAGTTATATACTTGAAACTTTTGAATTATTGAGTTCTGGCGCCATCTTCTGGTGATCTATGATAATTATCTATTCACATGACGTAAGATGAATCGTAGTGTCATTCTCAGGAAATACGTCATGTATGAGTATAATAACAGTAAATACCAAATCTAGCCATTATTCATTATTCCTTATTAATAATACCTGCATTCGTGTTTTAGGTTTCTAAATGCTCCTTTAATTGTAATCATTTGCATGGACATACATCTGATAAGAGAGTTCATCTGCGCTCTTTTACATCTGTGTTCCTCAGAGCTGATGGTGACTATGGGATTCCCAAAAGATGAAATTACGGATGCTCTCAAGGGACAAAAATACGATGAAGTCATGGCGACTTATCTATTATTGGGGAGGAAACCTCCAGAGGTTAGCACACAAATGTAACAGCACTGATATTTAACAGCAGATATTTATTTTGCAAGAGATGACTCATATCAAGGAATTAATCCTTGAATTTAGCATTTAAGCATCTATCTAATCCTAATGATATAACATAGATATGACAGATAGATAGATAGATAGATAGATAGATAGATAGATAGATAGATAGATAGATAGATAGATAGATAGATAGATAGATAGATAGATAGGAGGTGGTAGGTCAGTGGTTAAGGCATTGGACATTGGATCAGAAGGTGACAGGTTTAAATCCCACCACCATGCTGTCAGTGCTGGGCCCTTGATCAATCGTAAAGGTGGATGGATGGATGGATGGATGGATGGATGGATGGATAGATAGATAGATGGATAGATGGATAGATAGATAGATAGATAGATAGATAGATAGATAGATAGATAGATAGATAGACTAAAGTTTGGACTTATATAATTTTTGTATAAAATAAATGTCAGGTTCCATACAACAAGTTTCTTGATATACAAACATGCTAAAATATTATATATGTATGTAATGAAGTGGTGAAAGAAAACTTGACCCAACATGGCTACCATTCCATACGTTTGCCACATGCCATGCAATTATGTCTGGACTGTGTACATCAAGGCACTGAAAGTGTTCTATAGTCAAATGTGTCCTGGAGTGATATCCTTAATGGAATATTCTGCCCAGTTACTGCACCTAAATCAGACTGAACTGCTCTGGGATGAAGTGGATCACAAGGTCAGAAAGAAATCTCCAACTAGTGAAGATCATTTTTAGTATGTTCTACAGAGACACGGCCAAAGTATTTCAGATGAATGTTTGGAGAAACGAATTGTCCGGATGTGAAGAGTGTGTAAAGCTGTTATTCATAATGAAGAAGGATTTTTCACTGGAAATAAAGTTAAACATTTGTACATTTATATATATGTATAAATCACCTAGTTTGTTGCACAGATATTAAAGGAACATGCAGGTTTCAATAATGAATGAATGTGTTTCCAAACGTTAGACAGACACTGTATATGACTAGTTCACAAGCAGGATGAACAATGAGATACAAGTAAATTTTTTTATTCTTCACATGAATAGAAGTGTGTGTTACATTTAAGCCTTTCTGAGTAGATGTTTCTAGGACTGTAGGGTCCTGTGAGTTGTGATTCGAAGCCAGTAGAAGCTGGGAAGTTTATTGGTTTTGCTATGGCATTATAACCAGCTTACGGATCAGTCCGCTGAGTCTGCATCACAACCACTGTCCACCAAATGACCACCGAGTGCAAATGTTTCAATGTTTTAACACAACTCATGAGAAATTTACTTTAGAAGGAGGATCCTAAATCCCTGATTAGAGCATTCATCAGACTGGGCGTTTTTGTTTCCGAACCTTGTCCTGGTGGTAGTTTTTTGTGTTCGAAATAGCTCATAAAGTGAATACACTATTGAATTAGACTGTGTTCCAGCAGTGAGGCATTGCTGAATGAGTTATTTCCCTCAGGTAACATCAGAAACATCCATTTTCCAGCTTATATTTGCCTTTTTATCAATTTTAGATTAAATTCTAAAATATTAAGTGTAATATATTTTATCTGAATATCGAAGCAAACATCTGTTTTCATTTTTTTTTTTCCCCTCAGATTGATGGCATAGAGTCTGTGCCCATCAGTAATTTGTCTCCCAGGCCCCGTCCTACCAGTGACATCAATACCAGCACTAGCCAATCCCCTTCCCACACCAAGGTCCAACGCAGTATATCGGCCAATCAGAAGCAGCAGAGACGGTTCAGTGATCACGGTGGGATGATATAAAGACAAGCGAAGTAACAAAGCTCTCACTTTCCAGTGCTAACTAGTGATGGGAATATCAGATCATTTTAGTGACTCGGTTCTTTGAATCTCGTTCGTCAAGATGAGCGAATCTTCATTTGAGTCATTTAGTTCATTTCGTCCATTGGCCAGAAATAGAATAAAATGTTACTTTTTTAAATAAACAGATCCCCAAAACGTCTACATACACGATTTTTGACTACAGTTCCAATAATGAAAATATGACAAAGCAGCTAAAGACAAATTATGATCCACAGATTAAGTAGCTTCACTTCTCTGTGTCTTTAGTTCTTTTGTCATGTGACTTTTATAATTCAAGTAAATTTTTTTTTTATTTATTGCATTGTGTGGCGTGTACGAGAGTCACGTGATAAAAAGTAGAAAATGAAGGAATCATTCTTTGAGACGACTCCTTTTTTCTGAGTCGCATTAAAGAGTTTTCGGAATAAACGAATCCTTCAGGAACAACCCATCACTAGTGCTGACAGTTCAGCTCTTACAGCATCTCTTGTGCTCTCTGACATTAATTGATAGTATTTGAGTAAAACCCTTTGAGTGAACGGCATTTATATACATTTTTGTATTCTTTTTCCACACAAACTGATATTTTATTGTGTGCGTATACCTTCAGTGGGTCCCTCAGTCCCGCCTGTAGTGTCGTACACAAAGCGCAGCTGTCTAGAGAGCGAACAGAAGGAGGAGTGTGAGAACTCACGCAAGCTGCTGAGCTCCAACTCAAAAGGAGACGTACCAGCGTCTCCTCTGGCCGCCCTGGAGAGGAAAAAATCTGCTACATCAGCTGGAGTGAGAACATGCACTCATTCTGTCACACTCCTATTTCATAACTTTTTCTCAGATTTCTGTGCACTCATTGTCCACACAGTCCTCGGTGCTGTACACGAGAACAAAACCAGTACGTCTTGTTAATTATTTGATAGCAAACAAATCTTAATGGGGAAATGTACAAAATAATTATTTTACAACTTTGCAATACTGTATGTTGATTCAATAACTACAGCAGTTTTAGCAATTAAACCACTTCATTGATTTGTCACGTTCAACACACCGATTGAAACTCCGCCCACTCTTTTTTTTTTTCCTAGAAAAACACAAGAACCCATTAACTCTTCTGTTAGCACATGTGCAGTAGATGAAACATAGCTTAACATATGGAGGCCGATTTACAGATGCACTGTTTTTGACTGCTGCAGACAGTAATATATATATATATATATATATATATATATATATATATATATATATATATATATATATATATATATATTTATTTACATGGTTATAGATATTTTCTGACTGAATGTCTGTTTTTTCTAGACTAATGGAGGCTTGGCACGCAGGAACACATACGTGTGTGAGCGGTCAGCTGACCGTTCCTCCACCATCCCCAATGGCAAAGACAGCAGGTAAAACACTTGTAAAATCTAAATTAAATTATATAAAATATTTTTTAATGGTAATAGGTGTTTTGGAGCTGCTACAATTAGTATAAATATCTTGTTAAGGTAGTGGGGGGGCATCAGGGCCAGCAAGGCCTTCACTACAGGCCTAAAAGAAGCTTAACCCAGAGGTCTGAAACCTTTATGATATAAAGAACCATTTTGGACCCTTTCTGACCAAATCAAATTTGTCTGGAGCCACAAAAGACATGTGACTTTTAAATAAATAGAACACAATTTGTTGTTTTATGCAGGTGTAAAATAGTTGCTGAGTTGCAACACTAGGTGGCACTAGTGTGATTTCTATTGTATTTGAATGTTAGCCATTTATACCTTTTTGCCCCTGGCAGGCTGTGGAACTGTTGCCTGGCAACGGGAGAGTGGCGTGCGGAATAGATGATATGATAAATGAATGAACGATTATTTCACATTCTCTGTCCGGTGAACGGTTTTCCGGTCAAAGTGTGGGAAGTAGAGAGTAAGGGACGTATTGTTTGATCGACAAAATATGAAAACTTTTTTTCTTCTAGCATCTGTTATGACAAGATAAGATTTGTTCCCTGTGAAACACTCCAATGTGTAACAAAAAAATAAAATAAATATAACTTTTGCGTCATTTTGTCGAGGCTGCAAGGAGCCACAGCAGGGGGGCTTAAGAGCTGCATGCAGTTCCAGAGCCGCGCTTTAAACAATCAGACTGCGATTTGGCCACTTCGAGACCCCATTTAGCTGGCGTCCAGTCACGACTAGTTTGACTTGCAAGCCACATCTGCAGCCAGCTGCACATGCTCAGATATATATTTATGTAGAATTAATAGCTATTTTTCCATTCTACAACAATTCCCAGAAAAACTGTGACTAAGGTTAAAAGAGACGGGTTGATTTGTGTTCAACGGGTTTCTTTCTTTAGTAATAGTCATTCATTCTGACTGTACAAGATTCCTGTGTGTGATGCGGTGCTCTGTTATACTGCGTTTCTGTATGATATTGATGGTTTCTATAGTCGTGGTGTCATAAAATAGCAGAGTCAGCATTGCTATGAAAGAAGAATCATGTCAGTCTATGTCACTGACTCAAGATCAAGTACAAATGCCTTGAGTTACCTTTTAAGGTAGTGGTCTGGTAGCACAAAGAGACTACCAAAGTGACAAGTCAGTAAAAAAAAAAGAAATGAGTGTTAATAGACACAGCTGTATACAGATTTCTTTAATGCTGTGTTGCATTACAGTGGATATAAATGCATTTTAGTTTTAGTCTTTCTCAGTCTATCACTCTCTCTCTGCAGCTTAACAGAGGTCTCGGGCAGCACTACGTCAGCCTCCGGTGCCACTTCGGTTCTGATGCCTACAAGACAGAGATACTTGAAATCCGTGTCTTCCTCAGGCGCTTCGTCCAAAACCACGCTGCCACCTATAGAAGACAACAGCGAATACAAGGGAAGGTGAGCAAAAATCGTGGCGAATCCACATACCCACTGTACTCGCTTGCTTTGCTTTAAATCACCAGCAGGTGGTGCCATTTCTTTCATTTAGCCTTTGAGTCCATATTACGATTTGATATGAAAATGACATTGCCACGTGCCAACTAGAGGTCGAACAATAGTGGATTTTGCCGATACCGATAGCTTATCTCGTACTTGCCGATAAAATCAACCGATCTTTTAGAAATGAATACTGAAATAAACAAACAAACTTAACACTCTATGAAAAATAATACTGAACATTAAAAAAAAGGGGGGACTGGATCATGAAAATGTGCTAAATAAATATGAATATATTAATTAATCAATAAAATGATGTAATCAATTAAATAAGAAATAATAAATATAATATAGCGTTCGCTGTGCTCTCTCCGTGCAGCGCGCTGTTTAAAAGTGTAAAAACCAACGGCATGTGGCGTCAGTGATTCGCCTCTAGATGGCGCTCTCGTGACGACAGCAAACCAGAAGCTGGAAAAACTATCTGTATTGATTTTTGCCGATAGCCAATCAACTAACAGCAATCAACTGTGGTCGACCTCTAGTGCCTAGTGCACATTCGGATTTTATAACGCGTATTCCCTCTGTTCTTTTCCTCAGTCCAAGTACCAGGCCTCCGTCCACCTCGCCCTCCGATCACAGCATCAGCACTCCAGAACGCACGCATTTCCCCAGAGGGACGTCCAGCCGGAGCACCTTTCACGGAGCGCAGCTACACGAGCGTCGCAGTGCCACCTACAACGGCCCACCTGCCTCGCCCACCCTCTGCCATGACACAGGCGCCCTAGCACCAGCACGCCGGGGCACATCCACCGGCATCATCAGCAAAATTACCTCCAAGTTTGCACGCAGGTAAACGGCGTCAGCGATGTGTTTTATCGCAGCGATTTTTTTTCTGTCGTTTAATTTACACATGACTTTACACAATGCATGTCGAGCTCGTTTAAGAATACGTCATGCAAGCTTTTTTTAATTTTTGGATAAGAGACATTTTTAATTAGCTGATGCACCAGAAGTAAACTGGACAACCCAGAAAAATGCATGTGGACATAAACACAACATTTGGAAAAGAGAATTGGAATTTAAAAATAATCAATATTGCTGCTCAATTGTTATTATTACTGACAGAAAATACCGTGAAGTGCAACATCACTGGGCATAATAGCAATCAGTTTTATTGAGCCTGTGTATAGGGTTCCATCCTGTCCTGGGTAATTTCTGATTGCATTCAGTGAATTATCAGCCTTAGATAATGTGATGCACCACCACAAATGTTCCTGCTCATTCGTGGTTACTATAGAAACAATAATGTCTAAGAATAGTAATGAAATAAAAATGAATGTACCAGTTACGAGAATTCAAAAGTGGCATTTGGGATGAAGATAAAACTGCATCTCAGAGAAATATATGTATGCTTAGCAAAACAAGTCTTTATATATATATATATATATATATTTTTTTTTTTTTTTTTTTTTAATATCCAAGTAAGTAGTTTTGGCATTGTGTATTATGAAGCAAACAAATGAAAGCACCATGGCCATTAGAAAAAAACTCATAATTGGAATCTGCTTTGTGCAGCTGAGGATGAACAGCCTAAACAACCACCGAATTGGTGTGAAAGTAGAAACTCAAGGATGATAAGGATGGATTTGGACTGTAATTAATATATATAGTGTGCTATAATGGCTTGGGGTTTACAATGGCCATGAACAGTTTTATTCTCAAGTGTCTATCAGTGAACAACCTCAACAATGATGGAACTATAGTGAATGGACATTCAGTGTCACCCACAAGCTCCCATTTGAGTCTGGTTTCTCACAAGGTTTCTTCCCCTTACCATCTCAGGAAGTTTCTCCTCGACATTTTTGCCACTGGCTCGCTCATCAGGGATAAACTTCTAGGCAGAGGTGGAAGGAGTAATAAAATATTGCATAAGTAAACGTAGTGTTAATTTAATGAAATTTTGCTTAAGTTCAAGTTACCGGGTCTAGAAATCTACTCGAGTAAAAGTAAAAAATAGCTCATTTGAAATGTGGAGTAAAATTTAGACAGTTCCTTTTTTTAACAGCAGGGGGTGGAGTTGGGGATTTTAGTGTAAGGACAAGGGGATATAAATCTCAAACTAGTAGTTTTAAATTGAAGGAAAACCTTTATAAATTAAAGTGCAATAAATACAAAAAAAAATAAATACAATACAAAAATGTAAAACACTACAGTCCATGACTTGAGTCTAATGTGAGTTATGCACTTTCGCAGAAATGTGTCATAATGTCATTTATAAGAGAAATAGCAAATGCAGATTCAGAATTCAGACGGCGAGCGCACACAGTGAACAACTTTCTATTGGGCGGCATTCCGCTTTTAGCTTTATCTGCATCACCGACGTCTGTCCGTCTCCATCTTTTTTTATTTAGAATGTGGTTAAGTGCAATACTTTATACAAAACATACTTAAGTAGATTAGATTAGATTCGATTCAACTTTATTGTCATTACACATGTACAAGTACAAGGCAACGAAATGCAGTCAAATCAGGAGTAGAAGAAAAATTACATATTTTAAAAACTACTTTAAAAAGTACACACAAAAAAAACAAAGTACAGTACAGTAAATGTAAATTCATTAATTTCCACCTCTGCATTTAGGGACTCATTTTGGATGTTTATATATATATATATATATATATATATATATATATATATATATATATATATAGTAATCTATTTATTTCTGTAAAGCTGCTTGCTCAGTGTTAAAAGTACTGTACATATAAAACTACATTGAATTGAATGGTATGCAATAGCTTTAAGACCTTTTTAGATAATAGTCTTGTGAAATCATCAGAATGACGAAACCCCTGTAAAATGTATTAATGTCTCTGGAGACTAAACTGAAAGTAAATAGATTAAACATACATCATCCTATAAAAGTACAAATTGCACAGATAACAATCTTACAGCACACACAGCATTATTAGGTTTTCTATTTCCTGTTTGTTTTCCAGAGGAGACGTAGCATCAAGCAGACATTATAGACCCGATGTACTCTGCATAAATAATATACAAATGTGTTCCATTGCATCTAAATAACAGATAATACGCTGTAGCAATAGTTATCGATGGATATTTTCAATTTATAGTCCACCTATTGAATAGCTGTCAATATAATAATAATAATAATAATAATAATAATAATAATAATAATAAAGGCATCACAGTGAAGAACATTTACATATTCCAGCACAGCTGTATTTTAGGATTGGAGCGTGCATTATGCTACTACTAATATAAGTATGGATAGTAAACCCCTGGATGATTTTCAGCTGTATCTTGAACGCCTCATCGCCACTGTTTCTGCTACAACCCCAATTCCAATAAAGTTGGGACTCTGTGTAAAATGTAAATAAAAACAAAGCAATTATTTACAAATCTCATAAATCTATATTCTATTCACAAAGAAAAAACATATCTAATTATTAACATATCTAACATATCTAACATATCTAATAAATTCAAATATATACTATTTTAAGGAAAAAATAAGGTCATTTTGAAATTGATGGTCTCCAAAAAAAGGTGAAACAGGACCATGTTTTTCGCTGTGTAGCATCAAGGCTTCTGTTCATATACATCTGGAAACTGAGGAGACCAGTTGCTGAAGTTGTGGGAGAGGAATGTTGTCCCATAGTTTTCTGATACAGGATTTCATCTGCTCAACAGTTCCAGGTGTTCTTTGTTGTATTTTTCTTTTCATAATGCCTCAAAAGTTTTTAAATGGTGAAAGGTCTAGACTGCAGACAGGCCAGCGCCCAGAATCTTCTACTACGTAGTCATGCTACTGTAATACATGCATCATGCAGTTAGCATTCTTTCGGCTTCTCCCATTAGGGGTCGCCAAAACGGATTATCTGTCTCCATACCCCTCTGCAGTAGCATTGTTTAGCTTAAATATGCAAGGCCTTCCCACGTTTTTTTCGAATAGAAGCATTTGTTGCTCTAAAACCTGTATATAACGTTTAGCATTGATGGAACCTTTCCAAATGTGCAAGCTGCCCATTCCACAGACACCAATGCACTCCTATACCATCAGAGATCCGGCTTTTTGAACTGAGGGCTGATAACAAGCCGGATGATTCCTCTCCTCTTTAGTCTGAAGTACATGGTTTCCAAAAAAATTTTAATTTTAATCCAACCACAGAACAGGTTTCCACTTTGCCTCAGTACATTTTAAATGAGCATATTTGGATGAGTTAGTGTGTATACACACTAACTCCAGAAACTCCTTTGCCACATCTTGATGTTGCTGCAAACATGCTGCAATTTCACTTCAAAAAGTGTAATTTCACTTTGTACCACTCTGCTTTGTGTGTGTTTCGGACATGGTGATTATTGTTCTTCTGATTTTTTCTGAGGGTTCCAAGTGAAGGGGAGGCAAGTGGAAAGTCAGAGTCGCCAAGGTAATTCTTTATTTTCGAAAATGTATGTATTGTACAGGTTTATAAAAACGTCAGAGAGATCGTCTTTCCCACAAAAGAATTCTCCATTTTGCTGACAGGAGCACATTGGGAGAATCGAAAGACGAGAGCCGCGACTCGAAGCCCCGCTCCCTGCGCTTCACATGGAGCATGAAGACGACGTCTTCCATGGAGCCAGGTGACATGATGCGCGAGATCCGCAAAGTGCTAGATGACAACGGCTGCGACTACGAGCAGCGTGAGCGCTTCCTGCTTTTCTGCGTGCACGGCGATGCTCGCCATGACAGTTTGGTCCAGTGGGAGATGGAAGTCTGCAAGCTACCCCGCCTCTCCCTCAACGGGGTGCGCTTCAAGCGCATTTCAGGCACGTCCATAGCCTTCAAGAACATCGCCTGTAAAATCGCTGACGAGCTCAAGCTCTGACAGGGGCACAGAAGGGAAACACTGTGGCTCAATGTGGGCCTGCAGCGTAAGTTTGGTTCACATTTGGCTAGAGCCGAGGTGCTGCCTTAACAGAATGTCCGGTGCTCATCCTGTAAGTTTTGCGTTTCCATTCACTTTTCTCACCTTCTCATTTGATGTAGCCCCCAATCAATAATGGGAGTTTAAAGCTGATAGGATTATATGTGTGCTGGTCTGGGAAAACATGTTGCTGTGGATAAATTTCCATTAAACGGCCAAAAAAAAAAGACTTTCCACAGACACCAAAAATATCTCTTCCTGCAGCGATATCGTTAAGGAAAACAGTCACTCTGCCTAAAGATATTTATAACCTTGCTAGCATGATGTAAGACGTATGTAAATCTCCTGCACGACAGAATCGATGACGCCATCAACAGCATTTAACCGCTATAGCTTGTGGTTGTGGAAAATCCAAAAGAGAAACATATTTCACTTCAGGAAATCCGATTTGAGAAATAAATATAGTTGGAAATGAGAAAATTTCACCATGTAAAAGGTTCTCCCAGACTGTCACATATATACAGTGCCTTGCAGAAGTATTCACCCCCTCCTGAACTTTTCCACTTTATTGTAATGTTACAACCTTGTAGTGAAATTAAATGAATTGGGATTTTTATAACATCATAGTCTTCAACCAAAAAAACATTTGTTAGTTGCATAAGTATTCACCCCCCCATCCATGAGCACCCTGGGGCAAGGCTTTATCAGCTTTCTATATATTTAGATTTTGTGATTTTTGCCAGGCTTTATTCATTTTTTTCTACTCAATTTTTGGTAAAGAATCTTGAATGGATTGAATCTGGATAATTTTTTCTGCTTTGCTAAGCCAGTCAAACCCATTCCTTAGTATAGAACCACTATATTAGAACAGCACTGAACAGCAATTCAGCAGTATTTTTCTTGGTGGGACTACAAGATCTATTGCCCTAATCTTGAGGCTGAAACAGGTTTTTCCTCAAAGTTTGCCTCTTTGGTGTCATCAACATTGCATTCAACTCTTACCCTGCTAGTTAAAAAGCATCCACACAATATAATGCAACCACCACCATGCTTCACTCTCTATCAATGGTGTTCTCAGGGTGATGAGCAGAGTTGAGTACCTGCCAAAGATTAGGCCAGAATGGTTCATTTCTCAGTAGGCCAGAGAACTCTTTTTATCCACACCCTTGAAAAATCTATGTTTTCTCCCCAATTGTGGAAACCCTGCCAATGCTGTAAAGATAATTTTTTTTTATTATTTTATTGGAAGAAACCAAGGGGGTGTACACTTATGCAAGGCAGTATTACACTTTGTTAATAGTTTTCAGGGCTTTGGTGCAGCAAATTCTGCATTTAGCAACTACTAATAAAGGAGTGGGGCATATTAATATAAGTGTAGAAAAACATTTTAGCCGAGATGTCAAAGACGGTAACTACAAAAAATATTTACATGCTTATATTTTGTATCCTCCCTCTTAATAGCATAGCCGAAAAACACCAACATTGCTAAATGTCAATGAAAGCTAATGGTAACTAGTTAGTTATGCAAGTTCTACTGTGCTTCTTTTTAGCTCTTAGTTTTTTCCGTCATCAGGAGGCACATTGGCATTTTGCCCCGCAGGTACATCCTTTATCCAATTGTGTTAAGAATGTGCTACATGTTTAACAGCCATTCTGAAACGATTCCTCTGTTGACCGAGCTACCAAATAATAACTATTGCGGATTTTCAAAATGTACAGTTAAGTACGTAGATAGACACGGCTATTTATCAAAGACTGCATTATATGTATATGCATATGTTGTCCTGCAGGTGTGGTCTGAACATTTTGATTGCTGTACAGGATAACGTTTGGGTACATTTTTACACTTTTCTTTGTTCTTTTTTTTTAATGACATGAAAAAGAAAAGCCATGGAAGAGTTTAAGGCTGAAAAAAGAAATATGGACTTCATAACAAGGATTTGTTGCACTAAGTATTACACTGAGTGGTAAAACACTCTACTTGCACAACCTGTCAACACTGGAGAATTACTGCGAACTGGAGCAAACACTCGAACCCTATTGTAATCGTATATACAGTTCTCTTTATTTTGCTCATTTCTGCTGCATATCTTTCGCTGTTCTTGTATTTATTCCACTCACTATGCCTGCTATGTGCTGCTTTGTATTAGAGAGGCATTTAGTATTTGATAAAAAAAAAAATAATGAGAAAGGAATTATATTTGTTTTTTTTTTTTTTTTTTTTTTTACTTTTTTGTTTGTTTTACGCCTATGCATTGCCACATGCAATAGTATACTTTATGTCAGATATTCAGGTTTGGGAGAGATATAAAAAACAAAAAACAGACAAACGTGAGACATTAACTAGAATGCGGAAAGATTGACATGAAAATGGAAAATTTATCACACGTGAAACGTGTTGGAATATTAGCATATAGCTATGGCTTGTTGAGGATTTGAA
The DNA here is from genome assembly GCF_014805685.1 of Silurus meridionalis. NCBI lineage: Eukaryota > Metazoa > Chordata > Actinopteri > Siluriformes > Siluridae > Silurus > Silurus meridionalis. The sequence continues at coordinate 4,828,466 of NC_060911.1, read as the reverse complement.
ATAGTCCTTGCTTCAAGCCCACACTGGTTCCCCTCATATTCTGAAGTGTTAAACATCCTGGCATTTGTGTGCGCACGGCTTTTGTTTAGGACCCTCCGATTCCATTTCACTAGTGCACAATATTAAACTTACCTGAATTAAACACTAGTGTGTTCACGCCCATTTGTACACGACTAATTGGATAAATGCTGCATGTGTGCCTGACAGCTGCTACTGAAATCCAGCTATTAAAAAGAGTAAACCCCCCTAACAGAGCACGCTTTTAAAACCGGAAGCTTCTTGACCTCGAGGTAGAACATAACACGCAGCACACACACAACACAGATTGAATAATGTGTATAGGGAAAAAGAGGGAAAGCTTATCCATGTTAGAATATACAGCAAGCCTGCAGCCTGTAAGGGTTGTTTAACATAGTCCCCTACTGTTTTACTGCTTTGGGATGTAGTATTATCCCTGAAAATAAGAAATCCCTGCTGCGCAAGAGCAGATGCAGCCCCCTGTTGAGGCAGTTTGGCAAACGCGTTGCTCTGGGCAACGTGAAAATGAGCTGAAATCCTTCAACAACATTCAGGCCAGAGCATGGATCCTACATGAACTTGTCCTGCCCTGCCAGTAAATCATGGCAACAAAGCCAGTATTGTATATTCCTATTAACACATGACTATCAGTAAGGGGTGGCAGGCAATGCTTCAAAAACACAGGAAATGTTCAGACTTTCCAAGAAGTTCAAAGCATACCCTGCATGACCACAGACACCCGGGCAGATTGAAAAGCATCAAACTGAAACACTGGGAATCGAATCCTGTGCAAAAACAAAAATGTCGTATGAACGTTTGGAATCTTGAATTACAAGATATATTCAACCTCTAATTCAAACCCTAATATTATGCTAGCTACCTTTGTTATTTTGGCTAGGGCAGAGGTGTCCAATCTTTTCCACAAAGGACTGGTGTGGGTGCTGGTTTTCATCCCAACCAATCAAGGGCCACACCTGATAGTTATCGAAAATGAAATTCATTAGATTTAAACAGGTAGAATTTGGTGTGGACTCGCTTGGTCGGAATGAAATCCTACACCCACACCGGCCCTTTGTTAAAAAGATTTGACACCCCTGAGCTCGGGGGATAAAAACCATGCAGTCAGAAAATAAGCAGGTACACTTTGATTGTAAGGTTTTTATTTAAATTTTAAACCATGGCTTCAGTTTTGACCTTTGGTTTCCAAAACAATGCAGGCATAATGAATTCAAACACGATTGTTGGTCCGATAGATTAATGCCATGATAGTATGGTCTGGTATAAATTCAAAATCACATATAACTGTTACTGGATTGAATTATTAAAACGATGTCTAAAGTTGCGCTTACAGATCATACAAACCAACGTCGATTAAAACGATTTTAAAATTCTATCAAATTCTTTTGCTTGTTTGGTCCCATGTCTTAGAAAATATGTAATTCAGTTTTACAAATGGAAAGCAGGGGGTAAAATGTAAACATTGAATTTAGCAGTTTTACTCGTTTCAAACAGGAAAATAAATAGAATAGAATAAAAGGTCTATTTTCAGTAGGTGTTTACAATAACCACCAAAACAGTGAAGTGTTAGAGCATGGCTTAACAATATGGATTTCAAGCGATGATGGACACCTATGGCATGCATGTGTGCTACCCATGTCATCCATTCTGCCAGAAAGCATCACTGAGTTATCAGTATCTTCTCCCCATTGACTTCAAAGTGGAAAGGATCGCTTCACCTCCCAATTCTAGATTTAATCAATCACTTAAGTCAAGGATCAAGTGTTCGTAAATGCGTGTTTGCCCCTTAAAACTGGATGCCAGGAGGAACTCTCGGTTATCAATGGACACCAGCGAGAACGCTCTTGGTGCTTGAATGTTGACCTCTTGGAAGTGAATGAACTGGCCTTTCTTGGCGTCCCAGCGGTACACCTGAGTGAAGGAGTAGTCGCTTCCCAGGATGGCGTACTGCCAGTCCGCCACGGTGAACGGCTGGAAGACCATGGAGCCTCGCGACGGCACGCTCTGAACCTCTTCGAACATGGCGCCGTCCCATTTCATTACCTTGGAGTCACCGATGAAGCGTGTCAGGCACACGTAGAGTTCGGCCTTCACTTGGAAGTGTTTCACGGCATACACGTCCTCCATCTCGGGGATGTCTGTGCGCCTCTCGAACAGCTTAGAGCTCCTGTTCCACTGGTAGACGACAGGCCGCTGTGAGCTGCTGGATAAGATCAGGTGTGACTTGCCAGAGATTTCCAGGTACTCCACGTCCGTGTCTCGGTACCACGGGTGCAGCGACTGGTGCGAGTAAAAACCGTTGCCGTTCCACTTGTACACGGTGGTCGAACCGGCTTTGGAGCTGTCAGCAATGACGAAGAAGGACTCTCCGTCCAGGCGGAACACCTCCACGTCGTTAGGCTTTCGGATTTTTAGGATGTCGATGTCTTGGATTTTGATGAACTTGTTGGCAGAGATGTCTCGCTTGTAGATGTGCGAACCACCGAAGAGCTGAGCTACAATGACAAACAGCTGATCATCGATCACCAGAGGTTTGCAAATAACAGTTGAGGTGCCTGTTAAAAAAAAAGGAAGTCATAATATCTAAGTGATTTCTTTGGGGTGTAAAACTTTGCTTCTAATTGCTTGGATAATCACAGTACACTGTAAAACACATACTCGTTATGTTGTCAAAATTCCGAAATTCCATTTGTACATGATCCCACTCCATGAAGCTACATCTTCCAATGAAAGGCTGGGCGAACACCACATACTGGTCACCACCAAAAGTAAATGTCTCCACTGAAATGGACTGGAAATCGAGAGATTTCAGCAGTGAAAAATCTGCAACGGAAAAACAAACAAACACAAGCTTATTGTTGAAATATCATTTCCTGAATAATGGCATACGAATGTAAGAATGAAGAACTGACCAGTTGTTATGCAATCGAATGACTGTGGAGTAAGATCGTTGATTTTCTTTCCTTGATATGCTGGAGGGCTGTTGCAGTATATCTGGTCTACGGTTGCGTTCGTGTGATAAATCCAGTCCACCAGCCACTTCAATTTGCAATCGCAGGTGAACAGATTTCCACGCAAGTCACTGGAAAAAACACACGATCAAGAACAGTTTCATCATCAGGTTTTCTTATAACCTGTTAATCCAATAGTAGAGCTGAAAGTTAAATAAATACATACACTTTTGTCAAAGTATCTACTCCTTTAAAGAGATCTTTTGGTAGAGACTCCAGACTGTTGAAGGCAAGGCTCCTGCAGGGAAAATGATTAAACATGTTCATTCAAAAAGGTTTGTTTTTAGCTCTAATGTATAATTCTTTAATTTGAGATGTAAATGTACATATCAATATACGTAAGTATAGGAAGTAAATCTACCTGGAGTGAAAATTCTGATTAAGTGCATTTCATTAAAACTGCATTATTATGCATTACATCATTATCCATCTTTTTTAATTATACATATATTCATGCAAACTACAATATTATGGACAGAAGCATGTGGACACCTGAGCATTTGATTCTTTGTGCTGCTTGAACATAAACTCCACTGTTCTGAGAAGATGTTCCACTAGATTTTGGAGTGTGCCTGTGGAGATTTGTGTGCAAATTCAGTCAGCTTTACAGTTCATCCCAATAGTGTTCAATAGGGTTGAGTTCACTCAAGATATTCATTATTTAGGATTTACCACTTCAACCCATGCAAACTATATCTCAATGGAGCTGGCTTTGTACACAGGGATATTATCATTCTGGAACAGGTTTTGGGTCTCCTAGTTTAAAGAGAAATTTAATTCTACCATACCCAAGGATGTCCTATACAAGTGTGTAAAATGTGTAGTAACAGTTTGAGGAAGAATGACATATTGCTGGACTTTTGTCTATATAGTGGATGCAAATTTTTAGAAATTAGCTCATCAGATCAGAGTTGACAAATTGTGTTTTTAAGAGAACAGAATGTTTCAGGTTAAGAAACAGAAAACTACTCATACATTCTAAATTCTAAACTGTGGTCTGAGTATCCATGGTGCTTGTGGTACTATGAAATACAACCAAACAAAACATAACCACTTCAGACTACTGGGGTTTATAGGTTTAAACTAATCAAGCATTAAATGTAACTTGTTTTCATGCAGTTTGTTTTATGTTAGTTTCATATCCAGGCCTTTGTAAGCAAGGGAATTTATGTAAGAGCACATTGCTAGGACTGTTGTTGATAGGACATCCCTGCAGTTCAGTTTTAAAAACATTCAACAATGATGCTATTGCTGTCCAACTGAATCAATTCCAAAACTTTCACTGAATTATTATTGGACAATTACAACCACATGTTGGATCACTCTTCAGTTAATATGTGTGTCTCCATTGTTTCCAGACATTGGGTTAGTTGGAACACTTTAGGTTGTGTTATATAATACAATAATATACAACGAGTCAAATGTTTTTTTTTTGGTTTTTTATAAAACACATACTGAGTGTTGAACATCTGTTTGACACTGAAATGTGAGAAGCCATAAGCAGTCAAACATGTTTCTGAACTCAAAACAGTAGGGTCAAACTGGACACAACTGAATGGCACACTAGCAACTGCATTCTTGTTTCTGATTGGTCGGAAGACGTCAAGCTTCAATAACAGCACGGCTTGGAAATGCTTCGGATTTGACGCAAGTCACAGATTTTTATTTATAATTTGGTCATTCTAACATCTTGTATGGAGGATGCTGCATGTCATCTGATAACACACTTTGTTGTCGTGAAGTTTTCTTCTTTTATATATATATATATATATATATATATATATATATATATATATATATATATATATATTGTTTAGCATTTTTTGTAAATAATCTCCCAGCTGTCCCTTTGTGTTTTAAGACATGTTAAAGAAATCTATTGCTCCGCTGTCAAAGAAATTAAACACTCCAGGTTTTCCACTCTCATTGGAAAATGATCACCTTCAGTGTGATATCAGCCCTCTGTATCCCTCCATCCTATTAGATACAAGTTAGGTTTAGTACTGAGGAGAAGAGATTGAAAACTCTCAACTCTGCCTGCATTGGCTTTCTATCGAAAAAGTAAACAAAGGTTTATGGACTCCTAATTATAAGATTCATGTGCTTTTTGAATATCCCCTTCCACATTTAGTCCCCATTTTTTTCAGTTATAATAACCTCCACTCTTCTGGGAAGATGTTGTGTGCTTATAGAGATTTGTGCTCGATTGGGGCGACAAGGGTGTAGTAAAGTCAGGCAACGATGTGGGGTGATGAGAACTGAGGTGCATTCCAAATGATCCCAAAGTTGTTCAATAGGATTGGAGCTCTATAGCAGGCCACTCATGATCTTCCACTTTAAACCATGTCATTACGGAGCTGGATTTGCACATAAGGGAACTGTAATGCTGGAAAAGGTTTGGGTCTCCTAATTCAAAAGAAATAGGTATCAGTTTTGGTGGCAGAACCACATTTGGCTGGAAGAGTCTGGTGGCTCAATACTTTTGTCCAGATAGTGTACATGCTGTTTTAAAGAATCCATTGAGAAGTATGGGATAAAAAACAGAGTTACACAAATTACCTAGAATCACAACTGCAAAGATTTTTAGTGTTAAGATGATACTACTCTCAAGCTGAGCAGGTCCAAGCTGTCTATGTTTCCTTTAACATGTGTGGGATCTGCAGCCATGTTTTTTTCCCCCATGTTGTTGTGATCATGCAGCGTGATCCGGGAGGTTTCTGTGATGCATCATAGCCTTAAAATTTTACAGTCAAGTCAATTCACGTCGAATGCGAAAAAGGTACGGTGAAGTAATTTCCCAGAACTGCTGTACCACGTCATGGACAGAAATGTTTAAGAGCATTTAAATGACTCAGATGATGATTGCTTTTTACTGCTTTTTAAAAAAAAACTCATCTCTGATTGAGCTGAATGTCTTCACAAGAACTGCTCAGCGCAACCCCAAAGGAGACAAGGAACATTGGGGGTTTTTAAGTCTCACATAACTCTCCTCTCTTTTGCAAGTGAATGTGTCAGGCAGGAGAAAAGCCTTTTTTTTTTCCTTGAAAAGCTGCGTTTCTTTCCAAGAACCAAAAAAAAAACCCTAATCTGCTTTAGCTTCAGCTTGTTGCCAGGGTGAGAGAATGAAACAGCCTTGGTGAAATTGCAGCACTGAAGCATTTAAAGCCTTGATATTGAGCCTGACGGTTGCGGTTGTAAAATGAAAACTGACCACAGAATTCATCAGACCCTTTTAGGACAGAATGAAGCACTCTAACAGTTATTTCTGGAAAACAAACCCCAAAGGACCAGAATGAGCTTATACATATATCTTAATACTCACAAGTGTATTAAGGACTTGAGACCTCGGAAGGCAAAAGGTGATACAGACTTGATTTGATTATTTTCAATAAACCTGTAAAAAAAGACGGAGACAAAACATAACCTCGATGGACATGTGGATGTCTGAATACACCACTTGCTTCGCAAATACTAACGAATGAAAAACAAGCAACACTTACAGATATTCCAAATGCGGAAGACCAAGGAAGGCATCCTCATTAATAGACTCGAACATGTTAGCTGTGAAAAGTCTTAAACAAAAAAAAATGTAAACAAATACTCTTTCGTATCTTTCAACCCCACATCTGAAAGCCCCCTTTAATAGCATTATGTAATTCTGTATGATCAAATATACAGTGTGTCAATTAATAAATATACAGTAGCAAACACATAAGATTGTTTAAGATGATCCAAAACAGACTTCAGTATAAATAACCAAGTACATTCACTATACCAATCTACTCTTCTTTTTTTGCAGTCAGGGATTATATGGACAAAAGTGTGTGGACACCTGACCATCAGATTCATATGTGCTATTTTGAACCCATGATCCCATTCCACATTGTGTCCCCATTTGCTTTTATAATAACCTCCACACAAGATGTTCCACTAGATTTTAGAGTGTACTTGTGGAGATTTGTGCTCATTAAGCCACAAGGGGGTTAGTAAACTTAGTTTACAGTGGGGGAAATAATGATTTGATCCCCTCCTGAGTTTGTGAGTTTACCCCCTTACAAAGTCTAGAATCTTTATGGTAGGTTTATTTTAACAGAGAGACAGAATATAAAAAAAAATCTATTAAAAAACAGTGAGTGAAAATAAGTATTTGATCCAGTACCAAATTAGCAAGAATTCCGATTCCCACGGACCCAAATTAGTCCTGTCCCTTTAGGAAAGAACTCCTCGTTATGTGAATAAAAGACACCTGTCACAGAATCAACCTCTTCCTTTCAAATCTCTCCACCACCATGAGCGAGACCAAAGAGCTATCACAGGATTGTAGACCTGCACAAGGCTGGAATGGGCTACAGGACCATCAGATTTTTGCCTTGGCCGTATGTTTTTGGCCATGGTCAATGCTGGGAAACCCATCCATTACCAATCTTCAGTGTTCTTGCTGAGGCCAGGATGTTCCCATCCAAGATTCTACAGTGCATGGCCTAGTTCATGTGGTGAAGTTTTCCATGTTCTTGAGGTCATATTCAGAATTTCTCTGCCTCCAAACACAGCAGGTCAAGTTGATGCCAAAGAGCTAAATTTTGCTCTCATCTGACCACATCAGATTCTCCAAAGCCTTCTCTGATTTTTTCAGGTGTTCGTCGGCAAACTTCAGACAGTCTGTTCATGTGCATTCTTGAGCAGAAGGACCTCAGTGTGTTACCAATGGTTTTCTTGGTGACTGTGGTCCCAGCTCCCTTAAGCTCATTTAACAAGCACCTCCTGAGTAATTCTGGGCTAATCCATCACCTTTCTCAGAATCATCCTCACCCCATGAGGTGAGATAATGCATGGAGCTCCAGAGCGAGGACGATTGACTTATCTTGTATTTCTTCCATTTTCGAATTATCCTACCAACAGTGGTCTCTTTTTCACCAAGCTTCTTGCTGATGTGCAGGTCTACAATCTTGTCCCTGACGTCCTTTCACAGCTTTTTGGCCCATGGTGGTTGAGAGGTTTAAATAAAAGCGGTTGATTCTGTAATGGGTCTCTTGTTTTCATATAATGAGGTGATATTATATTTCTTAAATGTACACAATTATTTTGGGTGTGTGGGAGTCAGAATTTTTGCTGATCTGGTACAGGATCAAATACTTATTAATTTATATATAATATTAATTCTTTTTTTTCTGGATTTCTTTTTATATTTTTTCTCGCTCTCTGTTCAAATAAACCTACCATAAACTCTACCATTCTAGACTGTTAATCTCTTTGTAAGGGGTACAGTCAGCGTTTCAATTCATCTCAAAGGTGCTCAATTGGGTTGAGTTCAAAGTTCTCCAGTGGGCCACTCAAGATCTTCCACACAAACCCTTATTTTAAACCATATTTTCATGAAGCTAGTTTTGTGCACAGGGGCATGTTCATGCTGGAAAAGGTTTTTGGGTCTAGTGAAAGGAAAAATTTATGGTACCGAATCAAAAAACATGCTATACAATTGTGTGCTTTAGCTTTGGGGGAACAGTTTGTAGAAGGTACCACATATGGCTGGAAAGAAAGCAAAAACAGGTGTGCCAATACTTTTGTCCATATAGTGTATATACTGCAGATTCACCCTCAATGCACATTTACTTGTGTGTAGATGACAGACGTTCAGTGCAGTTTTTGGTAGTAGTGGACTGTGACTGTGAAATAAAACAAATCTGAATTTTTTACTTGGAAATGTGTTTGAACTTTACACTACTGGACAAACAGTGCCCCAAAATGGTACAAATATTAAGTTTTTAATGATTATAGCAACAAATCATTGGTCAGTTTTAAACCTGCAGACAGCCTTTGGCACAAAGAAGAGTCAGTGTTGTTCAAAGCAGCTGATAAGGAGATAAAAAGTTTCCCAGTTAGTTTGTGTTCACAGTTTTTCCTCAGTTGCTTTGGAGCGTTTCTTAGATCATAAATAAAATTCGAAAAAAACTACTTGTTCAACCTCCACATCGTGTAGTCACTTGTGCAAGATTTTTCTTTGCTTCAATCAAATTGCGAATGCTTTGGTACATTCATTTAATTGATTGTGTACAAGTGTCTGCTGTATCTATTGTTTATGTTCTTGTCAGTCAAAATATATTATACTAGTTCTCACCTGAATAGTCTTCACCCCAAAACATCTCTGCACCAGTTCATTGTATAAGTCATTGAATCTAAAAAAGTTAAACCAGTTGTCATAATCTGTCAATATTAAATTTCTATTCATTTTTTTTTTGTAAATGTGTTTTGAATTGATGAACTGATGAAAAGATGAATCTTGAATGTCACTAATGAAGGCGAGTGTCTGGCATCAGATCAACCAATGATCAACTAGTTCTCTAAAACAGGTCAAAGGTAAATCCTTCAATGGGCGAGCGAATACAGACAGAGCAAAACACAGAATTTGAAAACGGATCAACAACCAGAAAACGAAGGAACGAACAAACACAGTAAGTAGAGTAAAAGTGAATCTGGTCTTTTACAATCGATATCCTATACACTAATGTGTACATTTGTGCTGTTAAAATTCAGATGCCACACAACATTCATTATTTTGTATTTTCAATCGTTAAAATCCAAACTGGAGTTTACATCAGGAAATACTAAAACTGTGCACCGTCATACCCAAACATGACTAAACATTTCCATGATCTTGTTTGGGAACAATGATAAAAAAGGACTTCTTATTCTGGTGGCACTGAAATGTTCATTGACACAAATACTCAGTTTTTAACAGAAGAACTATGGAGTTACGAGGAAAAGGCTTTTTCAATTTTCAAAGCTATTTGCAAAATGTATTTACTGGTTTGCTGGATGATTTGAGAAATGCTCCAAAGCAACTGAGAAAAACTGTAAGACATAAAGTTCTAATGGACTCAAACAGTCCATTTCTCAATCAGAGTCAATTCTCATGACACTTTTTGGAGGTCTTTGTGCAGTGTGGGCCTGAGTTTTTCAGTGTCTTGCTGAAAAACATAATCTGATCATTTGAAAAAAAAAAACTTTGTATGAAGCAACTGGCTTCATACAAACTGGCTTTTCAGAGTAAACCAGATCAACACTACAAGAAACTGAAAAGGCTCCATGTTTTGGGGTAATTTTCCATGATCATGATGTACAAGAAGACAATATGCATTTTGTTCACCAGTTCCCCATAGTGCGAGTAGGAATGAGCAAATGGTGGCATGGGAGGGTCTAAGGAGTTCGTTTTGGTTCATTCATTGCATCTTTTTCTGACCAATCATTTGTTGATAAAACCATAAAAGATGAGTAGCAGAAATCTTTCCACTAACAGGTACTTACAGGCTTCTACAGAAAAACTGTACTCTACACAGCACCACTCCAATGAGAGTAAAAGATTGATTAGTAGCTCTTATGAGCTGAAGAGAGAAAGAGTTTACAGTAGAAGTTTACTGTCTGGGTGATGTTTACGTCTATCACTGTACACACTGTAACATACCCATTGTTTTGTTTTTACTGTAATGACACTGTTGTACATGTTGTAATGGTGGAGCTTACAGGAGGTGGAGTGCTGGGGTGTGAATGAAGCTCTCCTTGGGGATTTCACTGAAGCTAGACTTCACGAAGGATCTTCAGAATATGGGAGGGAAGAACAAATAAATAAATAAATAAATAAATAAATAAATAGGTGAAGAAGCAATTGGAAAGGATTTCATATGAGAATGGATAGATAGATAGATAGATAGATAGATAGATAGATAGATAGATAGATAGATAGATAGATAGATAGATAGATAGATAGACAGACAGACAGACAGACAGACAGACAGACACACACACACACACACACACACACACACACACTGGGCTTGCGGGACTCACAGCGAGACGACGTCGGGAGGGAAGCCGCGCGGGATGGAGGAGCCGCCCGAGCACAGCGCGGTGTCCTTGGCGCACGTGCAGCTCGGCGGGCAGCGCGCGGCGCGCCGCCGGCCCTCGGCGAGGCGCGCGGGCAGCGGCGGCAGCAGCAACAGCGCGAGCGACGCCGCCACGCACATCGAGCACAAGCCTCGCGCGCTCACCGGCCCCATGTCAACCAGTCAGCCAGCTCCCGGAAACCCGCGCGCACGGAGGACCCCACCGTTCATGAAACGAGGGAACGAGGTGAAGATGGAGGAGGTGGACGTGAGACTACAGCGCGCGATGTCTCGTTCCCTCTTCTCTTCTCTTCTCTTCTCTTCTCTTCTTCTCTTCTCTTCTCTTCTCTTCTCTTCTCTTCTTTGTCGCAGCGCCACCAGTGATGGAGAAAATATCCGTGCGTAAAGAAGACGGACAGGTGCGCACAGACCCTGTAGAGATAATCTCTATCTATCTATCTATCTATCTATCTATCTATCTATCTATCTATCTATCTATCTATCTATCTATCGTCCTCTCTCTCTCCCTCACTCTCTCTCTTTCTCTCTCAGCCACGCCTTGCATGGAAGAGCGGAATCCCCCCCACCCCCAGGTTGTGTTGTTGGGGGGTTTACTGCGTAACACACAGTCCTGTCCTCCTGATGCTCTGAGACTGAGACTGGTTCTCCAGAGGAATGGAGGACGGTGCAATAAATCCCTTGTCCTCACAGCCGAAATATCATTCTTTTTTTTCTATATTGTCTTTTCGTTTTCAACATCTCTTTTAATGCTACGGTACTGCTGCCAAACGAGTCTTCACACCTCCATCACCACCACCTTCTCCTCCTCCAACCCCTCTGCTACACACTGGTGGGCGTTTCTTCCAGTTCTCCATGGAGACGGAGGTGGGCGTTGTTATATTAGAATCACATACACAGTGTCTGTGTGGAAGCAAAGCTGCTTGTGCACAGGGTCTGACTGTAGATCTGCTGTCTTTATGAAGACCCTGATATTCAAATCAAACAAGCACACACACACACACACACACACACACACACACACACACACTACAAAAACTAGTGGAACATCTTTCCAGAAGACTGGAGGTTATAATAAGAGCAGATGGGGACTAAATGTGGAATGGGATATTCAACAAAACACATACAAAATCTTGTATCTGATACTCAGGTGTCCTTTTGTCCACCAAGTATAGGTTGCTGGACAGTAAAACCCTGCGTGCTGAAAAGTCCAGGAGGAATTGAAATAGAAATTTGAATAGGACGGTTAGAATTAGAATGGTATTGGTTTTAATGTGAAATCTAATGGTCCCCGTAAATGCTTTCCACTACCAGCACGTTAAATCCTTCACAATTCCAAGTAACACGTGAATTAAAAAAATAAGACTGAAGAGGAAACGTTTTATTCCTAACTTATTCTCTTCATGCCCTCTTACCAGGGGTGATTATTGGATTTTTTTAATGGGGTGGCACAGGGGTGGGGACCAAGAACCAGTCCGGGGGGGTCCCATGGGAAAGGTCATGTGGCCCAACACAAGTTTGATGACACAAAAATGGAACTGGACAATGCATCTCTCTTTTTATAAATAAACCATCAACCAGACAGTAAATGTTCTCAACCATGCTGTACTGCATTTCCCTTTTCTTTGACATGGTTTCTTGACTTTGTCCCCTTTCCATTTTTCCCCACAAAATTCTGTCTAAAAATAAACAAACCTCTAAATTAATCAGCATTATTACACCAATAATATATTTAATAGCCAGATTTTCTTCAGATTAAATATCCTCCATTCTTGGTGGCGATTTCAACAAGGTACTTGTGTAGCTGAGGTGAGGTGCAGAGATCATTCCAATTTATCCCAAAGGTGTACAGTAGGGTTGAAGCCAGAGACAGAAAGAGGCATTTACTATTTGATTTCATTGCATATCCCAGCTTGTTAGGAATCTGGGGTCAGAGCGCATGGTCAGTCATGATACAGCACCCCCGGAGCAGAGAGGGTTAAAGGTCTTGCTCAGGGGTCTAAGAATGGCAGCTTGGTGACAATGACGCTTGAACCCCTGACCTTCCGAACCCAAAGCCTTAAGCCCCAGAGCTCTATAGCAGGACAATCAAGATCTTTCACTCCATGTAAGCTGTATCTTAATGGAGCTGGCTTTGTGCATAGGTGCAATAGAACCATGCATTTGATGTTTACGTCAATATTCAGTCCCCTGTATCAATACTGCCACCTTCTGGCTGCATTTAGAACTTTTTTTTAGAGTGATTCAGCTTTGGACACTGGGATTCTGATAATTCTGTCCATTCTTCTCAGCCAAAATCCCTAAGCTGTTTGATTAAATGGAGACTCATTTAAAAGACTAACTATTCAAACTTTGCCACTGGCTTAAAATCACAACAATGCATTTACTGAACCACACCCATGTGCCCTCAGCAGTACCCTAAGTACACTTCTCTGTCCTTATGGACTGAAACAGTTTTTTTCCTTTATTATCCTGTGTTTGGCTCCATCAACCATTTCTTCCTGTTTTTCTACCCCGCTAATAAAAAACATTCCAAAAATTCTAAGCTACCACCACCATGCTTCACAACATGTATAACTATTCTCAGGATATTAAGTTGTTTCGGGTTTCTGATGAACAGGCCAAAAGATTTCCATTTTAGTCTCATCATACCAATAAAACCTTTTTCTTTTATGTTTGCTTAGTCTACAGACTGGTTTTCAAATGGTTATTCTTTTTTCCTTTTGTATCCTTTTTCCTCACAAGTCTGTAATAAATCCCTGCTCTGTAGAGTTCCCTGTCTTTCCATTATTAGAGACACATATGTGCTAATTATGGAGTGGGTAGTCAGGAGGCAGATTTCTAATATATGCACTGTGGGTTGTGGGAAGTCAATACTAAATGCTGTGTTCACACAAGTGATTGTTTTTAACCAAGGGGGAGAAATTAAATTCTTTAAACACGTGCAGTTCTTTTCGCTATAAAACGCTATAACCGCTATATAAATCTATAAATTCTTTGAAGAACGGCTACGTACTTTTTCAATGGAAAAACGCACTATAAGTGGTGCATTACCAAATCTGTTTTCCATCTGATTTTTTTGGCTGTATTTGTCCCCATTAAACTTTCCTTAATTAAAGCATCCCCACAATGTAAAGCTACCACCACCATGCTTCACAGCATTGCTAAGAATTCTCAGGATAATAGAAAATATACTAAAACAAATATTGTAGTGTATTGTAGTACTTTTCTATAGCAGGCAAAGAATAAGTCATTTATTAAATACATAAATTAAAAATATGTAGATTATAAATATTCATGGATGCAAAATCAGGACCAGAAACATGTTGGAGATATTCTAAACCCCAAAATCCATATTTGCCATTCGAATCTTGGCGAATCATTCTGAGCTAACGAGGTCTGTTATATTCATTTGTTTTAATTACAGAGGAAAAACAGCAGTGTTCAGAGTATAAAGTCAGTCTAGAAAACTGCCACAGCATAAAAGGTCGACTTGTCAACACTTGTCTTTGAAAACTGAATCATCTACACAGGTTACCCGGTTTCTTAAAGTGAAATCATTTAAGTAAGCACGTACACGTTCCTATTAAGTACACGTTCCTATAAAGACAGGTTTCTAATGAGAAATCAAATACTACAATGGCTCTTTTTCTGTAATATCATGTAACAAATGAGGGAAACTGTGTGATCTCTTTTTATGACCTGAAAGCAAATTGTAGTGTGATTTTTTATAAAGTAGCACTCACTCAATTCCCAACTACAGCACATCATATCACCATTTACATAAGCTTATTGTTTTCTTTCTATCTTTTACTGCTATCAGCATACAGTCTACTGACTATAATGAAAATAAAAATGTTATGACCAATATACACATAATAAATGTAATAGAAGCTGTAGCTATGTAAATATTTTTATGCTTCGATCAGGTGATTGGTTTTGGCAGTATGTTTGATAAGATGATAAGATTTTATTAAATCAATAAGAATAAAAAAAAAGCTTAGATAAGCATTATTAATTCAATACTGAGTAGCAGTTTTTTGACCTGGTGTGATCGGTGTGGAACAGCAAAGCTTCAACCATTTACGCTTTAGCTGGCAGAGGCTGTAGAGCACCGGGTTAAGGGCTGAGTTAGCCATGGTGAAGGTCAGTACCCAAACAAACATGGAGGAGGTTATGGGAAGATGGACTTGGAAGTTGTGAATGAGAATGAGCAAAGTGAAGATAAAGATGGGACTCCACATGATGAAGAAGGACAACATGAGAACGAGGAGTGTGCGGAAAAGTCTGTAGTCCTGTTTAGATACGCAACGTGCTCGTTGTCGCAATGCAGTCGAGTGGAGTCTCCTTTTGGAACGCCGGTTGATCTGTTTCGGGAAAAAGAACGATTCAGCATCATAGTATTATCATTATTATTCTTATTCTTATTCAATATTCTAGATTTGTATTTGTTTTAAACATAGTTATATGCAGAATACAACTTGCAGTGAAATGTAATCACTATCTGCTGTTTAAAAATTGTGCATTAAGTAAAAGGGTCTATAAGTTTAAAATATAAGAGAATATAAGTCAAAAATATTTATTATGTGATAGTTATAGTATTACTATAATTTGTATTATTATTATTATTATTAGTGTAATATAAATCATTTGTGTTTGTGATTTCACTGCTCTATCACTTCTTGTGCTGATATGCTAATAGTCAGCAGTTAACAGCATCTGACACGTGTTTAAATGAGATACAAGTAGTGTTCATACATAAATGTAGATCTTTTACCTGTAAGATTTTGGTGTAACTGATTACAATGCTAGAACCAGGTACCAGGAAGCCTAACGCAAGGAAGACAGCGTACCACATGATCTCACCTTTTACATGAGGCCACACAAGAGCACATATATGCAGTTCTTCCTGTAAACAAAGGCATAAAGCTAAATAGTACACTCTCAAACCTTAGTAGAGTAATATAGTGAAAAAAAAAGGACCGTCATGACCTGTTGAGGGGAGATGACCGGTATCACCCGGGAGAACAGTGACAGAGGTAACATTGCAACAGCGGAAAAGCACCAGATAAGAAGCAGCACTCCGTTTTTCCATCTGTGATTTAGGCTGGGTGTGGCCTCCATCTTCAAGATTGCAAGCAGTCTCTCGATACTGATTGCAGCCAGCGTGGTGATGGTAACGAGGCCACTCACGCTGATAAAGTACAAGATCAAGTGGCAGGCAGCAGAGCCCAGCTTCCACACCTTGGTCCACCTGACAGAAATGATGAAAGGAACGGTGCTGATGAACAAAAGGTCAGCCAGGAAAAGGTTCGTGGTTAAGATGGTGTTGTTAGCTAGTCGCCTCTCCTGGGTGACCAGTATAAGTGCGCCAAAGTTGCCAACTGCCGAGATCATAAAGAGGACCAGTAGAACCATGGTCTCGATTATTGGCACAAACCAGAACGAATGCTGGAGCTCAGAGAAGTAGGAGAAATAGGAGAAGTTCTGCACATGGAGATGGGATGTAGGTTCCATCAAGAGTAACTTTTTCTCTCGCTGATACATGGACCGTAACTCTATAACTCCTCAGCATCATCTGGTTTAGTATACCACGCCTGCTATAACAACTAGGACTTCCCTTTTCCTGCTTACTACAGTCATAAAGACTGCACCGCCCTGAGACTTATAAACTAACTTTTTTACCTATAAGCTCTATTTTGGGGACTTTGGAGAAGTTTTAATGGATCTAAGCTCTCTGCTTATTTTCTAATAAGTCAACAACTCTTTCTAGCTGAATGGATAATGGGATTACTGCATCGCTTCGCCTGTGATGTCGTCTGTGGCATTACAGCCATGAAAACCTCCTTGACAACTGAGGTGTTTAAAAAGCGACTGCAATAACGCTTGCCCTGTTGGGTAAATACAGTAATGTTCCCAGCTTATCATTCAAGTACATTTGCAAATCAATATTTTTTCATCTTCAGGAACACAGCTGTATTGAACTCTATAGCATGTGTATTTTTTCACATTTAAACAGGTGCATTTTAGTTTAACGGTAAGTAAAATGATCCCTTCAGGAGTCTGACGCATCAGTGTAAAGTCATTCATCTTTAATATACTGCACATCATTTACATTCAATGTATGGACAAAAATATTCGGCCATACTGTATGTGGTTTTTCCACAAACTACAAAGTTATTTAACTCTATAGGATGTATTTGAATGTGGAAACCTGAAATATTTCCTCCACTTGAACTAGCAGATGCAAACAGGTTCCAGCATACCTCTGTGCACCAAAGACAGCTCCATGAAGATATGGTTTTATATGGGTTGCAGTGGAAGATCTCAAGTGGCCTGCTATAGAGCTCTGACTTTAACCCACATACAAATTTTATAAGAACTGTTTGAATGAAAGTAAAAAAAAAAACAGAAAATCCAGAGCATTACACATTTCTGCATAACTGAAACCTAGTATTTGTACATAGTGAATATCTACAACAATACATTAAAATGAGGCAGCACTGCCAAGCTGCCAAAGTTTATCACTTAACCCTATTTACTCCAGGGGCTCTGTACCACAGTTGACCCTGCGCTCTTATCCCCAGCTGGGATGTGTGAAGACTAGGGGGGAGTGCTAGCTCAGTGGTTAAGGCTCTGGGTTACTGATCAGAAGGTCAGGAAATTCAACCCCCAGCATTGCCAAGCTGCCACTCTCAGGGCCCTTGAGCAAGGACATTAACCCTCTGTGCTCCAGGGGCCCTGTAACATGGCTGGCCCTGAGGTCTGACCCCAGCTTCCTAACATCATTGATATATGCGAAGAAATGTCACTGTGTAAAATAAAGTAAAGTACACATGAAAAGTATAAAAAAGCATATTTAGATGTTTCCAAATTGAAAATGTTGTGCACTTTACTTTATTATTATCTTTATAAAGAAAGCACTGCTCAATATGTACTAGAAGCTCTCTATGGTGACTGGTTGGATACTGAGATCTACAATTGGAAAATTCCAGAAAACTAATCCAAGAGATTGTGAGCTTCTGTGGGTGATCAAAAGTTTTGAGGAATTTCCATGGAAATTTCAGTTCAGTGTAGGCATTTAACACAGATGATGAAGACGATGATGTCTCCTGCAGTCCACAACAAACACAACTCATATGGCATAATCTGTGTAATGGATGTACTGTAACTGTGGGAGTTTTACTGCAGATTCAGATTTTACCATTTGGTCCTTTCGCAGCTCCTTCAGAAGTCATGAAGCAGCATTTTTAGATGCTGATTATCATGTTTCTCTTCTTTAAGATCCTCGGCATACAGTTGGATCTGAAGGTGACGACAACCAGGATAGCACATTAAATGTATTATTAAATAAATGCATAAATAAATGTATGAATGAATGAATGGCATTGGATAAAAACATTAACCTACATAATACACGCTAATGGAATCCCACACAACCATCTGCTTCCTTGGTAAACATCCATAGTAATAAAAGACAAGTGTAGCAGTACTCATTGTAGCATAGTAGCTTGCAAACAGAGTAATAATAACAGATCCCACAGAAACATAATGCTTCTGTTTAAGTCTAAATTGTTTCTCTGCCTCACTGGTTTCCATGTAGATCGTACCTGACAGTTTTGTGTGACACAAGTCCAGTGATATGGAACACTACATGGAAATAGGTACGATCTAAACATCAAAATGACAAGTTTTTAGACATCAGATTTTACATTTCTACTGCTTAGTGAATTTTTAACATTTTCAAAATTAGCTTAAAAGATATGCAAAACATGATTAGAAATGATTGGGTTTAAACCATGGCCTTAGCATAAGTGCATTATGTGGGTAAACAAAAAACATTTCACGTTTTATAGACGCTTCTCAACACCCCAACACTATGCCCAGTAACAAAGACTGAGTAAGCCGGGGCTGAATGCTAAGCCAATTAGCATACTGGAGACACAGCGTTTAAGCCGATTAGCGCACTGGATACAGAGTTTAGATTCTAGCTGCTGTATCAAGCACCTGTGTAGGCCAATGAAGATATATTAATTTAATTATTATTACTCAGAATGAGGAATGGGATGCATGTTCTGGTGGTTTTCAAGCACAGTGTGGGCAAAAGCTAAAGGCTAAAATGGTAACATCAATCCGGTGATGATGTTTGTTTAGCACTGTCACTCGGAATACAAGAGTACGAATCTAATTATGATTATTAATAATAATCAGCTATGATTTGAGATGTAAACACCAGTATAACCACATGTTCAACTATGTAACCTAACGTCTATTGCCAGCTTTGCCAAGCACACATCTGCCCAATGCCACTCTACTACTACTACTACACAACTACTCTACTCCTGCTGTATTACTGGGGGTGAGAACAATGTTTAAATAAATACACATGTATGCCAATTCTTGTCATAACATATTCATGACAGGATATTCGCCCACTTAAAACCAGTGATTGTTGTCTATATTTATCACTCGTGTGCAATTCGGTGTAAAAATGTTCCTTTGTTAAATTCTTGATTATACAATTGACTGAAAAACATTCTTTTGGAAGCTCTGCACACTTCAGCCTCTCCTCCTCCAGGTCTTTCCTGATCTTCTGGACTTGGGTCAGCAACTGCTGCTTCTTCTGTCGTTCTCTATAGAGCTCTCCGAAAAGTTTTTTATAGCATCGCAGTATCTGCAAATTTCGCTTTTCTAAATACAATAAAAAAAATTTAAGAAAAAATTTAAAAAAGGGATTCTGGGTAAAATGTAAATACAATGAAATGGTTTGCAAGTCTCATATTTTTATTCACAATAGAACATAGAATACATGTTTATTCTGAGAACATTTACCATGTAAATAAAAAAATACGGTATTTTTTTTTATTTGGTGGCTGCAACATGTCTCGAAAAATTTGGGACAGGGCAACAAAGTTCTGGAAAAAGTAGAAAAATGAAACAGTTGGAGAAACATTTTGCGATGAATTAGGTGAATTGACAACATGTCAGTAAGATGATTGGGTTTAAACAATGTTATCCTCTCTAATCTTAGAGAGGCAAAGTCTCAAGGAAGTAAAAGATGGGCAGAACATGTTGTTACTTAACAACAAATTGCAAAACAGTTAGAGAACATAATATCATAAAAAGTTTCAAAGGATCTGGAGAAATCTCTGTGCACACAGAAAAAGGGTAAAAATCAATATTGAATGGCGGTGATCTTCAAGCCCTCGTGATTCTTTAATGGGAATCGGTGCATGGGCTCATTAACACCTCCAGAAATGCAGTCTATGAGCACAGTTCATCCTCTGCTGGATATCAGAGCCCGTCTCCAGGTGGACACGTTCACAGGGGGCTCACGGATCCCTTTTCTTGTGGCTCAATTTGTTTGATCTCAATTGAATTAATTATTATTCTATAGCCTTATTTTGACAAATATGGTTTGGATTTGTTTAGTTAATTCATTTTAGTTAGTCTTTACATCAATATTATTAATATTTATATCCCAATAGTAAAATAGTAAGCAAATTAGTTGAACCAATCTCATTATACATTAAAGCATTGAGGGATGGATGGGAAGGAGCACTGTCTGGAAGTTTTGTGTACAAATGAATCCACATTTTGGTGTTTTTTTTTTTTTATTTTCTAAAAGAAACTTCTCTAAGACGGAGAACACGAGAGAGGAGATCATTTGATGATTGCAAATGGTGAGCTATTTTATGAGTTGCTCAGTAGCTCCTAGTTTTATAACCACAAATGACTGTATAAGACTGTAGAAAGATCATTACTCATAATCTTACACGCCACTGCTCATGTTAGTTCTCACTCGCCAGTGTTCTGTATTGTTTAAAGACTATAATCACACTCTTGATGTCACCCAAATGAGGATGGGTTTCCCTTTTGAGTCTGGTTCCTCTCAAGGTTTCTTCCTCATAACATCTAAGGGAGTTTTTCTTTGCCACAGTCATCATGGCTGCTCATCAGGGAAAAATACACATCGTTCACCTTAACTGTTCAATTCTGTAAAGCTGCTTTGAGACAATGTCTGTTGTGAAAAACACTATAGAAATAAACTTGACTTGACTTGACTAGAGGAGGATCAGACTGCCTCACATCCACACAGTCAAACATGCAGGTGGATTGGAGCTTATTGGTTCTTATCCATGATGATGCCTCTAGAACATGATCTTATGCTGAATACACAGAGAAATTAAGTACTGATCATGAGAAATGATCTGGATGGTGAGAAATGATCTGGATGATGAGAAATGATCTGGATGGTGAGAAATGATCTGGATGATGAGAAATGATCTGGATGGTGAGAAATGATCTGGATGATGAGAAATGATCTGGATGGTGAGAAATGATCTGGATGGTGAGAAATGATCTGGATGATGAGAAATGATCTGGATGGTGAAAAATGATCTGGATGATGAGATATGATCTGGATGCTGCATCATGGGTAATAACCATAACCATTCGTGACAGCGGGAACGTGGAGAAATGTAAAGTCGTGATCAGGAGAAAAACAGATTTTTGTTGTTGTTGAGATCACGAGGAAATTAAGTCGTGATCATTACAAAACAACTTTTATTATGTCGAGATCACGAGAAAACAACGTTTGTTATGTCGAGATGAACAAAAAAAAACGAGAAAGAAACAAAATGATAATTAATGGCCTCTTATAACCTCCGTATATTTTACTCCAAATTATAAAGGAAAAGAAAAACACGCACTCTTTCAATGTATCTAGGAAACCGTTGAAGCCGGTCACATCCCAATTTGCATCCCGCGCCCTTATCGGGGTAGCGTACCAAATTAAACGCTTTGTAGTGCACTTATCTAGTGCGGAAGAACACATTTTGGAATACACCCTTCTTTCTGCTTCCTTATCCTTTTCCTACCTGTAATCCGGACTATATATATATCGCGGTGTATCATTGGCTACAACTGTTCGGTTCCTGCGCTTGGATTGGCTTTACAGGACGTTATAACCAATCAGAATTTAGGAGGCGGGCGTTATCGGAATACGGGTAGGAAGTGAAAAGGGTTTGTTTGCGCCTATCGTTGTTTGTCGTACGAGTCGTTGGGGAGGTTGTAAAGGACGGATCGGCTTGCTGTTTATTTCCCTTGGACTTGCAGATGGGATCAGAGTAACGTTACGACCTAAAGACGCGACTGACGACGATGCAGGACAGGTAAATACATAACCGGAAGTTAACGTGCTGCATTACAGGATGTGTAAGAATAAATCTCAGAAAAAGGTTCCAACTGGTCTCACTTCTAAATCAACCCCTGAGATATTATTCAGCCTGGATCAATAAGTTTGATCCTAAATTTTGCTACTTGATCTTGCAGCACGAGTTATGGACCCTCTCGTTATCTCCTTCCTATAAATCAGACCGTCAGTCTGAAACACGTGACCAATTCTACACCAGAAATGTAGCTCTTGATGCCCATGATCATGAGAGTAGATGCTGTTGTGTTCAGGAGAAGGTAGCGTCTGTGTGCTGCTGTGACGTCACACGGGGACACTTTGCTCCTATTTGTTTGTTATAAGGGTCACATGGTCATCATTCAGTCCCGCTCGAAGGGGTTCTGGTTGATAAACAGGGGTTTGTTGAATGGACAGCAATGGAAGACTGGATAATTGTCTATTTTATGTGTCCCCGGATGCTGGGACGCTTATAATAAGTGCGATACGAGACAAAAGGAATCAGGGGCACAGCATATTTTGAGACGGGGGGGCGGTGCCACCCTGTGCCACCCCGTGCCCCTCATTTAGACATGCCCCTGGTTTCTTGTCACTTTGTATCAGAAGTTCTTGGTATCACTCATCCCTACTCTACTTCACTGGAGCTCAACACTTTGGGAGTCTGATGGCGCTCCTTCTGGTGGG
This sequence comes from Silurus meridionalis, assembly GCF_014805685.1. NCBI lineage: Eukaryota > Metazoa > Chordata > Actinopteri > Siluriformes > Siluridae > Silurus > Silurus meridionalis. Next base: position 4,805,649 of record NC_060911.1, on the reverse strand, counting down.
AACAAGGTGACCACTGCATGGAAAATCAGGTGTATCCAGGTGTGACCAGGTGTGATTAAAATGTTCACACACGAGTAATAATGTCTAATTTCCTTAGAGGATGAGAAAATCACTGTTTTGTAATAACCCGAATTGTAATTGAAGTCATTGAATTGAATATATTTTCCATGAATATGTATTAAATGATCTCCAATAGTCTATTTTCTTCAGTTCATAGCTTTTCTCTTGGCTGCACTGCTTCCAGTAGTGTATGTTTGTTAGAGTTTCTATCCAATTATCTTTAAAGCCATCACGTGTCTCCAGGATTAAAGGATTAAATCTGCCTTGAGGCTGCAGGCAACTCTAACTTTAAATACAAGACAATGAAACTTGCTTTAATCAGATTTCCAGTCGGCAACACCAGGGGGCGACACCTGTGGCAAGGAAAAACTCCCTTTAGCTGTTATGAGAAAGAAACATTGAGACAAACCAGACTCAAAAGGAAACCCATCCTCATTTAGGTGATATCAAGAGTGTGATTATAGTCTTTAAACAATACAGAACACTGGAGAGTGAGAACTAACATGAGCACTGGAGTGTGCGATTATGAGTAATGATCTTTCTACAGACTTATACAGTCATTTGTGGTTATAAAACTAGGAGCTACTGAGCAACTCATAAAATAGCTCAACATTTGAGATCATCACAGATCCAACACCAGCTTCTCCATGCCAGAGCCTTTAAACACTCAAAGAGGTCCAGTGTCCAAACTCTACATAAAGTGGGATTTAATTGGCGCGGTTACTTCTCTAGATGGTCCGGGATGTTTGTGGGGTCGTCATCTACTTCTTTAAAAGTCCGTAATCTTCATGAGGTGGGACACAAGTGTCATTATCATTAAAGAAAAATGTTCTCCAACTGTAAAAGACCAAAAAAGTACAGTCAGTTAAAATGTTTGCAACAGTGTGTAAACTGTTGTGCATGAGAGCAGTTCAGTTCTGCCAGTTCTGAGACCTGCATATTTGTTTTAAAGCTAAATAAAATCCTGTCTCTCACCCTCATGAGCGCCCCCAATCTGGCATCACTGTGTACTTTTCCACTCCTCATATTGTCTATTAACCCTGTCGATCTGTTTCTTTGTAGGTACACCACCACACATCAACATCATGACTTCGAGACCTGTCACTCAACTCTCTTGTAACCTCAGAACCTGGCTGCATTTGAGCGGCCGTCGAACAGGTGCCGGGCGTGACTACGCGTCATGCTGAGAACGAAAACAGCACTATGAACCGATACGCTGCCATCCGGCAGCTTGGCGATGGCACCTACGGCTCGGTCACACTGAGCCGGTGCCTGGAGTCCGGTGAGCTCGTCGCCATCAAGAAGTGAGTCTAGATGTTTTTCTGTGGTTTTAGAATATTTGATAAGAAGTTCAGAGCCATGTTCACAGCTTATCTGCTGACTAAATGAGACTAAATGTGACAGAGACACAGCCCTAGACCAAGACTAGCCGAGCACAGAGCCCTAGACCGAGACTAGCCGAGCACAGAGCCCTAGACCGAGACTAGCCGAGCACAGAGCCCTAGACTAAGTCTAGACGAGCACAGATCCCTAGACAGAGACTAGTCGAGCACAGAGCACTAGACCGAGTCTAGCCGAGCACAGAACCCTAGACTAAGTCTAGACAAGCACAGAGCCCTAGACAGAGACTAGCCGAGCACAGAACCCTAGACTAAGTCTAGATGAGCACAGATCCCTAGACAGAGACTAGTCGAACACAGAGCACTAGATCGAGTCTAGCTGAGCACAGAACCCTAGACAGAGTCTAGCCGAGCACAGAACCCTAGACAGAGTCTAGCCGAGCACAGAACCCTAGACTAAGTCTAGACAAGCACAGAGCCCTAGACAGAGACTAGCCAAGCACAAAGCCCTAGACAGAGATTCACAGACTGAGACTAACCAAGCACAAAACCCTTGACTGACTTCTAGACTGAGACTAGCCAAGCAACAGCTCCAAACTGAGACAAATCGAGCACAGAGACAGGGCCTAAGATTAGCCCAACACTGAGCCCAACACTGAGCCCAACACTGAGCCCAACACTGAGCCCAACACTGAGCCCAACACTGAGCCCAACACACAACAACAGCCTATTACAGTAAGGTAAAGCATTCAGGGTCTGTAAGCAGGCCACTGATGAATGCTCTTGTCTTTTCACTAAACTGGAGTGCAAAAATATTCCAGTGCTCCTTAACTCTGACCAGTTAAGCTGATTGCTATTTCAGCTGTGGAGAAACCCGGAATTGAAGGCTTCCATTCTGGTGATTATGTAGACATCTGTCAGGCTTCTGTAAGCCACAGTTTTGTGTGTGCTCTATTTTAAACTCGTACAGGATGTTATTACGGGGAAAGGGCCTTGAACAGCAGCGGTGGAGCGCTCCATTGGTTTAACTCAACTGAGTTTTTACACTTTTGTGGGCGTGTGGGTTGTGGCACTGGTCATCAAGGTCATAATCTGGTCGTCAAAAAATGATGAACGGTTGATGGTTTTCATCATCCAAAGTAGACTAAATTGCAGACTTTCAAACAGCTGTGGAGGTCATGATTCACCACAGGGAGATGTACAGTGCATGAAATACATGACTGTGATTCTTTATGTTGCAGGTTGCGGACTCATGCTTAGTGCGTTACTGAAATCAATGAATCGTTAATGTTTATGAATTATGATCCAGCACTTACCCATATTTTATTTTATTGCACAGAATGAAAAGGAAATTTTATTCCTGGGAGGAGTGCATGAATCTCCGAGAGGTCAAGGTAAATATAACAGATGCATACACACATCTGGTTTTAGCTGCCATGAAGGTGTGAACGTTCTTACATTTCTTCTGAATGCGTTTTGTCACTTTTTGTTTCTGTCCATAAATGCTGACATAGCGCATTAATAACTCATTTCTGCAGCAGCAAAGTGGAGGTAGTAGGTGACAAGTGTTTCCTGTGTGTTCTGAAATTGCAGTGCTTTTAACTCCATTCTGCCCCTGTATTAATCCTGACCTGCATCTATAAAGACAAGAGCATGTTTAGGACATTTATAAGATTAAAGGTGTGTAACGGTATACAAAATTCAGGGTTCGGTACGTACCTCGTTTTTTTTTGTTTTTGTTTTTTTTAGTTACGGTCCGGTTTAATTTCGGCACATTTAAAGGGAAAAAATGCAATACAAAAAACAGCCTGTTGTTTTTATTTAGCGCAGTTTATTATTATTAACATTTGTGATCATTATTTACATTAAAATTTTTTTTTTTAATAAAACAGCTGCTTGGTTATAATAATAATAATATAAAATATAAAGTAATAACTTACAATAATTTTCTCAAAATAAAATACATAAAAATTAAACAGGATAAATCAGATTAATGCACTTTTTTATTATATTGATATCATATTTATATTATTATAAAACAAAGTAATACATTTAATTAGAACAAATTAAATTGATTAAATTAAATTAAATAAATAGACAAAAAATGTAACTAAATAGTTTACATTTGTTTGACCTGTATGGTAATATACAGATATACGTGTGTGTGTGTGTGTGTGTGTGTGTGTGTGTGTGTGTGTGTGTGTGTGTGTGTGTGTGTGTGTGTTTTGCATTTAATATTTAATATTCTATGATATTTTTCACTGTTCTATTCATTTCAGCAAACTTTAACAAAAGTCTTCATTCCTTCCATCCTTCCTTCCTTCATTTACTCCCTCGATATGCAGAATTGTCTGAAACTGTACATAAAACTCAAAAGAATCCACAACACTAAAATTGCGTCCGAAAACGGCGGCAATTTCACGCAAAACAAACTCTAGTTACTTTTTTATACCCCTGCCATTGTTGTGTATGTTTTCAAGTTTAATAATAATAAAAAGTCAAAAACAATGACACTGCGCTCAACATGCAAGTCGGAGACTAAATAAACTTGTGGTCCACCACTTAGTTACAATCTGAATTTCTTCCGGAATGTGTATGTATTATGTACAGTGGTGTGAAAAAGTGTTGGCCCCCTTCCTGATTTCTTAATTTTTTGCATGTTTGTCACACTTAAATGTTTCAGATCATCAAACTAATTTAAATATTAGTAAAAGATAACACAAGTGAACACATGCAGTTTTCAAATGAAGGTTTTTCACACACACTTTTTTACACAGGGTCATGTATTTTTTGGATTTTGTTTTCCCTCAATAATTAAAACATTCATTTTAAAAAAGCATGTTCACTTGTGTTATCTTTTACTAATATTCAAATTAGTCTGATGATCTGAAACTTTAAAGTGTGACAAACATGCAAAAAAAAAGAAAACACTTTTTCACACCACTGTATATGTTCCGCACGTAAAAGTTGTCATACCGTTACACACCTACTAGATGATTATGAATACTTTCTAGTGCATGGATATACAGAGCTTTTCAATAGGCATGTGCTGATGTACAATTCTCGTAATATGATCATTATATTTGCATTCAATTATGAAGCTATTCAATTATTTGCATTCAATTATGAAGTTATTAAAGCTAAACAATAAATATAACAATGTCAGTGTGTTCACACTGTGTTTAGTGTCTATTGCATATCGGCACATCTTTCTAGAGATAATGCTTGTAGGCCGCAGTTACACTAGTCTGCCACCAGGTGAAATTTATTCTGCCGCTAATACAGAACCACTGGATTTACCAAAAATATGCTAAAATATACAATCTGTTTATATACACAGTTTCGCCACAAAAAAGGGAGATTTCTTTGTTGATTTTACATTTAATCTGAACAGTGCCATGTCACGACCTGTCGTTCTTGTATTGGTCACAAGTTTTCATGCAGTACAAATTCGCAGGATTTTCGAAGGCTTGCGTTTTCGATTTCCGGGGTTTGCGTGTGTATGAACGGATGTCAGTGGAGCATAAAAAGTGTAGCCTTACCCTGAGAATTATTTATTAATTGATCGTTTATTTGGATCATTCATGCTGTAGTTCTGTCAAGCAATTCATGTAGCAGCAACAGTGACTCAGGGGCCTTGCTGGTATTGTTCCTAATAAAGTGGCCAGGGAGTGTTTGCCGCTTATGTCAAATTCAGATCTCAATCTGACAGCAGGAATGGACACTTTTCTTCGGATAAAATCTGAAAATCTGCACTTTGTCTCATCAGTCACCTTTTGTTTATTTCCATCGCTGTCAACAATAGTGTTGTCGTTTTAAATGGATTTGAATTCAGTAGGTTGTTAAATGTTCTATCGACATGTAAAAGCAGTGATTTCTTTCACTCCCAGTCCCTGAAGAAACTCAACCATGCAAACGTGATCAAGCTGAAGGAGGTGATCCGGGAAAACGATCAGCTCTACTTTGTGTTTGAGTGTATGAAGGAGAACCTCTATCAGCTCATGAAAGAAAGGTAACCCATGAATAAACTGCACTCTACAGAACTACAGCCTGTACTTTTTCATAAGACATCGTCGGAAAAAGAAAGATTGAATGTATATGACACGCCTGCATTGTTTCTCCAGAACGCGCTTGTTTCCTGAGTCTGCAGTGAGGAATATCATGTTTCAGATTCTTCAGGGACTTGCCTTTATTCATAAACACGGTATCTTTCTCTTTTACAATTTTAACTGCTTTAGCATCAAATTTTATTTCTGATTAATTCCCCAACGTCTATTCTTTTCATTTCATACCCTTTCTCTCACTCGTGCTTGCTTTCTGTAGTGTATGTTTGTTAGAGCTTCTATTAAATCATATTTCAGCCGTCACATCACATGTCGCAAGGGTCAGGATCTTTAAGGATCGATTGAACCAATCAGATTGCAAGTTTTTGACACCGGTGCCATCTAGCAGGCATCCGATAATTTCGGCTTTTTCACATCCTTTGATTGGATGTTTAGCTGAATTGATTTGGGCTTAGATTTACTTTCAAGAAAAGCTGGAATCATGAGGAAAACTCTCATTGCACTGTTCAAAACAGTTCTTCAGTTTTTTTATGAACCATTCCTCCTTTTTTTTGTGTTTTTGGTCTAAGAATTTTTTATTGCAAAATTGCACTTTTACATTTTATAACATGACCATCACACCCTCCCCAAGAATCAACTACACAATTAAAAATAAATAAAATAAAATAAATAAATAAATAAATAAATAAAAGGGTAATACATAAAGGAAACAAATAATAGAAAAACTATTTATAATTATACCTCGAACCATTACTGATTTTGCATTTTCTTTCTTGTAAAATTTGAGCCAAAACCTACAATTTGCCTTCATTTCAGATCCGCACCAAAAAGAAAAAAGCGCAGAAAAAAAACAGGGGGTAGACTGAGTTTTTGTCATTAAATTTTATGAGGTAAATATTGACGCTTCTGCTTGAGCTGATGTATGTGGGCAGTGCAGCTGCGGCTACAGTGAAAGGAGACTTGTTGAATTTTGATCATCGGGTTTCTCGCTTTAGTAATGGCATCCATTCGAACTGTCTGTGATGCAGCGTAAATCTGGTCGCATTAAGAGATGGATTGGACACAACTGAAGGTCTAGATGTGAAATGCATGGCCCACCATTAGATTAATTAATTGATTTTCCTGAATTGATTGCTTCTGTAAAAAAGAAATCTGATACAGTAGCATTGACACTAAATACTAAAGATCTGACCAACATTCTTTTCTCCTAAGTATTTGCTATTCCTTCGTGTGTAATATCAAGTCTCCTTGCCTTGCCTATAGGCTTTTTTCACAGAGATCTGAAGCCAGAGAATCTTTTGTGCATGGGTCCCGAGCTTGTAAAAATTGCCGACTTCGGACTGGCTCGAGAGATCCGATCTCGTCCTCCTTACACTGACTACGTGTCGACAAGATGGTACCTTTTTTTCCCTTTATTATTTATTTTCTACTTGTGATAATTCGAGTCCTAAGAGATATTAGTTCTATACACCAGCACAGGCTGTACAGTGCATAATTGCTGAGTCTACATATTTTTTCCCACCCAGTTGCATTTTCTTAGACACAATATCCACATTTCTCTTTACTGATCATCAGGTACCGAGCTCCAGAAGTGCTTCTCAAGTCCACCAGCTACAGCTCTCCTATAGACCAATGGGCTGTAGGATGTATCATGGCTGAACTCTACACACTCAGACCTCTGTTTCCTGGCTCCAGTGAGGTGGACACTATTTTCAAGATCTGCCAGGTTTTAGGAACTCCAAAAAAGGTAGTAAGCCGTAAAGTATTCCAGGATTAAATAAAAATCCAGACTTTTGCTTGAAATGAATAGGATTTTCTTTATTTGTGCATTTCTGTAACATATATATGTACCTGCATCATATAGAACGACTGGCATGAAGGATGCCAGCTGGCGGCCTCCATGAATTTTCGCTGGCCGCAGTGCGTGCCCACTAGCCTAGCCTCCCTCATCCCCAACGCCAGCTCTGAAGCCATTCAGCTAATGAGAGACCTGCTGCAGTGGGACCCGAAAAAACGTCCAGCAGCCTCACAGGTATCACAAAGTTGAAAATACTTGGCAAAATACTTGCCTTTCTATTTAAACCCTATCTGGCAAGTCTTTTCCCTTAATAACAGCAGATGAGCAGATCAACGATGCACCAAAACCATGGTGCACCAAAATGTTGCTAAACACTAAAACCACAGTTCCAAAATCATCTCCTAACCCTTGACTTACCACTTCCTGTTCCCAGGCCTTGCGTTATTCCTACTTTCACGTGGGTCAGGTCTTAGGCCCTCAGCAGCAGATTCAAGACCACGGTCAAAAGAAACCTCCGCATCTCAGGCCGGACCCTCCGCCTCAGATCCCAGCTCTCCCCCTACCTGATGCAGCCCGTCCACTACAGCACCTACCAGAGCCACCTAAAAGGCAAGGAAAAGACGAGCTCAAGAGTGACAGAGTGGTGCAGGGCCGCTTCCCTCTGATACAGGACAAAGGCTTTCAGAGCAAGGTGAGCGATGCAACAGGCCATGTTTTTCGCTTGAAAACACATTTAAGGTAAATTGAATGTAAACTGGCTGCTTTTAGTCGGAACTCTTACTTGTTCATGCTTTTATTCAGTGATGCAGCAGTGCAGTGTCTATAATCATGCAGATAAAGGTTAAGAGTGTTAGTTGGTGTGTATATTAAACATCAGAATAAGGGAAAAAAAAGATCACGGCCACTTTGAATATTTCAGAAAATGCTGATTTCCTAACGTTCACACAATTCTTTAAATGGAAAGACCACGTTAGAGAAGTGAAGAAAAGAGTGCAGGCAGGGTGGAGTGGGTGGAGAAGAGTGATAGCAGGAGTGATTTGTGATAGAAGAGTATCTGTGAGAGTGAAAGGGAAAGTTTATAGGACTGTGGTGAGACCTGAGATGTTGTATGGTTTAGAGAAAGTGGCATTGAGTAAAAGACAGGAGGTGGAGCTGGAGGTAGCAGAGCTGAAGATGTTGAGGTTTTCGTTGGGAGTGACGACGATGGACAGGATTAGAAACGAGTTTATTAGAGGGACAGCGCATGTAGGACGTTTTGGAGACAAGGTGAGGGAGGCGAGATTGAGATGGTTTGGACATGTGCAGAGGAGGGACATGGGGTATATCAGTAGGAGAATGCTGAGGATGGAGCCACCAGGAAGGAGGAAAGGAGGAAGACCAAGGAGGAGGTTTATGGATGTGGTGAGGGAAGACATGCAGGTAGTTGGGTTGAAAGAGGCAGATGTAGAGGACAGGGGGGTATGGAGACGGATGATCTGCTGTGGCGACCCCTAATGGGAGCAGCCGAAAGAAGAAGAAGAAGATATATAACTAATGCTAATCTACATGGAATATTTACTTTTCAATTTTTGCACCTGTGCAATATCCTGTGTTTGTGGATTATGTGTGATGAACAGTGACTTTTTTTTTATTTATTTTTTTTTTAGACGAATAATGGATTTATCACTTTGTACCTTGTCGTGTGTGCTTTTATAGAATATTCCCATGTGGCTTATTCCACAGCTTACTCCAGAACCCGAGAATGCAAAATTGTCCAGCGGTTTATCGAAGCCTAAAGGAGGCCGGAGGAGATGGGGTTATGTGACCGGGGTCTTAAAGGGAGACGACTGGGATGATTGTGAGGACACGGACACTACATCCACCACCCTGAACAAACCCTTTTTCATCAGCAATGAAAAACGGCTACAGGGAGACAGCAGTGTGAACAGGTGATTTGCTGGGTGCAGAAAATAGTTGATCGTGATATGAAAATTCTGAGTCTGAGTGGAATCATGAGTATGTTCATTTGACTTGCATTCAAGTAATTATATGCTGACTAAGATGGGCAAAATATACCATAAAACTGTTAATCATATTAATAATGAAAAAAAAAGTGACGTGATTTATTTCACATTTGCTTTCGAGTTACAATTTTTTCATTTACGCAGGCTGGGAAACGTTTTGGATTTTAGTCTGTCGAACAACAGGAGCGAAGGAGTCAAGAATATAAACAACGCGCTGCTCTTCCAAGAGCCATCCAGGACAGCATCCGCCAAACAGCATTACCTGAAGCAATCGAGATATTTACCAGGTAAACACATCTGTAATCAAACACCTGCATTTCTGGAACTACAAAATCTACAGATGGACTGAAGTTTGTGGACACCTGAACATATGTATAAATGAGACCCCAGAGATCCAGAGTTAAGCGGGTGGTACGTCAGTAAAAATGGTCCGTGGGGAAACACAGTGCTATTTGTACTTAAATGGACTAATCGAAGCATCGAGGCAAATAATTTGTATTCGAATAATAATTAGCTTTTTTGTATTCTAACTACTCGAGTTACTATAGGAAACGTAGCAGCCTCCATACTTCATAATGACAAAACAAAAACACCATTTGTAATGACATTGCAAAGTATCACATTGGAATGAGGATTTACACCATTTGCTTTGACATATGAAGTCGAGTTTAGGAGCATCCTGTTTCTCAGGATCTTCTTTGAGATGTTTCTTCACTTTAACTAAAATCCACAAGGCAAATTCCATTACCATGATTCGGGTGTATAGAAGGTCTACCAGGAGATCAATATGGGTTCTTGCAGAACAGAAATTTCCAAAGAATACAATGGCCTCTTTAAGTTTAATTGAAGAAGTTAAGAACCACCAAGAGCTAAACAATTGGTGGAAAAGGACTTGGGGAGAAGGACCAGTCGGACCTCTCAGGGTTTTCTCTTCATACAGTCTCAGGGAGCTTTTCCAATGAAATTTTCCAATGATCCTACAGGTCTCTCAGATAGTTTAGAAAACAATAATTATGAAACACTGCTGTAATCAGGTGGACTGAAAATAAAGAGATGTAATGTAAGGTTTGATTTCTTTGCTTGGACATTGGATATTCTTCTGAAATTATTTTGCGCACTTCGGAAAGCCTCGATCTGTCACGCTGGAAGGGCAAAGATGCAGCATAATAATTTGTTCCGCTACAGTTACCTAAAGACCGCATTGTAGATCAACTGCAATTTATACCTTCTGTCCAGGAGAGGGCGATGGCTCCATGTGGTATTAAAGAACACTTATTTAAAGAAGAATTGGGACTGAATAATTTGTAGCATCATGTCCTATGGTCACTATTTACACTATTTGCTCAGTTTGTATATACTGTTTTTTTGTTTATAAAAGGGTTAAACACAAAGAAGAATGTAGCAGTTAATGCAGGAAAAGACTACAGTGGAAGCACGTGGGAGGGCAACAGTGCTCCTGTCGGAGGAACTTTTTCAATCAAAGGCAATCACGGTAATCACATCCAACGTCTCTCGTGGCACTAAATGTCAGTTTAGCGATCAGTTAGTATGCCATGATGAAATCAAGAACCATGTGAAACCTTTCCATGTGACAAATGTGTTGCAGGGACACGTACAGGAGCGTATGTGCCAAGCTCAGTGTGTAAGAAAGAGACTGGTTCAGCTGGCCAAAGAGTGCATCACGCACCAGTCGATTCAACGTCAAGTGAGTTAAAAAAACAGACATTATTATTTTTCTTTTTTTGTATATAAATGTAAAACATGGGGCATTGAAATTTTATGGAGGAAAGAGAAACCCCTCATGGATAACACATCAGATGGAAAAAGGTTTGTGGGCATCTGAGCAAGATTGCTTTTTTCTTTATGAACATCATGAAATCAGAATTAAAGTCTGTCATCAATTGAACATTTTTGTCCATGTAATTCGAGAGAGTTTTTGAGTCGAAGCTTTGGAGAGGAGGCATTTTAAACGTGCAAAGCTCGCATCCGAGACAGCTCCTCCATAATTGCAGCAGAAGGAAAGTTACACATAATCACACAGCATAGAGCGACATAACGCAGCATAGAGCGACATAACACCGCATAGAGCGACATAACACAGCATAGAGCGACAGCATAGAGCTACATAACACAGCATAGAGCGACAGCATAGATCTACATAACACAGCATAGAGCAACATAACACAGCATAGAGCTACACAACACAGCATAGAGCTACACAACACAGCATAGAGCTACACAACACAGCATAGAGCTACACAACACAGCGTAGAGCTACACAACACAGCATAGAGCTACACAACACAGCGTAGAGCTACATAACACAGCGTAGAGCTATATAATACCACAAAATGCTAAATAACACCACATACAGCTACACAAAACAACATAAAGCTACATAACACAACATAGAGCTGCATAACAAACCATAGAGCTACATAACACAACATAGAGCTACATAACACAACATAGAGCTACATAACACAACATAGAGATACATAACACACTTATTGCATAAGTACAGAACAATTTGCAAAAAAGAGAACTGTAAACAAGTGTGTACTTGTAAACACATACCCAAAATGTGCAAAACAGCAACAGAAGCATTTGAGTAGGTATACTAGAGGACGATATAATATACATTATATTATAGTCTGTCAAAATGCTCTATTCTGATTGGCTAGAAGGTGTGAGATCAAACCGTTGAACAAAACTTTTTTTGGAAATTTGGAGCTAGAAGGTGGCGAGTCCGGGACGTCAGAAATTGTTTGGAACCGCTGCGACCTTGTTTATGCATTTAGTTCTAATGGAGCGTGTAGCGGTGCGCAGAGCGTTTACTGTAAAACCCTTTATAAGAAAGGTGACCGTGTGAGCAGTGTGCAGAATAGAATTTCCGCCTCATTCCCATCTGCTTGTGCTATTACATTATAAGTGCGTCATAATGGGTTTAGCCCATTTCCCTGAGCCACCCTGTGTAAGTGTAATGATTTACTGAATTACTAAAGTAAAGTAATTAGGAAATGTCTAAGCTACTTATTTTAAAATATTTTTATATTTATTGAACATTTTAAAATGATTAACTACCTGTGATTTTAATGGTTTGCACCGGTTCCAAACAATTGGCAACATCCCATTCCGACCTTCAAGTCATGCATTAAAGAAATGGATTATCCTTTAGATACACTATATTTCCGAAAGTATTGGGACACCTGACCTTTCCTGCTATATGTGCTTCTTTTCCAAACTGTAACCACAAAACTGGAGGCACTCAGAAGTACTCAATTGTCTTTAGATGCATTTTAATAACATTTTGCATTCACTTGAACTTGGAAACTCGAACCTGTTTCAGCACGGCAATGCCTCTGTGCACAAAGTGAGCTCCTTAAAGATCTGGTTTAGATACTTTGGAGAGGAAGATCTTGAGCGGCTTTTAAACTCATCCCTACTGAACACCCTCGTGGCTGATTAACACAAATATCCATAAGCACACTCCAAAATCTAGTGGAACATCTTCCCAGAAGAGTGGAGAGAATGAGCAGGTGACCCAATACTTTTGGCAATATAGAGTATTTTTAAACATTCATAGGAAGTATAATAACGGCATTTATACCCATTTATTTTATGTCTAATGTAGCAGTGGCTGTATTTCATTCGGCTTTATATTAACTTCTTATTTCCCAGATTATGCAACATGGAAATCCAGCAGGTCAAACACTCACGTGGGCACGTCATCCTACGTGCCGTCTCCCGCCAAGAGCACACCCGGCACGAGACCTCGCCCTGCTCTGCAGCCCGTTCACGGCCGCACAGACTGGTCCGCCAAATACAGCCATCGCTAGGCCGTTCTCAACATCAGCACTACTTTCTCTACCGTGGAATTTTTAAAATATCAACCTTCTTATATAGCAATAACCTTTTACAATCCTCTGTGTAAATTGTTTGTGAAGTTTTTATATTGATTTTGCAAAATATGCACAAGAATCTCAGTGCTGGTGTCAATCTGTTTGCTTTTTTTTTTCCCTGCATAGTGTCCAAAAAAAACAAGTGTATGCATTAATGTATGTTCAGTACATTTGTTGATATTAAAGGTCTTTATTTTATATTTTTGGTTTGCTGTTTGGATGTTCTTCAGTTCTTTTGGATGAGTTCTTTGTCACTTTGTGTGATTGGTTTTATTAATGAAATAAACAGGCAGAATTAATATTGTGATCTGTGATAGAAGAGTATCTGTGAGAGTGAAAGGGAAAGTTTATAGGACTGTGGTGAGACCAGCGATGTTGTATGGTTTAGAGACAGTGGCATTGAGTAAAAGACAGGAGGTGGAGCTGGAGGTAGCAGAGCTGAAGATGTTGAGGTTTTCGTTGGGAGTGACGACGATGGACAGGATTAGAAATGAGTTTATTAGAGAGACAGCACATGTAGGATGTTTTTGGAGACAAGGTGAGGGAGGAGAGATTGAGATGGTTTGGACATGTGCAGAGGAGGGACATGGTGTATATCAGTAGGAGAATGCTGAGGATGGAGCCACCAGGAATGAGGAAAAGAGGAAGACCAAGGAGGAGGTTTATGGATGTGGTGAGGGAAAACATGCAGGTAGTTGGTTTGAAAGAGGCAGATGTAGAGGACAGGGGGGTATGGAGACGGATGATCCGCTGTGGCGACCCCTAATGGGAGAAGATGAAAGAAGAAGTAGAAACAGGCAGAATAAAATCCCAGCAGCATCAATCTGGAGGTACGTTTGCTGAGAAGTTTCCAAAGGTGTCTGCCAACATGCACTATTTGTACAAAAGTATTTGAACACCTGACTTTTCTAGCCATATGTGCTTCCTTATCAAACTGTTACCACAAAGTTGGAGGCACACAATTTTATAAGACCCAAACCTTTTCCAACATGTCCCCTTAGACACAAAAGCAGCTCCATGAAGATATGGTCTGCATGGTTTGGGGTGGAAGATCTTCAGCTGTAGAGCTCTGACCTCCTCCCTGTTGAACACCTTTGGGATGAATTGGAACGCTGGCTGCACCCCAGGTCTCCTCACCCTCACCTACATCAGTGCCTGAGACTCTTCACTAACACCCTTGTCGCTGAATGAGCACACATTTCTATGTCAAAAATCTAGTGGAACATCTTTCCAGAAGATTCCAGTTGTAAGCGCAAATGGGGATTAAATGTGGAATGGGATGTTTCATAAAGCACATGCCAATCTTATGGACACTTTTATCCATATAGTGTATTAAAATGGGGTCTTCACTTACCTTGAAAATGAAATAAGTGTATAATTGTCTTTTTTGCTGCTGGAATGTTCCAGGGATCTAGAGGGTTAAACATAGTTGCCATATTTGCTGTAAAATGCTGCCTTTACACGCATACAACTATTATTGCAATTTTGAAGTTTGGCACCTTCACTGTCTCTCAAGCCTCTTTCAGTCAGCTCCACCCTTAGCCCGCAGACACATTCCTCAAAGCTTTACTGTACGGTCCATCCTCTCGCCCGTCATTCATCATGTTTCTATGAGTGCTTAAATGCTCTAAACCCACTGATTATGCGGCACAAAATGGGGGTGGGGGGGGTGGGGGTGGGTGACGTGGGTAAGGATGAGAAGGTCACCCTTATAGCTACTAAAACCCCACACAATTGCCATTGTTGCACTCTTTGGTGCTCTTCTGTCTTTCCAGGTTTCAATTTCAGCATATGGATGGTGGTGGGATAATATCCACATTCAAAACACTTGTGTATAAAAATATTACTAAATTACGCAGAAGCTATATTTTAAACCCCATCATACACAATTATTAAGTTCAATTCACTTCAGTTCTATTTGTATAGCAATTTTAACAATGGAGCTTGTCCCAAAGCAGCTTTACAGAAATCAGTGGATTAGAAATATGAATTAGAAGTTATAAATGAGTCCCTATAAGTTCTTTCCTCAAGAGTGAGTAAGTGATGACAGTGGCAAGGAAAAACTACCTGAGATGGTATGAGGAAGAAATCTTGAGAGAAACCAGACTCAAAAGGGAACTTCATCCCATCTGGGTGACACCGAATCTCCATTGTAGTTTTATCAATCTTAAGACTGTTAACTGATGGACACTTGAAGGCAAAATTGTTTATGGCAATTGCAGCTCCAAGCCGTTCTATCAAACGGTTTATATTAATTACTGTCTATCCTTATGATTTTAGATTTTAGCCCTCCACACTAACTTTATGGATCTTCAGGCTGTTCATGTGGACCCATCTTCAGCAGAAGAAAGTGGTCTTCAATTAAACAGAATCCATCCAAAGGTGAATCAGATGAATCAGGCAAGTCTGAAAGGAAGAAATGGACAAAATTACTGGTAAGATAAAAACTTAACTGGTCAAACACGCAGCTATCCACCAATCAGGGTCGAGCGTGCGCTGTTTTAAACTTGTTTTGATTGCCGCTTGGTGTATCCACTCATCACCAACATACAGTTCAGCATCAGTACAACATCAAGCAGAACATTTAGAGAGGAATAAATGATGAAGAAACTCCAGACTCGAACTCACCACGTGACCTCATTTGTGTGATTTTGTTTGAAGTAGTTGAAAAGAAGGATTTGGGTTCATGATAATTGTAATAGATATCAATCAGTGTTTGACTCATTAATATCATTCTATTAATAGATTGTTGTGTTGAGAGTAACATTGGTGTCTTTTCACATAAACCGAGTTGATTAAACAAGAGTCTTGTGACAGAAATGATAATAGGAAAATTATAGCTGTAATAAATCATAATACTTTGGATACTTAAGTACATTTGAAGGTAAATACTTTTGTACTTTTACTCAAGTTTAAAGGGACACTTTTACTGAAGTAACTGAAGTATCTCTACTTTAAATCAAGTACATGGTTTGTGCACTTCGTCCACCACTGGTCATTACCAATCTTTGTATTTCTTTCATCTGTCCCTGTTTTGTATTTTGTACATGATTACTGCCTGATCCTCTATATATTCTGAGCCTGTCTGCCTGTTCTGTACCTTGGCCCATGTATTCATTCAAATTTGCTTTTACTTGCATTTGCATTTGCTCAGTACATATTTCATGAAGACGAATAATTGAATAGCAGATTTTTAAAAATACACTGTCGATTTTGACTTCTGAACTCTTCTGCCTTATTTACACTAACTTACCTACGAATCCTTTTTCATAAATGTGCACTATTCACACAGAACAGACAGCCAGTATCTTCCTGAACAGACCAGAATTCTTCTTTATATATGCTAATAATTCTTTATTGTACTTATTTTTATGCCCTGTGCATCTTTATTTACAACCGGTAGAGTCAACATGGCCGTTTCCACCATCAACACGCTTCAAATAGACCTTAGCCTGAGATCAGCTTCCAATGTACTTAGTGGTCTTACTGTTTATTTTCCTTTTCATTACTTTGCTAGTGGGCTGCTTTCACAGTGTAAAAGTCTCCCTTATTTTGTTATAAGAGAGGCACAAATGCACCTTCTTATACCATCTTACCATTGCCTTTAATAAAAAAAAGCCCTCTCTGAGTGGCGACACAATAAATAAAGGTCGAATTTAGGAAGGGAACAAAACTGTCTCTGTATCCATAATTGGTTATGAAATGAATCACAGCATTTCACACGCATGTCCATGTGGAAAATCGTGAGCAGGATGAAATAGATAATGTCATGAATTCACCAGGATCAATTTTCAGCTCCACTGCTAATGACCTCTCCAGTAGTCATTTATAAGCTACAGTATATTCTATAGCAATTTTCCAGATCATGTGAATGTTATGTTTTAAGGAACTTCTGATTCTGAGAATGTTCAACCACAGAGTAATCTAGGCAACTTGAAAACTTTCGTTCATAAGATTTCTAAATGTGGCAACTTCTGTAGTTTTTCCATTTTTGGCTAAAACAGTAACATTTCTGTTACGCTACAATCTAAGCTCTTAAGAGTTTGTCAATATACGAACTGCAAGCATTCTCTGTTAGCTTGGTTCAAGTTACCTAACCAATCAGATCAGCCGATTTACCATGTATAATTAGTCATATTCAAAAACTATAATGATAATAACGTATACGGTGTCATTGTTATTTCTATTTATGATTGTTTTTTTTTATTGTACCTTTGATAAGTATTAGGATCGTTATAATATATACAGTAAGCCAAAAGACTGTCTGTATCATTTTTATGTATCGAATACATTTCAGTACTATTAAAATGGTATCTTTTTTTGTACATTTTCTTAGTAATTCCATATTTCAATATTTATTTTCCCTGTACACCTTCGCTCGAGCACTTTTCATCATACCTATATTTAGTGGATTTCTCGGTTGAAGTGGAATGCCCTGAGCTGTGAAAAAGTAAACATAAATCTACAGTATGGCACTTAAATATGGATTTGAGGTGGCTCAGTTGTTACTTTGAGGGAAAAGTGGTTAGGTACTGTGGTTATTTAATGGTAGGGCTTAGGCTACACACTAAATAATGTTAACATCAAGGTTTGGAGGTGTTTTCATCGGATGCTTGTGTAAATGTGTGAATGTAATGTGTGAAAGTATTGTACAAAGCATCGGATGACTGAAAATATAGTTATTCTCATACGCATAATTAAAATGTAAACAAAAATGAATGTTTTATATATATATACAAACACTATACAGCTAAAAGTTTTTGTTTTAGCCATATGTGGTTCTTTTCTAAACTGTTACCAGTGACTCGTAGGCACACATTTCCTACAACACTGCATTTTAGTTCAAAACCTGATGCTGGTTTGAATTTACATCTACAGGGAGTCAGATGAGAGAAATGCAATGAAAGGGCAGCATGAGAAAACTTGAGAAATCTGTATTGTGGATCGGTTGCATGGTACACAATCGAAGAGTTGTAGGAAGTGTCTAGGCATGGAACTGCACAAATTGTTTCTATGGAGAGGAAAGCTCTGATATTTCTGACGTTGTAAAGGAGAAACCTGAAGGGCTGAATTAGAATCATAATAGAATTGTATTGTAGAACGAATTATACTGTAAGAGTTTGTCAAAAAAACATGTTTTTTCTATAGAAAAAAAAAGGATTTGGAGTAAGTTGTACTACGTATTATTAAATTTGAATTGTGATACAACTGATTTATTTAAATTAATATTTTTTAAATAATGTACACAAGATTATTTTAGATATTTAGATAGATATAGAATATAAGTATATAAATATGTGTATATACAAATGGTCCCCAAGTTACAATGGTTAGACTTAAGATTTTTCGATCTTACAATGTCTATAGCAATAAATAAAATAGTTTTTCAAATATCTTACATTTCACACTGCAGGAAAAATTAGCAGCTTATTGCTCCGCCTCCACTCGGAAACTGGCACTCGTCCCTGCGCACACTGTCAGAAGCATATATACTGTTTAGTTTATATAGTACAGTATTGTCAATTGCTCTGTTTTGCTAAATTATATATATATATATATATAAAACAGAGCAATTGACATGATATATATATATATATATATATATATATATATATATATATATATATATATATATATATATATATTTATTTTGTGTGTGTGTGTGTGTGTGTGGGTGGGTGGGTAGGCAGACTGTGTTTCTGTATAGGTTGCAAATTCTTTTAATAAAGTTTCTAATTCTGCCTTCGGCATCGTCTGTGGTGTGAAGTAAATCTGGCTTCAGTTCAGAGAGTGCTAAAGTTTTCCTTTAAGTGGGACTTTTTGAAGAAGTTTTTGACTTTCGGTGGACATGCAGGAGATTGCAGATAATAATCATAGTGTGTTCGGGGCATGCCAGGACGGGGATACAGCAGGCCCTTGGCAAATTCTACATTTTTCAATTTGGCTCTTGACAAGACTTCCTCTTGATCTTTCTCTCGCTCTCTGTTCTGGCCTCTCTCTTCAAACGTATTGTGTTATTTAACAAAGATATTTGTTACTCTGAATATTTTCAATTTTCTTCATCTACAAATCTTCTACTGCACAGTTTTGTCTTAATGTGTAAAATACATTTACATTCACATTTATATTGTAACAAATGAAACTTCAATTTCCAGATTAAATTGTCAGAATTTTATTTTATAATGACAATTACATAATGAAGATACAATCTCTAAAAACACTCTTCTCTGGCTTCTCTTATCGAAAAATTCTTTTCTTACAAATGAGGATTCCAGCACTTTCCGAAATTTTTTACACATTTTTGTTTGTGTTCCATTTCTGTAATACTCGACACTGATTCATGCTGTAGTGCCTATTAGCCTGCACAGAGCCCTGATCTCGACCCTGTTAAAACATCATTGACATCAGTGCCCAGCCTCACCTCTGCTCTTCCCTGTAGTGTAAACAGCATATGTTACTGCCCGAGGTTATGAAATGGGCACATATGAGTGTGATGGTCAGGTGGTCACACTCTTTTGGCTATGTAATGTATGCAGACTATAGTATGGTTGTTTGGGATGCAGTACCTCAGACCATTCCAGTGTTGACTGAATGCTCAGTGTCATATAGTAAGGCCTGTGACAGCTTAAGTAACAAGTGTGCACAAGCAAAGTATACAATCACTGAGATATTCACCTAGAGGACATTTTTTCTTTTAGCCATTGGTTTCTCCCTGAAAAATGGGAAGTAAAGAAAAGGAAGTTGATGTGTAAATCAGCTTATGCATATCACATTACACATACCACTGAAAACTGACAACACACCCAAAAACTCAAGGAATGTTGTGATGTGAGAACTCTCACTCACACAGATGCACACAAATAAGAGCGTCTGACCTGTTAGTCAGTTAGACAGCGGAAATACTGTCTCACAGTAAATCCATGCATGTGGATTGGCAAATTCACAAGGAGATGGTTTAAGTTGGAAGCAAATGTCCTACAGGAAAAAGGAAGAGGAGAACAGACAAACAACCCACTGTCTGGTGTACTCGACTGGCAAGGCAGAGTCTGCGGGACACCCTAAATTTAATGCATTATGCATTTGTATACACACAAATATGTAGACACATTTATATTATAACAAATACGCAAACCTCAAATAATAAAACAAATGTAATGCCATTGTTCTCACATGTGTAACCCTGAAATAAATTTCGGTCCCCACAATTTCCTTCTTTTACGCAGCCTGAATTCAGGTTGTGGTGAATCTGATTTAACTGCTACCTTCTGCAGACAAATAAAGTGTTAAATGTTTCCAGGACTGGTGCAGGTTTGGTCCACAATGCCTCACTCATTTCTGAGCCATGCTGTGGCTGAGACTTGTGTTTTTTTTTCTGTCAAGGCTGTCAGAAGCACTAAAGCAATGCAGGGACACATGACAAGAACACAGCACTCCTTTTCTTGAGTGTATGTGTGTGTCTACAAGGGGAAAATAAGCTGCCTCTCATAAACCCTTGCATTATAAAGACCAGTGAAATTTAAAACAGATTTTAAAGAGAGCTTATAGGACACATAATTCTCACAAATGCACATACTGTTTATATATATCAATATACATACATGATTATTCATCTGTCTACTAAGTAATTTGGTAGTAAGATGTTCTGCCTCTGATCAGAAGGTCTTTAGTTCAAATCCCATGAAGTTGCCAGTCTTGGGCCCTTCAGCAGCCTTAAAGCCACCAAAGATGCACCAGTCCTCAACACCAAGACACATGTTAGTGAAAAGCCAAAAACAGTTGCTTTGTGAGGTTTTTGTTCCTAAAATATAAATCGAATTGTACAACACTGCATTGAACAAGATCAATACAAAAACCTGTTCAACATGCCGGAATGAAACAAAGATCAAATCAGGCCGATCAAAAAAAACATACAAAGGAGTAAAGCAATTTTTTAAAAAGCTATCTGCATTAAACTAATAGAATTACAATGTCATGTTACAAAGTAGAAGAACCATTAGTATTTAATGGAAAAATACAAATAAAGTAAATAATTTACATGAAACCAAATATTCAAAGTTGATTGTAATGATTTGATGCACCTTCCATTTTCAAAGAGGGGCAGTTTTTTCTTTTTATTTAATTTTTAATTATTTTTATTTATCCTACCAGTTTTTGGACTGAAAATGAGGCCAGCAGTGCTAAAAAGACACTTACAGGCAGCAGATGCAGGTAGGGGAGTGTTGAGCTTTAATGACATCTTTACCAGAGGTGCAAAGTCTAATTGGTTAGAATCGTAACTGTAGTTGAGTAGAGGATAAAAGCTGTTATATATTTAATACTTAGTAAAACTAGAAAGTAGCCAAAAAATTATTTAAGTACAATAACAAAGTACATATACACTAATAGTATGCACCACTGGAAATAACTTTTTCTAGTTATACCACAGAATATACCACATACCACAAGTCTACAGCATTTCTTCCAGGTTCTGTCGAACGTATATCTGTACAGGTGAACCTGAAATAAAAAAAAAAACAATGTAGTTGTGCAATTCATTGTCACTATATTATATATGTATATCTGTATATACACTATATTAGAGTGAGAAAGCAATCGTAGCCTCACTTGCCTCCATTACAAACATTTAAACCGCATGCAGTCGCTTCCCGCTTTCCATCAGACTCCTCGAAAACCGCACTGACTCACATGTACACACACACACACACACACTCAATGACGACTTTCTTTGCAAATTTTTAAACCAAAAAAACTGCTTGCAAATGTCACTAACATTTTCATATACAGTATTTCTTATTATATTCTCCTGCACTGTCATTCACTGTGCTATTATTCTACTGTACTGTGTTGTGTTGGCAAATGTTTGGGCTTTGTGTAGTCCTGTGTGTCATGCAGTTCATGTAAATCTGTTGTTTTATGCAGCAACTTGGTTCTGAAGGAACACTGTTTATTTTCACTGTGTACTGTACCAACGATATATGACTGTATATGACAATGAAAGTATATATTAATGCATGCAATATGCCCATATCTACATTATATAATGATAAATACATATTTATTAGGGTCAGAATATTAGAGTCTTACATGAACTACAGGATTTTTTCTTTACTTAAGCCAGTAAGTGGAGGATTTGGTTTGGTTGCTTGTCGAGAGTTATGCAGTGGTAAAAATATATACAACTGGCCACATACTGTACCCACAGTATGTATGGCATCACTTTACAAAGCATTTTACTGTCTGTTACACACTGAAATGCTGCTCCCTCTTCCAATCCAGCCTTTGCATTTTCTTGCGCTTTACAATCATATCAAACTGGCTCTTGCCTCATCATTTTTACACAACTGAAATCCCTAAATAACCGTTTTTTTCCATCTCTAACATTATGAACATTAAACAGAACATGGGCAGTGTTTCAAAATGTCTCTGCTAATTCTGCTAGTTTAGTCTTTTATAGCTTTGGGGTTCACTCACTGCTAAAAAACATTGATTCTATGGTGTCACGTTTAAGGTAGACTTGTGCTTAGAAAAAAATGGCGCGAGGGACGCATAAGGGTTAATTTAATTTGAATTTCATTTGAATTTCATTTGAATTTTTTTATCTGTTAGTTGAACTGAACAGGATTAATCATATTTTAATTCGAATGAGCTAAGAAGGTGGAAGAGGGTTTCTTTAGTGGAAAAAACTATACACAGGAGAAGAAAGTATCAGTTGAAATAGGCTGCCTAGACTAATATGTCCATGCGTTTTAAAATGAAAAAACGAATAATTTGGTTAACTCATCCTGTCTAACCCTCTAGCATGAGTTTAAAGGTATGTATTAGTTTTAAAAGTATATACAAAAGTTTGGCATAAAGACACCTAGTCTGTTTTATGTTTTT
Source organism: Silurus meridionalis (assembly GCF_014805685.1). NCBI lineage: Eukaryota > Metazoa > Chordata > Actinopteri > Siluriformes > Siluridae > Silurus > Silurus meridionalis. The sequence goes on along the minus strand of NC_060911.1, from coordinate 4,782,603 downwards.
GAGAGACAAACTAGGTCATTTAACAGAAGATGTTCTCTGAGCAAACAAATGCATTAATGTACAGAAGTTCAGCTTTGTTTTACGGAGAAAATCCTCCCTTATCATGAATAACAGCTTTACACACTCTTTGCATCCAGACAGTTTATTTCTCCAAACACTCTTAATAGTAAACTTTTTTTTTTTAAGCCAAACCATTTAACAATCCTTGGTATGTTTGTGCATATACATTCCAAATGAATCTTAAGAAATGCGATTTGTTGTTTACCTGTTTATTCATGTTTATTTATACAACCCTAATTCCGAAAAAGTTGGAACACTTTGTAAAATGTAAATTAAAACATTGATTTACAAATAATTTACAAATGTTATAAATCCATATTCTATTCACAATAAAACAAAACAAACAAAAAAAACATCAAATGTTTAAACTAAGAATATATACCATTTTTAAGAAAAAATTATTCCATTTTGAATTTGATGGCTGCAACAAGTCTCCGCTGTGCAGCATCATGTCTTCTTTCCATATACATCTGGGACCTGAGAAGACCAAGTGTTGCAGTTTTGGGAGAGAATATTGTCTCATACAGGATTCTAGCAGTTCAGGGTGTTCTTTGTTGTATTTTTCGTTTAATGATGCTCAAATGGTTTTAAATGGTGGAAGATCTAGACCACAGGCAGGCCAGTTCAGCACCCAGACTCTTCTACTTCGAAGTCATGTTGTTCTAATAAATGCAGTATGCAGTTAGCATTGTTTTGCTCATATATGCAAGGCCTTACTGAAAAAGACGTTTACTGGATGAATGCATTTGTTGCTCTAAAACCTGTTTATGCAAACATATAAAACCTGTGTAATGCACTCCTATACCATCAAAGATGCATTTGTTTGGTCCCTCTCCTCTTTAGTCTGGAGGGCATAGTGTCTATGGTTTCCAAAAAAATTATAAAAATTTTAATTCCTCTGACAATAGAACAGTTTTCCACTTTCCCTCAGTACATTTTAAATGAGTTTTGGCCTGAAGAGGATAGTGGCGTTTCTGGATCATGTTCACACTTGCCTTCCATGAATGATAGAGATTTAACCTGAATTTGTGGATGGCATGGCAAACTGTGTTCACAGATTATGATTTCTTGAGGTGTTAATGAGCTCATGCAGTGATGTCCTTTACAGAATCATAACTGTTTTAAACGCAGTTCCGCCTGAGGCCCTGAGGATCACGGGCATCCAATGTTGATTTTCACCCTTGTTCAGATTTCTCCAGATCCTTTGAAACCTTTGATGATATAACCTTTTTCTCCCTAATATGATCCCCAGTTTGATATGTTTTCTATGATCTATGGTGAATAAAATATGGGTTTATGAGATTTGCTAATCTTTGCATTCTGGTTTTATTTACACTTTACAGTGTGAATCAACTTTTTTGGGATTAAGGTTGAACACAAAAGGTCCCTCTGTACTGTTTCACACAAACAGACCCTGTATTCTAGTACCTTAGGGTTAGGTTTACACTTGGAATGGACGCATGAGCACCAAAATCCTTTACACACACAAAAAAAAAAAACATTTGAGAACCTCTAATTTAAACATTTGATGTGTTTTGACATAAATAATAATAATAGTAGTAGTACTAATCTAATAACTCACTTTATTTACATTAAACTTAAAACTTTTTCCCTTTGAGGAGAAGAAACTTTTGGACTAAATACACCTCTATTGTAAGCTCTGTCTGCAATTCTTCAGCCCTTAAGACATCTCTGGATCTTGTAGAAACCTGATGTTACACATTTTAGAAGCAGAAATTTCAGGACCACAGACAGTTAACTAAACTATAATAGGACCATTTATATGGTATTGTAAGATATTCAGTGCGTCTCTATCCAAGCCACAAAGTTTACATAACCATTCATAGGAATAAAAATACTTACATAACCAATAAACTTCCATTTCACAGAGCTTGCCTTACTGTCAAAGTGAGCAAATTAGGCAGCTTGTTGGCACGTTGCAAAAAAACAAAAACAAAAAAACATCAATCTAAAAGCCATCTAGTTAAAGGTCAGTGCAAGATTCAAGTTCCATTTTAAGGGAACAAGGCTCTGAGCAGTGCTCTGTATTACTATGGTTAGTACAGTGGTGAAAGATCCTGCTGTGTGGATGTTTTTTAGGAGATTAAAAGGCTTTTCAAGATTGGAATTAAAATGCAGAAGAATCACATTTGTTCAAGAGTACTGAAGACTTTTCACTGGGGAGAAAGGTCACCTTTCAACATGACACTAAGCTGAATCACATAGACAACAATGTTTTTAAATGCCCAGCCTACACCAATTGATGTAGGAAGGAGAAGATTGCATTACAACTATTGTAGTGTCTGAGGTGATTCTAAAAGAAGCTGGAGAATCCAACTGAAGAAGCTGTTTGCTGTTGGACACCAAACAATGGAGCAGAGTATGGACTAGTTTCGGGAAATTATATGTAAGACTTTTTTCAATGCCCTCAGAAAGATAATCAAAAACATTAGTTGCTTGCAACTTAGCAAAATAGTAATTTTGATAATAATTGACTAAATCCTGATTTGTCTCATTAGCTACAGCCAGACTGAATGAGATCATCTTTCCAGTAACAGACATAAAGGACTAGTTGCATAAATCTAGTTGTTACATTAATGTACAGTACATTTCATCAAACAAATGTGTTCTTGTTAATGCGCATTGGAGAGATTAATGATATAAGGTGCAAATCCAAACCTGCTATGCTACGGTATGCTCCTGGCTCGCTAATAAGATTTCTGCTGATAAGATTTCTGCTCATTTATTTCTGTAAAACTGCTGTAGACAATGTTAAAAGCGCTAGACAAATACAATTGAATTCAATAAAATTTTCTTTGCTTAATACAAAGGTGTGAGGAATCTTGAAATCATGAAACATAACTTGGAACATGGAATTATGATGATCTCAAATGTTGAGCTATTTTATGAGTTGCTCAGTAGCTTCTGGTTCCATAACATCAAATGACTGTATAAGACTGTAGAAAGGACATCACTCATAATCCTACACTCCACTGCTCATGTTAGTTCTCACTCTCCAGTGTTCTGTGTTGTTTAAAGACTATAATCACACTCTTGATATCACCTAAATGAGGATGGGTTCCCCTTTTGAGTCTGGTTCCTCTCGAGGTTTCTTCCTCATAACATCTAAGGGAGTTTTTCCTTGCCACAGTTGCAATGGCTGCTCATCAGGGATAAATACACACCATTCACCTTAATTCTTAAATTCTGTAAAGCTGCTTTGAGGCGATGTCTGTATCGCTATAGAAATAAACTTGACTTGAATATGGATATACAAATATACAAATATGGATTTGTAATACGTATATAAAAAAAAAAAAAATTCTTAACACTTGAATTGTGTTAATAAAATAGTATGGCTATACAAAGATAGTGTGTGTGTGTGTGTGTGTGTGTGTGTGTGTGTGTGTGTGTGTGTGTGTTCTTTTACTAGGTATAAACCAACATGACAGTATTTTTATTGGGTTTAATTAGAACGCTAATTGTGTATAAAAACCTAATATGAATTTAAACGGCTGTCAGAACTGGACTGCGATCAAACAACTAAAAACATCAGACTTATTGGAAGAATCAGTGAACTACAGTATTTAATTAGAAAGGAAAACAGGTACCATCATTACTTTGAACAGAATCCTGATAATTCTGTACATTGTTAAAGTATGTGAATCATTTTACCAGTCTAAAAATTAACACAGTAATATAATAAACAGTCTGTGTTTATTGTATAATAAATATATAATTAACTCTGGATAACATTGTGAAAAAGGGTAGGTAGCAGTTTCTTCATATTACGAATCGTAAGTCTGGTTTTTAGCAATGACGCTGAACTTCTAAGCGCTCAATACATTTGGACACACCACTGCTTGGGCCACCATTAGAAGCTGCTCAATTGAATGTTATCTAAACCAGATGTGTGACTAAACTTAGATGTTTGCCCATAGTAATCGCTCTTTCAGTTGCATTCATTCATCTGGAGAGCTGAAAATAGCTGATATAGAGGAGAGGAAACAGCAACGCGTCTTGCCTGCCACATCCAAAAAGTCAGGGTAGCTGGTCTGAAACAAGGTCTACACTGTGAGTTCCAATCCGGCTGGTAGCTTCTAATTACCTTGGTAAGGGAGGGGGAGGGATTATCGATGTGCAGAGCCTTGGGGTTTTGAGGCTGTAGAGTAGGGAGGGAGAACTTCTTTCATGGAGAGGATTAATTCAAGGTTGGTGCTGCCTTGAGTTTAAGCAGCAGATTAGCTCCGTTTTCCATCTTTTACAACCCAAATTTCACCTTTTTACATATTTCAATTTTCCTTTCTCTTTTAAAGAATTGGTATAATAAAAGTTATTAAGGTTATTTAAAAGTTTTGTTGCTACTGTTTTCAGAACGCATACTGCTAAAAAAAAATATATATATTTTTTTTTTATGAAAAACATACAAACTATTAGAATAGTTTATGCTAGTATCAGAGGCTAGTGGTCATGACTGATCTAGACAATTCAGAGGGAAAAAGAAGTGAGGGAATCTCCTTAACCCTTCAGCAAGGCCAGTATTTAACAGCCGAATAAGTGAATTTTTCTGTACAGGAATGAGATAGAACAAACCTGGCAACCTTCTGCCAGGATCTGATAGGTGATATTTTTATGGATTTGGCTTATAGAGAGAGTGAAATGTCACTGGACACTAATTTTCTTTTTGAAGTTCGTCTAAATCAGATAAAAAAAAAAAAATTTAAAAAAAGGTAAATTTTGACTTTCCATCAACATCAATAATGAGATTGCTCAAGCTCAGGTTTCATGAAATTGGTCCTACCAAGCTGGATTTTAAAGAAAGTCACAACAATAGAAAGTAGGCATTCATTTTGTTGCGCAATGTTTAGTCTGAACACACCACTGCATAACTCAATTATAGTTAGTTATGTTTCTGTAATGTTGTGATGACTATAATAGTCATTTTGCATTAAATAGCCAGTAGCTTGAAAATAAAGAGCAATATACTATATTACACTATATTTCCAAAAGTATTGGGTCACCCGATCATAAATTATGAGATTTTTGAGCATTTTATTCCACATTTAGTCCCAATTCCACATTTAGTCCCCATTCACTCTTCTAGGAAGATGTTCCACTAGATTTTGGAGTGTGTTTATAGATATTTGTGTTTATCAGCCACAAGGGTATAAAGATGTAGATGAGGAGACCTGGGGTGCAGTCAGCGTTCCAATTCATTCTAAAGGTGTTCAGTATGGATGAGATCAGAGCTCTATAGCAGGCCACTCAAGATCTTCCTCTCCATAGCTTGTAAACCAGATCTCCAAGGTGCTCACTTTGTGCACAGGGGCATACCATGCTGGAACAGGTTTGGGTTTCCAAGTTCAAGTGAATGCAGAATTTTATTATAGTGCATCTGAAGACGTCCTGTACATTTGAGTGCCTCCAGTTTTGTGAAAATAGTTTGGAAAAGAACCACATATAGCAGGATATATATATATATATATATATATATATATATATATATATATATATATATATATATATATATATATATATATATATCTTAAATACTGTATCTAAATACATATATACCTTAAATAACATTAGTTGCTAAATGCCTTTTAACTGCTTAATGACAAATTAGACACTGAGTACTTACTTGATTAAAATTTTTACTATCCTATAAATTTCATTTAAACCACAAAATGTAATTTAACTTTGACAACACCTGGCATATTATGAAACACTTTGTATTGTTGTAGACTTGGCTTGGAATTTGCACTGCTTATTTTTTTATGCTCCAGGGTAACTGGCATTAGGAAAGCTTACTGCTTTAGAGAAAAAGAAACGTGGAAAAAAACACCTCGTCTTATCAGACAATGTAAAAATAACAAATCTTGCAGTTTTATAATGTTGTATTGATGTGCACAAGGAAACATGTCACGGTCAGACACGACTCTTGATATAAACTCATCTCGCAGTCCTGAAGCCCTCTCAGATCCTGAGGTGGCTGTGGAATTGTGGATCCAGAATCAGTAGTAAAATAGGAAACTCACTCACAAATGGATATTTCAAGGTGAAGTAGGATAGTGGAGTGACACTGGATCATTGAGGGTGAAGGATGGGGCATAAAATGGAGGTAGAGGAAAAAAGGAGGGAGCTAACAACTCAGGCATGTGAGAAGCCTTAACAGATTACTGCATCAGCATGATGGGACATGTGCAGCTTCAAATAGGACAGACGAATTCCAGAATTCAGCCTGTACCTCCGTGCACTCCAGCAGGACAGGACAAGAGAGAATTTACATAAAAATAATATACATGCATATAGGTTATTTATAGCCAAAAAGATCACTAGGGCTCTATCACCTCATCTATATATACTGTTCTTCATTATAGTATCCAGTCACCAAGAGAACTGTGTGCCGTCAGTATCATACTGTACAGGTATTTTAACTTTAATTTTTAAACTATTGAAAAATGTCCTGTGTGAATGGGCTAATCCGCTTTGCAGAATGTGAAAGTGTATTAGTAGAATTCCTGTTAATACTATAATATACAATACAAGCCCACACATCAAATATAATGAGATCCTCGGATAATCGTGAAACGGTAGTTCATAGTGGATAGAGAGAGTTAGTAATTTAGGGGATTGAATAAGGTTTTCTTTAGTGCTAAAGTAGGAAGCTTTCATGGCTTTTATGTGAAGCCTTGCATTAATGCGGCTAAGACAGGAACAAGCAAACACACTCAGACACGCAAAACCACACATAACTTTTTTTTTTTTTTAAATACATTTCAGAGGTAAAAACAACCAGAATTTGGACATGACTGGACATGGTTCAAGTGATAGTAAGTTGCAATGATGTAATTAGCTGTAAATGAGATGATGTTCATTAACTAACCAAGCACAAGCTAATTAGAATCAATATGTATTTTCAACATGTACATGTATTTTCGTTAATTAAAACGTAAATTTGTTTTTTTAGAAAAATTGGTATAATTCGCTCTCTTGCGTTCTTTCTTTGACATTACAGCACAGGTTCTCAACCTTGGGGTTGGGTTTATGTTGCATTAAAAAGTGGTAGCTCAATGGTTAAGCCATTATACTTCTGATCAGAAGACCATGGGTTCCAAGCACATTAAGCTGCCTCTACTGTGCCGTTCAGCAAGGCCCTTCATTTTCATTTGTAAGCCACTCTGTATAAAGAGTGTCGGCCATATATTGTAAATGTACAAAGAAAACTGAGGTGATCATATACATTACCAGCCAAAACCTGGACACACCTTCTCCTTCAGTAGTTTTTCTTTATCTAAATCTCTGATCTACGTCTAATTGAACTGGGATGAACTGGACTGGACAGTGAAGGAAAAGCAGCTGACAAGCACTCAACACCTCTGGGATCTCTTTAAGATTGTTGGAAAATCTTCAAAGTGACTACGTCATGAGGCCGACTGAGAGAAGGCCAAAAGTGTGCAAAAATATGAAATAGATTCTGGGTTATTTAACAAGTTTTTCGTTTGCTACATAATACCATACGTGTTCTTTTGACATTGGGATGTCTTTAGTATTTATGTTGATCAGTGTCAATGTTAATCAATGCTGAAAATAATAAAAAAATGAAGAAAAAACACTAAACGTGAATGTGTGACAAAACTGGTACTGTACAGTTCAGCAAGCTTTTATATTATTTTTTTTAATATCAATAAAGTCAGACATATAAATTGACTTAAAATGGCAGTTACTCACTGAAAACATTTAAGTTTGAAAGCTTTACAGTTAAAAGTGGTATTAGACACATAAAAGAGTACCACTAGCATAAAGAACCATTAGAGATCTGTGGACATTTCAGACTGAGGCAAATACCAACCTTGAAGGAAATGAATGTTTTGAATAATCTGAATGAATGATCTAGTTTCTGAATGAATGTTCCTGCTCAGGCATACAATATCTATCTGTATGTCCGTAAAAAACAGAAAATTAGACGTTTGGAATTGAATTTGTTCATTTGTTTATGTATTTTATGATACATCAGGACCCTGCGATTAGTATATAATACAAGATAAAGATTGTGCCAAGTTTTGCTTTACGCAGCTCCTTCTACACTTTACCCCAGGCATTAGTGAATGTACAGTACAATAGTGAACTATAAGAAATAAGGGACTGATTAATCCCTGAACCAAGAGCAAATAACCCCAGTGGATTTTTCCCCCACTTTTTCTTTGGACCAATATGTGCTGTGTCAACAATCCTTCTGTTCATTGCCAATCTTTTGCATAGGCAAAGAAAAGAGTATTCATAACTAAGTAAGTTTCCTCAAACTGAGTACCTCACTGTGCTTTTGACAAATGATGGCATTGGTGACTCAACCCTCAGTCGTTTTTTTTATTAGATTAAGTGAATATAGTTCATAATGTGCCCCATGGCCTGATTTCTTGCTGAGCAAACGTTGGACCTTCTGCCAGATTATATATAAAACTCGCTTAGATTGCTTTTAATGCTTAATTGGGTGTGTTTATTCATTTCACCTACGGCATATTGCATAAGCAGGCACATGATTTCAGACTCACCCTCATCCCTGTATAAATGGAACTCATACCCTATTCATCTAACTGCATTTTATTGGCTCTGTACATGCACCTTGCATAATGACTAAAGTTGAATCTAATCTAATGTAATCTAATCTAATAAAATCATTTCCAGATCCATCATCTGTTTATTTGGGGGCTGGGGGGATGGTAATAAAAATAAAGCACAAGCATAAATATTTCATATGGGAATCACAATTTATGTGAATCTTTTAAATATGTTTTGTTCTGCTTATATCTTCTATATCAAGAAGCTCCCCACACCTGAAGATTTAAATTACCTCCTCATGGTATTATTCTGTCACACACCTACGTCAACCAGTGAAGCATCTACACTGTCAGTTGGTGGGAATTTATTATTGGCTGGCTTTCTTTTGCTTCTGTATAAACAAGTACGAAAGGCAATACAAAGACGACTATTGCTCAGTTTTAACAAGGCGGTGCAACAGTTTCCACTATAAAGCTTTCCTACTATAGAGTTACAGCCATTTATTATAAGCATGGCATCTTTCGTGAGTGATCAAATCCCTCCAAAAAAAAAAAAAGCTGGGTGGGACTTCAAGTCAGGACTATCATTTCCCGGAGCCGAGCTGCGACTTGGCCGTTCACAAGTCTCAATTTCAAACCACGGTATCTTAAATACAGCTCACAAAATACAAGTGCTCACTGACCAAAGACTAATCACAAGCCCTCGCATCAAAGGACACAAAGGAGATGTTGTAAAACAAAAGAATCTTTTTTATCTTCCAGCCTGCATAACTCGAATGTTTGGGAACTCACAGTTCTGAAGTCATGTGGCGAAAACATCGGGAGTTTGTTCGGGATTGTTCTGGGAATCATGGGAGGCAGTGCAAACAATCCTTAATGATCTTCCAGCTGCCTGTATTAAAGTGACATTTGTAGCTAAAGCTACACGAAACAAGGGTTTATAGTTTGGAGCTTTAATAATGTAACTTTCATTTGTTTCATATAGGAAGCGAGGTCTTGTAGAGTCTGAGGTAAATGGTGGACTTTTTAATAGCAACTTTAAATAATGAGGGTGACCTTATTTTGAAATTAGACTGCTCTCATAAATCATGCAGTCGTAATGATCTATCAAAACTGTGTGCATTTTAGATAAAAATATATATAAAGTGATATCTCCTGCGGTTAAGATGTTGAACCTGCTGGGCCCTTGAGCAAGGTCCTTAACCCTCAACTGCTCTGTTGTATAAATACAATGGATAAGGGTGTCCTCCAAATGCCATAAATGTGAATAAATGTATTCTGTAAATCTGTATTACTAAAAAACTGAAAGAAACAAATAAATAAATTATTTAATGAATTAAAAACTACATTTAGGGCATTGGGCTAATGTTCCAATTATGGATTGCACCATGCAGTTGAGGATTTAAAAAAAGACCTGGATAATTGTTCAATGATTTGTTAGAACACAGTTTTAACCTGTAGGTCTGACTTTAGGCATCCACGGAGTCAATACAGCATTAATCCTCCCGCCACAACATGTTTATCCATCTCATCCATGGCATTTGGCTTGGTTTGTTGTTTACCTGATACCAAGGAGGTAATTTATCCTGAACCTGAGGCTGAATTGATGCAAGAAGAAAAGCAAATTAAGCTTGAGCTGCTTTGCAAAGACAAATATTCTGGGCTTAACAGCTGCTTTCCAAATCTCCACCTGTGCTAGGATTAGTGTTGTGGGGGAAAAAAGAGAGAAAAAAAAATCATGAATACAAATTATTACTTTCATGAATTCAAACAGTAACTTTTGCCCAAATTTTAGATTTATGTTCAATTTTCCTGACATGTGCCTATATTTTTGTTGTTCATACAACATCTTACAATAATTATTATTTATTTAAAATTGTGATTCTTTTAACCACTAATGAACCACGTTTTTCACCCCATAAATAGCCAACATACCCAAACAAACATTCTGCTTTATAAAGTAGCATACACTAAGACTCTGTGCAGCAATAGTTAGAAAGGAGAACCACATGTTGCCCTATCGCATATATTTTAGTGCAAAGACCATGAGAAAGTAATTACTGTAACCTAGAGGCATTTAAGCCGCCTTAAAATCACACATGTCCTCTACTATAAGCAGTGAACTGTACACAATTGCCGTTATTATAAATATTAACCAGGCATAGTTTCTTTTGGAGCTTCCTGCCCTCCGCTATGGTCATAATCACATACACAATGAACCTATTTAAAGGTCTTAGGACCATTAAATCAAGCTGGTATGCAGTCACCCACACCCTTAGTGAAACTCCTATAAGACCTGGAGTGTGGAGAACGAAGTATTGACAAGCCCAAGACCTGAATAGTCACCTGGGGATGTGATTGAAGTGTGGAAAAACCCTTGGATTCACTCACCCATTAGTCATCTTTTTTCACAGTGTTGTCAGAGGAGGAGTGAAGATAAAAGCTGGTCATTTGCATGCACACCTATATGGTAGCTTTTGAAGCTGCATAATGCTAATGCTGAGATACTTCTCCAATGTGAGTGATAGGAGATCTCAGAAGATTCTGTGAAGAACACATACAGACAAACTGGTAGACAGACTTACAGATAGATACAGATAGATACAGATAGACAGACAGACAGACAGACAGACAGACAGACAGACAGACATGATATACTGTATGTGGAAGCATACAGCATGCACCATACAATAACAGTTTTACAATAAATAAATAAAAATTATAATAATTATCTATCTATCTATCTATCTATCTATCTATCTATCTATCTATCTATCTATCTATCTATCTATCTATCTATCTATCTGTCTGTCTGTCTGTCTGTCTGTCTGTCTGTCTCTCTATGCATCCACAAATCACTCTATCTATCTATCTATCTATCTATCTATCTATCTATCTATCTATCTATCTATCTATCTATCTGTCTGTCTGTCTGTCTGTCTGTCTGTCTGTCTGTCTGTCTCTATGCATCCACAAATCACTCTATCTATCTATCTATCTATCTATCTATCTATCTATCTATCTATCTATCTATCTATCTATCTATCTATCTATCTATCTATCTATCTATCTATTATTTTGTTAAAAGAGAAATAAATTAGTTTTACAATTAAAAAATTATTTTATTTAATGAAAAGAAGAGAAGTAAATGGGATATTTCTTTTTGGTTTCTGGGGTTAAGGTTAGGACTAGAGTTGGTTGAAGGTGTGTGTGTGTGCGTGTGTGGACAAGGTGGGAGGGAGTGAACTCTCAGCACTCTCTCTCTTTAATGAGCTGTCCTCCTCTTCCACACCACACACACACACACACACACACACACACACACACACACACACACACACGGGAGGCTGAACAATAGTTGAGCAGCAGGAGACGTTCAGGTCGGGATATATACAGCATTAATCCTCCCGCCACAACATGTTTATCCATCTCATCCATGGCATTTGGCTTGGTTTGTTGTTTACCTGATACCAAGGAGGTAATTTATCCTGAACCTGAGGCTGAATTGATGCAAGAAGAAAAGCAAATTAAGCTTGAGCTGCTTTGCAAAGACAAATATTCTGGGCTTAACAGCTGCTTTCCAAATCTCCACCTGTGCTAGGATTAGTGTTGTGGGGGAAAAAAGAGAGAAAAAAAAATCATGAATACAAATTATTACTTTCATGAATTCAAACAGTAACTTTTGCCCAAATTTTAGATTTATGTTCAATTTTCCTGACATGTGCCTATATTTTTGTTGTTCATACAACATCTTACAATAATTATTATTTTATTTAAAATTGTGATTCTTTTAACCACTAATGAACCACGTTTTTCACCCCATAAATAGCCAACATACCCAAACAAACATTCTGCTTTATAAAGTAGCATACACTAAGACTCTGTGCAGCAATAGTTAGAAAGGAGAACCACATGTTGCCCTATCGCATATATTTTAGTGCAAAGACCATGAGAAAGTAATTACTGTAACCTAGAGGCATTTAAGCCGCCTTAAAATCACACATGTCCTCTACTATAAGCAGTGAACTGTACACAATTGCCGTTATTATAAATATTAACCAGGCATAGTTTCTTTTGGAGCTTCCTGCCCTCCGCTATGGTCATAATCACATACACAATGAACCTATTTAAAGGTCTTAGGACCATTAAATCAAGCTGGTATGCAGTCACCCACACCCTTAGTGAAACTCCTATAAGACCTGGAGTGTGGAGAACGAAGTATTGACAAGCCCAAGACCTGAATAGTCACCTGGGGATGTGATTGAAGTGTGGAAAAACCCTTGGATTCACTCACCCATTAGTCATCTTTTTTCACAGTGTTGTCAGAGGAGGAGTGAAGATAAAAGCTGGTCATTTGCATGCACACCTATATGGTAGCTTTTGAAGCTGCATAATGCTAATGCTGAGATACTTCTCCAATGTGAGTGATAGGAGATCTCAGAAGATTCTGTGAAGAACACATACAGACAAACTGGTAGACAGACTTACAGATAGATACAGATAGATACAGATAGACAGACAGACAGACAGACAGACAGACAGACAGACAGACATGATATACTGTATGTGGAAGCATACAGCATGCACCATACAATAACAGTTTTACAATAAATAAATAAAAATTATAATAATTATCTATCTATCTATCTATCTATCTATCTATCTATCTATCTATCTATCTATCTATCTATCTATCTATCTATCTGTCTGTCTGTCTGTCTGTCTGTCTGTCTGTCTGTCTGTCTGTCTCTATGCATCCACAAATCACTCTATCTATCTATCTATCTATCTATCTATCTATCTATCTATCTATCTATCTATCTATCTATCTATCTGTCTGTCTGTCTGTCTGTCTGTCTGTCTGTCTGTCTCTCTATGCATCCACAAATCACTCTATCTATCTATCTATCTATCTATCTATCTATCTATCTATCTATCTATCTATCTATCTATCTATCTATCTATCTATCTATTATTTTTGTTAAAAGAGAAATAAATTAGTTTTACAATTAAAAAAATTATTTTATTTAATGAAAAGAAGAGAAGTAAATGGGATATTTCTTTTTTGGTTTCTGGGGTTAAGGTTAGGACTAGAGTTGGTTGAAGGTGTGTGTGTGTGTGCGTGTGTGGACAAGGTGGGAGGGAGTGAACTCTCAGCACTCTCTCTCTTTAATGAGCTGTCCTCCTCTTCCACACCACACACACACACACACACACACACACACACACACACACGGGAGGCTGAACAATAGTTGAGCAGCAGGAGACGTTCAGGTCGGGATATATACAGCTATGCTTCTACTGGTGCTTTTCCTCTGAGATATTTCTCCTCAGTATTGTCTCTGCACAGGACTATCACTCTATCACTGCCTCTAAGGGTAAGTTGATCTCAGATTAGTTTCTCATTATGTTGAATTTGGATACACTTTAAAAATAACCCTAAGCCAGGTTTATGATCTGTATCTTAAAATATTAGCAGGATTTATATGTGACTTGGTGTAGAGTGACACAACACTAAATTCTTGTGTTTTTCTTGCTGTTTGCTCACATTCAGGTTTCTACTTTTGGAGGTTGTGAACAGACAATTTAGGAATTTTTTTTATTACAGATGTTTCATTTTAGATAGATAGATTTGTCATGGCCAGACTAGATAGATAGATAGATAGATAGATAGATAGATAGATAGATAGATAGATAGATAGATAGATAGATAGATAGATAGATAGATAGATAGATAGATAGATAGATAGATAGATAGATAGATAGATAGATAGATAGATAGATAGATAGATAGATAGATAGATAGATATCGATCAATAGATCCTGATATAAAGAGAGAGAAAGTAAAATGTGTGTGTAACCTGCCTGGGGAGACTTTGTGGACTTTAAAGAGGCAGAAACTCTGCTTGTGTTGGAGATTTATGATGTACTAGTGTGGACTTGACCCATTCGCCTCGAGCAGTTCTGCAAAAAACTTTCCCCTGCTTTTTCTACAGTGGCTCAAATTGCCTGATGTAGAAATAACATCTACAGTGTTGACATAATTCCTGCACTGTGGATGTTTCTTTTTTATACTTAATACACTGAATGGAATGAGTGGCATATCAGACAGACAGACAGACAGACAGACAGACAGACAGACAGACAGACAGACAGACAGTTAGATAGATAGATAGATAGATAGATAGATAGATAGATAGATAGATAGATAGATAGATAGAGTGATTTGTGGATGCATAGAAAGACAGACAGACAGACAGACAGAGAGACAGACAGACAGACAGACAGACAGACAGATAGATAGATAGATAGATAGATAGATAGATAGATAGATAGATAGATAGATAGATAGATAGATAGATAGATAGACACAGATTCTCAGTCAGTGGTGTTAGCAGTGAACCTGATAAGACTTGCTTTGCCTTCCACTGCCAAGGTTTAGCATATCTTGTGCGATGGCCTGTCAACAAAAAGATGTTACATTATATAAAGTTCACTATATGTAGAGGGAAAAAGTGGCTTTGTTGAGACTTGTCCTGTTTAATTTTTTTGCAGCTGCTCCTTGTAGTTCAGCCATGTTTACTGACTAGGAGTTCAAATGACAAAGGGGTGTTCCCTAACTCAAGCTTTTCAGGTGTCTCATCCTGTTTAACAGACCATTAGATAAGTAAATATGCTATTAAATCGGCACAAGAAGTGAACGATTGCCTGCGTTAATGCTAGGCTTCACTAGCGCATTTTGTAAAGTTATTATTTGGAATTAAGAGATTTGTGCACAGGGCCCTCATATATTCATGTAATGTAGCACACAAGGCTTGTATAAATACTGAAAAGACCTTATTGTATCATACATTCACAGCTGCAAGAAGATAGTTGTATATGGACAATATGTACAAATAATACACTCTATGTTAAGAAGCAGAGTTTGTGTCTAAGGGCAACTGAACCACCTTTTTAGAAATTACTGGTTGGAACTTTAATCATATATCATTTTCGGCTTTAATGGTTCTCTCCTATTTAGAGGCTGTGCATTGACCATTTAGGATTTGTTGACTGTAGATTTTGCATGTTGCCTTAATTTTCCCAAAACTTTCACAAACATTTTACTAGCTCTATCAAACTCTGTGGTGTGCTTTGCATATATACAATCAGTTTTAGGGCCATTACATGTTACTTTACAGCACATTTCCAAAAACTCAGAGAGCTTGTGGAACGAACAGCATATATTGAACTGCTTTCAAAAATAATATTTTATATTCTCCAAATTAGATCATGGAAATGGAAAATATTTGTAGCCCCATTACACTGGCAAATAATGACTAATAGAGCCTTACACTTGACAAAGATTTTAGATCACATATTACATAAAACTGGAGGTTTGCATGTATTTGCAGTGTGTATGGTACTGTAGGTCTAACCAAAGACAAGAACACTTCTTCCTTTTTTCCCCCTTAAAAAAGTCTGTCCATGGTGCTGAAATATCCTAGTTCTATAAATAAAGTTAATTTCCAGGTGTTTACAAATCACAGATAATATCATCTATGCCATACATTTCTGTAAATTATTTTTGTTTACTCTGTTACCAATGATAGTTTGGTTACATTAGTTTTTTGGGATTCTGTACTCAATAAATACATATAGTTGTAGATTAAGTTGAAATTGTATTGGCCACATACAAAGTATATGCAAAGGGATGTAAAGTGAAACTTTTTTCAACATTCTGTGAAAAACAGAGTAAAAATTGAATTTACATACACCATAATGAGTATAGAGTAATATATGTAATATGTGCACCTTCAGGCTGAGGTAGTGAGTGTTGGTTCTAGATGTTGTCATGGCTAATACCCTGAATGTTCTGCGAGAAGACGCCACTACTTATTTTCTCAATGGTTACTGATCTCATTAAAGAGAGAAGAGTCCATTGCTCAGATGGCTTGAGGTTGTTCTAAATCTTTCTGGCTTTGGTCTTTCAACTGTTGCTATAAGATAAGACTGCAGGTCAGATGAATGTACCTATCCTGCTTGATGTTGTTGGATGCTCTCGAAGTTGCAGGTGTAAAAGTTTTTAATCTCCTTCAGGTAGGCCTTTTATTTGTTATCAGTGATCCAGCTTAACAGGACAACAACTTTAGCAAAACTTGACAACGGTAGTTGAGTTCGAAGCAGACACAGAGTGTATACTGAGAAAACCACAGGGCTTAGGAAACTCTGGGGGCTGAGGATGAATCAGAATGAGACATGTCTGCCCACTTGTACTGACACAAAGTAAAATTCCTTCATCTTGGTGTTGATTTTGGAGGGAATTGTTGTGTTAAAATCTGAATTATAGCCAAGTGCATGCTTTTGAACATAATTTTCCATCCAGGTGTGCAGATTTCTTCAGCTGTGTGTATTAGGTGTGCAATTGAATGAAATGTATTGGGTTTACACTAAAGTACAGTTAAATGAATTCGGGTGCATTTTCTCTAAGGCTTGCTGTTGAGGGAATGCTGTTTGTAGCCATCAAATAAGGGCATAACATGTTTCACAAAAGACCGGCAAGATTAAACGCAACGATAAACAAATTAAATGTACAACATGCTCTTTAATTAAAAATAATTGTTAACATTGGCGAATTGGTGTGATATAAGAAGAAATGAAGAATTCAGGATGTCATTGATTATAATCGCATATATTGACACAAATTGACAGTGTGTTTTATTTCTTACTAAAAGCACTCGTTCAGATCGGCTGATCACAGGGTACTGTAGGAATGAAAATACAGTGTGAGGCTTAATATATGAAACTAGACAAGAATCTCTGGAGAATCTTTAACCCTTAAATTCAATTAGCTTGTCATGTACTATTAATTCTAAAGAGAAATTATGATTTCTTGTGCAATAAGGCTCATGTCATCTATTGTGGATGGCATCAGATAGTGGGTGTATAAATCAGTACCCTTTAGTGAATACATACCAACAGTATGTATGTATAGCATGAGTTCAGGGTTAAAGCTGTCAAAGTGCACTCATTAAGACATGAAATGCAACCAGAAGGAACTAATGTATCTGGTGTGTTATGCAGGAGTGTTTAAGGCTCTGCTGTGAGAGTTGATCCATCATCCATCCACATTAACAGTTAACTTAAATTAATCACACACAGATTTTCCAGACAAATAGCTGAATTTATTGAAATACAAACTGTGTCAGGGCAATGATGTCCTGCTTAACAAAAAAAGACAGGGAAAAAACAACGATTTTCAGTGGAAAGTTTATCAGCAGAAACAGATAACCAAATAGGTTATGACTTGTTAGCAGCTTGTTAGTGCTGACTGTAACAGCTGGGTGGCCCTGGAACCAAATGGATCTTTTTGGAATGGGATTGTGTGGCAGCCCCAAAACATAGGATTGCACAGGTAGATTGGAGAATAAAAAAATTCCAAACAAACATCAGCAAATTCTGGCTTGCATGGCATGATGATAATCAAAAACATACCTTAATATCCGCTATGAACCTTTTTAAATGCAAGCTGTAGCTTTAAGACTGGTGCTCAAAGCCCCTGGATGTTTTAACCTTGCTATGCAGGCAGAATATCTCTGAATTAGAAGAGTGGGTGAAATTTGAGTCACAAAGAATAGGAAGACCTCTAGCTGGCTACAGAAAGCATTTGCAAGCTGCAATATTTGCCAAACAGGGCGTTAGTATAAGTAGTCAATCAGTAGCATGTGCAAGGTTTCCAGAATTGAGAGAATGCGTACCTCATGATCCCTTGGTGTTACTTTTTGATGCCCTGGGTACCCGTTTGGCGTCATTTTTTAACGTGCAGGGTTAGGGTTAAGGTTAGGGTTAGTGAGAATGGGTTAGGGTTAGGGTTAGGGTTAGTTGGGAATGAGAACATGTTGCTGAACGATGTTTCACAGATGCCACTTTGATATTAGACAGCGAGAGATAGATAAATATGACCTTGGGGCAGCTTACCTAACACGTCAAATTTCAACGGAAGTCTATGGGAATCCCTGCATGTTAAAACATTATGCCAAAGGGGTTGAAGTCAGTGAGAATCCATGCATGTTAAAAAATGCGCCAAAGGGGTACCCAGTGCTTCAAAATGTGACGCCATGGGATCCTTACGAACATGTATGTGATGAGTTGGGAGTAAGAACATGTTTTTTTGTCTGGGGTGCACAAACCTTTGCATCTAAAGCGGTTTTAGGTTGCAGAGCAAAAGATCTTTGGGAAAAACTGAATAAGATATTATCTTACTTGTCACAAAGAGAAACATCTTTCTCAGGATTCAGGATTTTGCTCATCCATGGCTAACTTCTCATGGCATGATTCTCACAAGTGTACGGTATTCACATGCATTTTACACCTACGTCTCTAATCCTAGAAAGAAAAAGGTTCAGGTTCTCTCTTATTCTCTGTGTGTGTCTATGTGTGTGCGCTTTATATTAAATAGAAGTTTATTTAATCCCACCTTGAATTACACAGGCCATGAGAGATGCAGGTCCTCACAAGCCCTGGGTTTGGTTTCACCAGTCCATTCTTCTTAATAATTCCTCATGGTGTGATGTTTTTTTGTTGGCTTTGACCCTTTTCTACAGGAGAGGTGGAAACCCTTTGATATTGGCCTCCACCCAGCTCTCATTTGAGATTCACAGTTAAAGCAGGATCAAGCAGAGTTGTCATACTGTAGGATTTTGTGTTGATATTAAAACAGATGTTTAACAACTTACTCAGGTTGTTTTTTTTGTCCACAAACTGGGACCCCATGTGAAAGTTTTGTCTTTAGAAATGCTTGTATCAGCATGCTGCTTTTCTCTTGTTGTTCTTTGATTTCTTTATATAGGACAAAGCAGACGGAGTGATAGTACATGTTTTGCTTTTGTCAGGATTGTGGTATGGTCTTTTAGTATCATGGCATTTGACACTGTAAAATGTAGCAATATATATGGTAAAAGACACACTGAAAAGCTTGACAAGTGTAAATGCAAATATGACATATACAGATAAGGACAAATTGAAGGAAAAAGCAACACAAATGATCCTAGTAAGTTGTTTGGCAATGGCAAACCATCAGAAGCAGCATCAGTGTGTCTTGGCATACCTTCAACAAATCACTGAAACTGTACTGAAAGGATGAACACTGTTTTTCTTGTTCCCAAAGTGAACCCGATGGAACATGCGAACCTAAAGCCATGCCAGCAAAACTTCCTTTAATATGAAAACAGAACCAGCCGTTTGTCCATTTGTCATCCTTCTGTACTGTACATAATGACCTAGACATAATCTCTACGACATTTCCAATATTCATTTCTTTATCTTTGCTTTGCCTAACATGCAACACATTCAGGTTTATATAATAAATGAAAATGTTCCTGTTTTACATACAGACAACACTGCATAACATTTTGGTCTTAAACAAAAGGCTGCTTCATTTTGTTTGGCTCCAAATCACTGGATATCAAATGTGACCATCGGGTGATCGAGAGACGGTACAAAAGGTCTTTAGCTTGCGTAACGTACTTACAAGAGCCCGATATGAAGGCTTTAATCCCAGAGACTCTCATCTCTGTTTGATGTTTGGGAACAAGATAATAATTGCAAGTATTAATGTAGTATCAGTGTTTAATATTCGATGCAATTTGCTGTATTTGCAGATTATCTCCGCCATTAGATCTCTGGTGTACTGTTTAAAGAATTATGCATTTTGGCAGTCTTACATCTCCAAAAGACTAAAAATGTTCCAACAAAGAGAAAGATCAAACTGAAGTGGAGTCAGTCACAATTGCAGTATATATTTACAATTATTTAGATTTTACACAAATATACACATTTTTGTATGTACCGTAATTTCCGGACTATAAAGCGCACCCATATAATATTCATGTATATTGAATTTTACAAATATTTTTATTTTTAATATAAATAAGCCGCACCTGTCTATAAGTCTACACTAATGAACTTTACACAGGCTTAAACGAAAGACACGTTACACACGGTGTAACGGGTAAAATATGTTGCACTTCCTTTAGGAGCATAGCGGTATTTTGGGAATAGCAAGCCACTAGGATTATGTCATTATTTTCTGATGCTCATTTCTAAGTTTCTTTGACTAATACGTAACGCTGTTGTAAGAGAAATAAAAAAGCACGAGTTTTGGAAAACTGTCTGTGCTTATATGATTTCTGTTGCAACTGGAGTTAGCGAGCTCTCCCTTCACCCTGACAACGGCTTGTATCTAAACAGTAGCCAACCAAGAAAGTAATTGTTCACTGTTTTCCTCCTTCCTTTCACAACTATTTCTCTCGGGAGTTTATCTTTTGTCATCGTTGTGCGTTTAAAAAAAAAAAAAGTTTTTTCTCCCGATGCCGTGCAGCTCAGAACACCGGTGAGGTGTGTTTTTCCGTTTCCGTTCGGAAATTTCATTGGTCCAATGTTATGTCGTTCAGTTTTTTGGCTTGAAGTTTGTGAAACCGGCAAAAACCGAGGAAAAATTCATAAATTAGCCGCTTCGTTGTTTAAGCAGCGTGGTTCAAAACGTGGGAAAAAAGTAGCGGCTTATAGTCCGAAAAATACAGTATATAGGCATGAGGTAATGAACCAGACACTGCTAACAATCTTGGCACCACAGATCCGACATCTTATTAGACACAGATTTGTCTAGTAATTTGTCTACTGGTTGACTATCTGTGACTAATTTCTAATAGCTGAACTGAACATATATGACACAAATCGACTCCAGTGCCCTCAAGGTATGTGTTATCAAGTTGATCTTTTCTTACACTTCATACTTTTCCTTGGGGAAACAGGAATTCAAAGTTTTTTTGTTTTTTTTTTAATGGAAGTAAGACTGCCAGGTTGCTGAGCTACACAGGATTTTGTAATATTGCAAGCATTTTAGTACTACTGTGTATTTACAGTTTTATCTTAATCAGAATCGAGGTGAAAAAAAAAGATTTTGCGATTTCTTTCTAGGTCAAGAAAGCGACTGACCAACCATCACACTTTATCCTCTCCATTCTTACTTCCAAAATGTTGAGAGCTCCACTCATCAGCATCTGTGTTGGTACGCATATCGCGTGTATTCATTTTCGTTTTGTGTTTTGGTAAAAGATTCTGATTTTGAGTATTAAATTCTGTTAGCAACCATTAAACAAATCATTAGCTAATTATAAATCAATAATTACAGAATATGACAAAATATTTGGTCATACAGCTTATTTGTTTTTCTTTACTTAGGGCTCCTCCTTATTATCAGCAGCAAGGCAAAGCCAAATGGAAAAGACAAGAAAACCAAACAAGGTACATCCATGCAGCAACCTTGTGTCATGGATATGATTTCTATTAATTAAATTTTTAATGGTATGTGCTTCTTATCTGCATTTTCTTTAGTCGTGCCGGATATAGATTGCGATATGCGTGCAGGGAAGATCAACTTCCCAGAATTCCTCGTCCGGTGCCCTTCCAATTGCCGTGAGACCAAGGAAAAGGTTTATGGGACGGGAGTCTTTGCCTCCATATCCAGCATCTGCAATGCTGCTATTCACAAGTATAAATATACAGCTTTATAATTCATCACCATTGTTGACAGTCCACATTTTATCTGGCTAAATGGCTCCTGAGTGGTAGCTTAATGGTTAATGGATCAGAAGGTCATAAGTTCAAATCTCAGCTTTACTAAGATCCCAAGCAAGGCCCTTGAGCATTTCTCTGCTCAGTTCTATGAGTGTAACAAATGTAAGTTACTCTGGATAAGGCCATCTGCCAGATGCCATAAATGAAGGCCCTATAATAATATTTAGATGTAGTTTTGGGTACAGGTGATACTATATAGAGAGTAATTTATATATTAGGGCTGTCAATTGATTAAAATTTGTAATCACGATGAATCGCATGAGTTAACTCGTGATTGATCGGAACTCAATTGCACATTTTTTTATCTGCTCTAAATGTACTTGTAAATTAACACAGTTTTTAACACTCTAATCAACATGGGCTTGGACAAATATGGATGCTTTATGCAATTGTTTGTTTATTATTAGTCAAACCAAACTCAAAATTAAACATAAAGACAAAATACTCCTGTAAATGTTTTAAAGTATTTATGGTGTTTTAAATTACGCAAATCATATGCAAAAATTGAACTTCTGCTATGTTTCCACACGGACGGTTTTAATTGCCGGATGTGTCCTTCACGATGTATTTTGGTGCTGAGACTTGATGCATCAGTAAAACGAATGTTTATTAATTAAAAATTGGGGTGGAGTTTATTTATTTATTTTCATATCCGAGTAAAGAAAAGACGTCCTGAAAAAATCTGCATCTTTCTCACGATCATAAAATGAATGCCGTTAAATGAATTTGTGTTAGCGTGTTATTAACACATTGATTTTGACAGCCCTAATATATATATTTGTATTGTTTGTGTGTATATATATATATATATATATATATATATATATATATATACAGTGAGGAAAATAAGTATTTGAACACCCTGCTATTTTGCAAGTTCTCCCACTTAGAAATCATGGAGGGGTCTGAAATTGTCATCGTAGGTGCATGTCCACTGTGAGAGACATAATCTAAAAAAAAAAATCCAGAAATCACAATATATGATTTTTAAACTATTTATTTGTATGATACAGCTGCAAATAAGTATTTGAACACCTGTCTATCAGCTAGAATTCTGACCCTCAAAGACCTGTTAGTCTGCCTTTAAAATGTCCACCTCCACTACATTTATTATCCTAAATTAGATGCACCTGTTTGAGGTCGTTTACTACATAAAGACACCTGTCCACCCCATACAATCAGTAAGAATACATGCATGTATGTTTGCTTTTACATATGCTTATAATGTTTAAACTGTCAACTTCACCAATGTTGTAAAATATTGGCTAAACATAAGATTTGTTGGTTATCAATTTATTATCCATCGCTGCTTTCCAGTGGGGTCATTACAAATTCTGGAGGAAAGGTGATTGTAAAGAAGATGGCAGGACAAGCTCAGTATAAAGGCAGTTTTGCAAATGGCATCCGCTCGCTGTCTCTCCCCAACTGGAGAGAATCTTTCACTGTCTCAGGTAACATGAGCTTTCATTCCAGAGCTAATCAGGTTATACAGATACTTATGTATTTGCCCCATTTATAATGGAACTCAGTGACTAGGACAGAGATTCTAAGTATTTTCAAGCCTTTGCATGCATTTCAGTGGGCAAACCAAAGAAAGGTGTGATCTACCCTGCTACCTTGGAATTGATTTCTTCAAAATCCACAGTGCAAACAAGTAAGTGTATGGGCTGTTCTTATTAGTCACACTGTAGTTATTGAACAATCCACGGTAGCTACAGTATGGTTATATTTTGCACAGATAAACCTGTTGTCTTTAGTTTGATAGAAATGAAAGTTCTACAGTTGTATTGACACCGTCACCTCTGGCAAGTCTGAAAAAATGCAGAATGTGGGCTACTAGCTTGTTAAAAAAAGTATAAAGAGTCTTTAGTGCAAAAGACCACAAGTGGTATTAGTGTCAGTACAGTAGTCCAAACAAAACCCAAGTAGACTTCTGTGTTAAACAGAGAGACTAATGCCTAAAGCGTAGGTTCCTAAACCTTTGCCTCAGGCTGCGTTGGCATGACGTTGGAATGCAGTTAAACACTACTGTTACTGTACCAAGTTGTTTTTTTCACTTTCGCCCATCCATCCCCATAAAGGTCAGAAAGAAGCCAGAGTCTTGGCACTCCCCACCGCATTGCCCATGACAGCAGCTCCTGAGCCAAGAACAACCACACTCAAGCCAACCACAACCACTACAACCACCACAACCACAAGCCCACCCACAACCACTCGCACCACAACTACGACCACCACTGCGAAGCTACGGGCTGCAGTACATAAAGTCAGAGATGCAGGCAGAGGTGGGATGAAATAAAATACAAATATTCGGTTAATGTACTTAAGTAGATTTTTCAGTACTTCTTTCAGTACTTCAGTACTTATTTATTATTAAATTTTTTACACAAATATTTTACTTTTTTAAACCAGGCTTGTTACTTTAGTTTTTAGTTTAGTCTATTTGGTGACATGATCAATTTTTTTTCCGTTTTTAGCCCATCAACCTATTTCTTTTCATTGCACGGCTTTTTCAACCTACCACTGGTTTATCATTTCCTGGCTCTCACACACCACAGATGTATAGGTAGAAGGTAGACTAGTTTACAAAGCTAACAATAAGCAAGGCAACAAGAAGTATGAGGAATAATGTGAATGAGACAGAGGGAGTCAGTGATGTAAACATGATTGAGAACAAAAACAGTCCTGATCAACTGATCATCATCATCTTTTCTCTGCTTGTGTGAGATGTTCAGCATGGATACATTCATTAGATAACAACATTTTTAATTATTTTGTATTGATATATTAAACAGGGCTGTCAAATTTAAATTAACGCATTAACTCAAATGAATTTTAACGGCACTAATTTTATTACGCGAAATTAATACATGGCGCATTTCTGTTTGACTATTTTTTTATTACGAATACAAATAAATAAATATGAAAAAGCGAAATTATAAACCTTAGCGCAACACACATTCATTCAAGGCATCCTTTCTCTACTCAGATATAAATAAATAAATAAATAAATAAATAAATAAATAAACTTCACTGAAAAATAATTGTTTTAATTGTTAAACAAACTGATGCACTGAAGACTCAAATCAGCACCAAAATCCACCATGATACAAACATTTAACCCTCTGGGGTCGACAAACGCGCCGGCACGTTTTGCTTGTTTGTTTGGATTTTCTTTGTGGAACTTCAATTTCTCAGTCTTTTTTGATTGTACAGATAAGAGCAATACATCATTTGAATCTGTAAAAGGTCTACTTTTATTTGTATACACTCATAATAACATCGAAATGCTGTGCTTTTGTAAAATAAAGAAAACAGACAGGGGGCGCTCTCTGCCGTCTCTGTCATCTCTCTTCACAGACACAAATAAAACAACCTGAATCTCAGTGAATATTTGCTGCACATCGAAAACAAATATTCTCTGATTATGTAATCTGTATAAAAGTTAGAAGAGGTGCAGTTTCTCCAGTATCACCTCATTAAGATGTCTTATGTCTTGTTGCTCTACATTGAGTTTGGTTTCACTAATAATAAACATTATTATTATAAACATATTTGTTCATACCCATTATGATTAGAATAATAAAAACGTACATTTGGAACAGATAAAAATGTACAATTAAGTCGCGATTCATTGTGAATTATCTGATGACAATCGTGCGATTGATCACGATTAAATATTTTAATCGATTAACAGCCCTAATATTAATATGATATGAGGTCCAGTTACCAGCGTGACACTAAAACAGGTAGGGAAAATTTTTACTTTTTACTTAAGTACATGTCAGAACTCAAACTTCTTTACTTTAACTTAAAATAATCTTTTAATACACGAGCATCTGTACTGGAATTTGTGTTCTTTTGCCACCTCTGGATGCAGGTATGTCTCTCTATCTCGTTTTATTGCTTACAGATTAAAGATTCACAAAAATAAGAATACTTTACATATCATCAAAATCACTGCACTGACTAACATTCACTTACACAAGTTTAACCCCTAAATACAAAGGATCCATGACTCTCCCTAATAGAAAAATATTGGATTACTGAATTATTATCATTTTTTTTTTCTGAAAGTAATAGCAAACCTTGATTCGTTTGTATTAAGGTATGGTACACTCTAATTCCTCAGCACATGGTTTTCAAAATGATCATTCTTCTGCTCTCTTTTGTTCGTATGTAAGATGCATTTGATTGCAGGAATATCTTTGTTCATAAAGCACTTTGGGGAAAACTTACTCTTATAATGATCATTTTAAAACTTGTCTTTTTGTATTTAAAAATAAGTTTAGCTCCCTTCTTCTTTTCTCTTTCTCTATTCCCTCTAAAAAATCCTTATTTTTTTCTAATCCAGGCATCGGTCACCCGTACCTTGCCTCGGTGGCTGCAGCAGCCAGTGCACGTAAGTCCAATAGACATGATGGTTCGATTCAGTAGCAGGTCTGCATTTCAATAATGTATTTGATCCAATTTTCTCTGCAAAACAGAAAACCAAAATGTTATTTAAAAAAATAACAAACTGTAACATGGTGGAGCCATAAATAGTATAATGGAACCCTGCTAAACTGCCCCTAGTTGTGAATGTGTGTGTATATGGTGCTCTGCAGTGCATTGGAGCAATGTCTTCAACCTTCTATGAATTGATGAATGTTACTCCTTTCCTGGAAGTTTCTAACATGCTTACTTCAGTCACCCAAAGTTCTACTGAGTTTCCGTTATAATTTTTATCGTGGTTGATGGTTGAAACCACATCTCCATTTGGCCAGACACAACTTCAGCACTTACTTACAATTACTTGTACCATTGCAAGTACTGGCGCAAAGACTGGTTATACCTGAGGGCTTTCTGTAGACACTTTGGGATAGACTGCGATATTAGATAAATATCAAGGGACCTTTATTGTCTCAATTCAAAAGAAGTATGAACAGACATTTATCCAACCACACTCTTTAACTACAATAGCACACTGAGGCTGTGTCCTTTTGACCGAACCCTGAGATGTTTTCTAAATCTACCTCAGAGACTTTGCTTTATATAGAATTACACAAAAAAACCCTTTGAGAAAACCTTTTTCTAAAGGATTACATTTTATATATCTCAACATAGAGTATAATGTGCTGACTAGTACATTTTTTTAAAATGTATTGCTTATATGTTAAACTACATGAATCATTCTGTCTTAACATTGGCAATAGGACAGACACAGAATGGCCAAGCGAAGGGTCTTTCTCAAGGTAAGTTAATTTTTTTCCCAATTAAAGAATGTTCCTCAGTGTCACTTAAGCACATAATCACTCCAAACTCTGAACGTTACGTTTCTCCAAAGCATTCAGAGGTGGCTCAGGCTTCGCAGGTAGATACTCCCCTCGTATCAACCCAGGTAAAACGCTTCTCATGCTCTTGAAGGGTTTTTGCAACTTTAAGGAATTGCTTCAACCACAATGCTTAATTAAATACAGAAGAAAATGTCCAAGATATCCAAGAAAATTCAGGGTATTTATCCAACCCATACTGCACGATGCTATGATCTATTACAGTATCATATGGTATAGAAAATAAATAGATGCAAAGATAATTTGACTTGTTATTAGCATTAGTGGTTGAAGTATTCTTTTTAAAACTGCTGTCTGATGGAATTAGTTTATTCTGTCATATTCTTTCTATAGAGTCTACAGTCTATCTATCTATCTATCTATCTATCTATCTATCTATCTATCTATCTATCTATCTATCTATCTATCTATCTATCTATCTATCAATCATTTTTGACACACATGCATGTTCATTTCATTTATATGGAACAAACTGGGTAAAAGGCAACAACACACAAGAATTGGACAAGTTGAAGAAAGTTTTGTGGACAGATGAGTTAAAATGTGACATTTTTGGCTCTAATTTAAGAACTTCTGTAATACGGAGAACAACAGAGCCAAATTATTATAAGCCAAAAACTGAAACAAATATTTGCATGCGATCTCCTTTATTCTAATCAAAACCTGGAAACGTATTGTCTATGAAGTTGTAGGCACACACTGATTATTCATACTCACATTATAGTTATGCACTCACAGTGTCTTTGATTCCAAGCTCCTCCCATGTATAACATGTTTTTGTTTTGGCTGTAGTTGCACGCAGGCCTGAAACAGGTACCAATATTAGAAGACAGCCGCCAGCTCCTCCTACTTCAGGTTTGCAAGTTTGTCAATGAGTGCTTGTCATTATTCAAGGGTATATTGTCAGAAGAATCTAAATCAAATCAGTATTTGGTGTGGCTACCCTTAGGCTCTAAATCAGCATTAATTCTTTCTTTTGCACATGTTGTACACTTGCATTAGTATGAGAGGTAAGTATACTTTAAAGCTCTTCTCCGCTCTGGCACTAAGGTGATGGAATGAACTTTCCCTAGATCATTAGACCCACAACTTCCTGAAACACTTAAACTAACACTTAACATGTTTTTTTTAGTTAAACAAAAAACTCAACAGAGTTGTGTACCAGTATAGATTTATTCTTTGCTAGAGATTTAAAGCACTTTTGTACGTCGCTCTGGAAAGGGCGTCTGCTACGTGCCACAAATGTTAATTTAAACGTACACTTGCAAGACTTTGGGCATTGTGTAGGATCAGAGAATGGTGACTAACCATTTATTCCAGACAGGGGCCAATGACCATCAATTTCATATGAAGGTTAAAACACGGTCATTATCTAAAAAAGAAACAGCTGTGTACTACTAAGTTGAGGTTGTAGAGGACAGTTTCATATCACAGGTCATTTACTTTGTCAAGACTGAGCACAGCAACAAAACACAAGGTAGATATTCTGCATCAGCAAGGTCTCTTCCAGGCAAAGATTTTTATAGCAGATTGGGGTTTCAAGATGTTCTGTTCAAGCTATTTTGAAAAAAGCACAAAGAAATGGGCAATGTTGAGGACCGTAGACACAGTGGTTGGCCAAGGAAACAATGTAGCAGATGAAAGACGCATGATGCTTACTTTCTTTTGACATCAGAAGATCTCCAGCAGTGCTATCAGCAAAGAACTGATGTTAATCAGTGGGACTCAGGTACATCCATTTACTGTCCAGAGAATTCTTTGCCAGAAGTAGTTTTCATTGATAAACTGCTACCAAAAAAAACATGTAAACAAGACTAAGGGTCTCAACTATGCATGAAAACATAGGAACTGGGGTCCCTATATCTAGTCTATTTCCACAGAAGATCTGTGGTTAGTTCTTTAAGATGTTTAGAACAACTCTGGCAAGTGGACCTTTAAGAATTGATGCTGTTTTGGTGTTGAGGGTGGTCACACCAAATATTACTTTAATTTGGATTTCTCTTCTGTTTAGTTACTTTCTATTTTGTTAATTGGTAAAAGTGAAGTAACAACACTTCTTTACAATACAAAACCCATCTCTGGTTCATACATGGAATACAAAGAAAATGCAGTTGGTGTGATTTTTACCTGCAGTTATATTGTAGATATGTCATTTCAAAATAAGCTTTACACCTCTGTTTATTAACATTTTTTTATTGGAATGTTATCTAAAGGCAGGGACAAATTGGGGACTCTTCTATATGCTTTAAGAATGTAAAGAATGTGTGTTACGCCAAAAATATGTTGTGTGGTATATATGTTTTGACCTTGAAGCAATTCTTTAGGAGTAGATCATAAACCGAGGCTGTTACTTACGTAGGGAAATGAACCAGTGCTCAGCAGCATCCGCAGTCCTTTTTAGATTTAGTGGTTTTACCCACACTCGGTGGGAAATGGACCAGCAAGCAGCGGTTCTCCGGATTCATGCTTTCAGAAAATAGTCGCGAGCTTTTACAGAAAGTGCATAAACTGAGAGACCTGCAAGAATGTGTTCATCTGTTAAGCATGCTGAAAAGCTTTTTTTTTTTAAGCTGACACAGCATTTTAAAGATTCTCCATGTCTTTAACCATGGCAATACCAAGCCCTGTCCAAGCAGCTTAAATCCATTCTCATGAGCCCAGTGGCACAGAAGTGATCTCTAGCACTAAACTTGGGGCCTCAGATTTGGGATGGCGCCAGTGAAGCTCATTATTTTAGTCTACAGTCAACACAAGAATCGCCTTTGAAAAGACCTCCTTGATTGCTGTTGTTTTAAGGCTCAATAATATGCTAATCGTAGAGGGCATGGGAGGGTTAGTGTGAGTTTTTTTGTGTTTTTTTTCTGAGGGGATGTTACTGGTATGTTAAGTTGGTATAAGAGACCTTGTTGCAGATCAGTCTGGCTTTTTGGGTTTGCATCCGAGGAATGTGTTATATTGAGGATTTAAACAAATAAATAAATGGAAGGAGATTGGCCTTGCTGGGAATTGGCTATTCGAAAGTATTTAGCAAATTCCAATAAAACATTTCCATTAGACGTTTTTTATTATATAGAGATATATTAATATATAATCATCCAAAATATGGACAAGAACTGGAATTTTGTTTTTTTATTGGGATTTTAGTACAAATGTAGTGATTTTAATTAGGTTCATTGCATTGCATAATATTTTCTTCAAAGCATGCAATGTAATTGGTAATTAACAAACCTAATGGAAGTCCTGTTTATGGGAACTTTTACAATTACCAGTGTTACATATCAATTCCAATGGGACTCTAATTAACAATTTCTTTATCGTCAATTATTTAGACATAAATAAATATTAGAGTTAAACATAAAAAAATGCAGGTACCAGTGATTAAGATTTGGCACAAATTGTTTACACCCCTGTTTACTAATGGATCTTTGTTTATTCTTAACTCGAAACTCAAATTATGCTGTTCAATTAATCAGAGGATTTTTTTTAAGAATTTGGCATTGCTACCACTAGCTACCTGGGAAACTGTAAGTACATTGTGAGTATCTTTATAATCTCTTCATTCAGCTCTTGTTCGGAGAAAATATCCACATCCTGCCAACGCTCAACCCGACTGGTTTTCTGGTCAAAGAAGACCAACAGGTATTTTGCATGTTTTTATATATTTATATATATAAAACGTACGTCATATTATGTACCATATAGAGACACTAAGTAGTTGCAAATTATGATGGTAGCTCTCTGTGTACAGATATTAGTAACTCTGAGCCAGACACAGGCTACACTTGGAGCAATGTGGATCCTGTTGATTCTCCAGGTAAGATACTATGTTATTCAGGAAGTTAGGAAAAGATGCATTTAAAAAAGAAAAATTAATAAAAAATTATGTGAATTATTGTCCATAAAGCACTTTGATCAATCTTGAATCATGCACCAGTTTTATCAGTTTGGATTTACTCGTTTGGATCGTCATAGTGTAAGTATTTGTTTCCATGCTGCTTAACACAAAGTTTCATGCTTTGTGCATGTACATTTTGCTGCTTTTTTTTAATGAAATTTGCAAAATGGGTTTAATAATCAACCCTGTAAATAAGAGGCAGGTAAGAAAATGTATTTGAGATCCGTTGTTCCTATATTTTCACATTTTACATAGTTTTTAGGACAGTTTATTTTATTGTATTATAAAAAAATAATTAAATTTTTATTGTAGGACCATTTTCTAACAGAAAAATAAGTCACTCATTTTTGACTTGTCATGAGTATTTTTTTTTTTCTTGTCTTCTACTAATCAAACTTATGCACTTGGGGCATGATTGCTACAAATGTTAAGAATCTTTTTATTTAAGAAAACTAAGGAAAGTTTCATGTTCGTTCCTTAGTAAATAAGACAAATCACACATTGACAGTTTTGGTATTTTTCGCTCAGTGGACGAAAATTTGTTTCCTTACAGCTCCAGACCCAAGACCAGATATTTCAGAGTATGAGCGCTGGTATTATAACTTCGGACAACATTGTAAGTGGTCTTTCATTTATATCTTGAAAAAGGTGGTTTTAATACTAGTTTGGACAATTTGGCTTTTTCCACAAAGCAGCGATGCAGAAATAAAATGACTGACAATATACATTTTAAATGAATACATTTGTCCCTATAAATGATTTCATTATATTTTATTATAACAAAGATTTCTTTATCCTAGTCAAAATATTGCAGATAAAGCCATATTAGCATGAAATTCATTAAGGATTTATGGCGTTTAGCATACAACGTAACATGAACTGAAATCTATCTGAATGAGGTATTTCACTGTACAGGTTTAAACTTATCCTGTCAGAATAAAAGCAGTGTTTGCTTTTGATTCAGTGTTTTCTTTAAAACTGATTTGAAATTAAAAGGTGAGAAAATACCCACCCAGGCATGTCTGTATTTGTGATGCTTATTTTTAGCACTGAGCACTTAGCACTTAGAAAACACGCTAAAAATAACAAACAAACCTGGAATGTACTGTGGCACTAAAAGGCATTGGTAAGTTCTCTGAATGTTTAGTTCTTCTAAATTAAAGGGCAGCCTTAACATCTTGCCAAGCCATCCACATTACAAGGACCTCGGTTTTGGAGCGGTAAACACTGGCAGTTTTTTTTTTTTTGCACACGCCCTTGCACATTAACTGTTAAAAGTGCAATAGCAGAGGAGTAGCCATCTTGTTCAAATTCAACAACCAAGACAAAGTGGTGATCAAGTGTGACACCTTTTTGGTATTTTTGCGTTACTTATGCTTGCAATTCTACCCTCAGCTTCTCGGACAGCTGAAACAGACAATGGGCCCAGGCGCCTCCCAGAAACCCTCCACACGAAAGGTATGTAATTGTGTTACTCAGAATTTCTCTACAGCATGATCCATAAAGGTCGAATCAGTGCAAACACAGGTGGGGTCTTGTATTATATATATATATATATATATATATATATATATATATATATATATATATATATATACCATTCATAAAAGTAAGTTCTACACATTGGGCCTCCTGAGTACTTTGTAAAAAGGTTTGAGTCTACTGACCAAAATTTATTGATCAAATTTGTCCTCTTCTACAGTAATAGTATTTCATTGTTCAGCACACATTTTACACAGTAGCAGGTAGCATGAAAAGGGTAGAGGACAGTGTATGTCTAATTGGTTGGTCTACAATTCTTTCATTTTTTCTTTTATACGACTGGAGGTTTGGCAAGATTGCCGTGAATGCTATGTCAAAGTCCATCTCTAAAGCTTCTCAATTCAGCCATGAGAATCAATTCAATACATTCTCCTTCTGGCATTCTCAACAAGGTTATCTGGAAATATTAGATATAAACCAAAATGAAGAATTTTGGAAGACATTTTGTCTGTGTATGAAGACTTTCGAGAGATGTATTTGCTGAAAAGCAGCGCAAACACTTGATTTGCTAAGCAGCAATAGTGATGATGCATACATTTGCTACCATTTGTTATATAGAAATAACCTGAAATTTCCAGGGGTGATTAAAGATGATGTAATACAGAATTTATATAGAATGGAAAGTATAGATCTAATGTAAATAATACACTCAATTTAAAGCATACATTTTAAACAATATGGACTAAAATGTCAGATGACAGAAACAGTGGAGACAGTTGCAGACTATTTGAAAGATGGATGGGTAATTACTGAGAGCATATCCAGTAATGTTTAACATGACTACTGTTGCAGAAGAAAAAAAATGATGGAATTATGACTTTTCTGGGAATAGTAAGTAAGTAAAAGCAGACCAAGTGACAGTGTTTAATTACTTTTTCATTTCAGCTGTTCTGAATATAGGCTGATGTAATGTATTAAGGCATTACATATGAAAAAATGTGCATTGCAAACATTAACGCACCATTCAACTTTATCCAATGAAACACATATACATTTTCATGAGAGATCTGAGAGATTAAAGCTTTTGCTTTTGGTCATGATGTGATCTGTGTGATGTTAATGTCACAGTGGAGTCGGGGGAGGTGTGGAAGCCAGAAGGGAACCCTTCTGATTCAGGTGAGGTTGTTCACTTGGTTTCTTTGCTAATTCTCGCTCACTTACTGCAAGATTTTCCTTTTTCTGGAATGACCCAGAGCTGATACCGCAGGTTTCACGGGTTTACTTAGGAGGTTAATATGCAATTAACACTGATACCAACAGGTTGATTTGCACTTTTAATAGGATTAAGTGAACGATTATCAAAACAGACTGTGTAAAAAATAAAAAAATTTTCCCCCCCTAGACTTTCCAACCTCTCAAGATTCAAATTCTCAGGGAGACCCAAGTGAGTAAACTCTAGACCTTCTGAATTCTCTCAACACTTGCATACTTACATGGAATGCCTTTGATGCTGACCTTCAGTTACAACCATGATAAGATATCGAAGACTGCATGGACATGGATAATTAGATCATTTCTCTCTAAAATGATAGATTAATGAAATTCAAGCTTGCAGCATGATGTACTCTAATCTGAAAGCCAAAAATCCATCATCCATCCATTCATCCATTTTCAGTACTATACAGTACATTCAAGGTTTCTCTTAACCTGCTCCACAGTCTCTTAGACAAATCCTTACAGTACATGGACATGCATCTATCTTTCACTGTAGACTGTAAAGTTGACATCGCCTTCCTCATGGACGGCAGCTGGAGCATCGGAAAGCGTCGCTTCAAGATACAGAAAGACTTCCTGGCTGAGGTTTCCCAAGTCCTCAATGTTGGCATAAATGGCCCAATGATGGGGATTGTCCAGTATGGGTAAGCCACCTTCATCTAATCTTCAAATGTAACTTATGAAATGGATTTGCTTTGGTGAGAATATGGATAAGATACTATCAAGAGACTCGAACATAAAGTGCATTATTTGATTTTCCTTTCTGGTTCCAAAGGGACGAGGCAGCGACAGAGTTCGGTCTGCGCCAGTTCTCCAGCTCCAAAGAACTAAAACCTGCCATAGACAAGATTCTCCAGAAAGGCGGGCTCTCCAATGTGGGTGAGTGAAACCCAGATCTAATTCTGATTGGATTAAAATGGGCGGAGACTCGCATCACCTAACAAGCAACAAAGAAAATACAAAGCAGGCAATGCGTACAGGAGTACACTGCTTAACAGTAAAGCAAGTTTATGAATAAATATCTGCTGATAGAATAAACCAGTTAGTGGCTGATGGTAGATGGTGTCATAAATGGTTAAATAAAATAAGTGTAAGGCATCATTGCATCTACTGCTGGTTTACATCTGCACGAAATGCAGGACCGTGTCATATTTTGAATCCTAATTGATTGCTAAGAGACTGCTGGTTATTACAAAGTTATAACAAGGTCTTACTATGTATGGCGAGACATCAGAACTTGGAAACTTGTCTTCCTATTGGGAGCAAAACGTGCTACTTTGCACAATTAGCTGATGAATTCAGATTCTTGCAACTATATGACGTGAGTAGGGCCTTATTTTAAATTGGTGGCATTGGTGAAAATTTCTCTCGCTCTCTTTCTGATTTTGTTTCCAATGACCTAACTTGGACCTTAAATTACATCTAACATTGTTTTTCATGTATTATGTTCATTTCTCCTCTTAATATAAAACAGCCATGTGGTCATTTTTCTTGGTGAACAAATAAAGAGAAGAATCAGGTGTGAGTTAGATTTATTTGGAAATTATGGCTGAACTAGACCATGGTACTGTTTGTACTTGTAAATGCAATCCTGCACTTTTATGCTACAGAACACGAAAGAGGTTATAACCAACATATAAGTATGTAAAGCCAACTGCTAATCTCTTATGCAGCTATTCAAACATACTGATTGTTTTACACTGTGGCACTGCTGTCTCACAGCTTCAGAGTCCCCATTTTGATCATGAGCTTGTGTTACTCGTAAATCTCTGCAGCAATGCATGTTCCCCCAATCTTTCCTATAGGCTACAGTGTGGCTATTTTAAATGGGTTCAAATGAGTGTGTAAATGTGTCCTGTGATGGACCACCATCCTATTTAGGGTGTGGGTTCCTGCCTAGCCAAGATAGACTCAGGATTCACTGAAGCTCACAAATATCTTGTGCTACCAGTGAGTCATTTCCTGTCTAAATTCATCATTTTCTAAGAGGTATAGACCTACAAGAAAAATAAATAAATAAATAAAACTGAAACAACAGGCCTGTGTACTCAGAATGGTATTGTATTGACTGGACCTTTGCTTCCTCCTTGTGGTGATTAAGGGAATGCCCTGTCCTACATCAACAAGCACTTCTTCAGTGACGCTAATGGAAACCGAGGTGGCGCACCCAATGTTGCTGTGGTGCTGGTGGATGGCTGGCCTACAGACAAGGTGGACGAGGCTTCAAGATTGGCACGGGAATCAGGCATCAACATCTTTTTTGTTACCATTGAAGGCCCAGATGAGAGCGAGAAGCACAATGTAGTTGAGTCCAATTTTGTGGACAAGGTAATCTGCATCGATATTAACAGTGCAATGTAATGCTATAATCTGTATCTGATTATTGTTCCCAATAGCCATATCTGTAATCAGATTTATTTTTGATACATAATGAACCTCAGCTACTGAAAGAGAACAAGGACTATCACAATAAGCAGGGTTTTTTTTATTATTATTATTTGTTTGCAGTTTTTTTTGTACCCTGCAATATTTTTAAGCATATTTAGTTTATATACAAAATTATACCAACAAACATTATTGGTTTGCGGTGTACCAGTCCTGATGCAGTATCCAAAAGAAAATAAATATATAAATTAATAAATATAATTATATAATTCATAAATTATAAATAATAAATATAATATGGCGCTCTACGTGCCGCGTGCAGTCCCACATGTAAAAACAAACAGTGGCATCAGTGATTCGCCTCTAGAGGCCGCTCTCATAATGACAGCGGATCTTCTCAGCCACTCCTGCAATGGACGCTAACCGGAAAAACTATGGATATGGATTTTTGCAGATGGCTGATTAATCTGCAAAACCGATGAATCTGTCTCCAAAAAATTACATATTTAGAAACATAACATTTGTTTCTATATGATAGTCATAGTAATTATGAAATATTAATTTGCCATGATGTCTTTGTGTGTGTGTGTGTGTGTGTGTGTGTGTGTGTGTGTGTGTGTGTGTGTGTTTTCTTTTAAATTTTAATATGTCAATCTATACTCCCAGGCTGTGTGCAGGACCAATGGCTACTACTCCCTGCCAGTGAACAGCTGGTTTGCACTGCGTAAGGCTGCGCAGCCTCTGGTAAAGCGCATGTGTGA
The DNA here is from genome assembly GCF_014805685.1 of Silurus meridionalis. Taxonomy (NCBI): domain Eukaryota; kingdom Metazoa; phylum Chordata; class Actinopteri; order Siluriformes; family Siluridae; genus Silurus; species Silurus meridionalis. Next base: position 4,745,237 of record NC_060911.1, on the reverse strand, counting down.
CACAGACCGACTCATGTGCAGCAAGACATGCTTGAACGCCAACGACATCGCCTTCGTAATCGACGGCTCGAGCAGTGTAGGTACCAGCAACTTCCGCACTGTGCTGCAGTTCGTGGCCAACGTGACTCGTGAGTTCGAGATCTCCGACACGGATACGCGCATCGGTGCAGTGCAGTACACGTATGAGCAACGACTCGAGTTTGCGTTTGGTCAGCATAACACCAAGGCTGAGGTCCTGAATGCCATTCGCCAAATCAGTTACTGGAGTGGAGGTACTAGTACGGGTGCTGCCATCACTTTTGCTGCTGACAAGCTCTTCAGCAAGTCCAAGCCGAACAAGCGTAAGATTATGATTGTCATCACGGATGGGCGTTCCTATGATGATGTGCGAGCACCCGCTCTGGCAGTGCAACGCTCAGGTAAGGGATCTAGAACAAACAAAGTGTTTGAATGTATAGAAAATGCAGTTCTTTAGACAAGATTCTATCATTTGGGCCAAATCAGAAATCAAAATCTGTATCTGTTTAAAGCATGAAACTTTTTTTTCTTCTCTTCTTCTTCTTGTTATTATTATTATTATCAGTCAAATAAGAGCACTGCACTACATCACTGAAGAAAACTGAAAAAACCCAGAGGTAATTGCCAGCACTGTCAGCAAAGTCTGTGAATCTCCCCTTTTTTCAAGCTTCTATTACCCAAAATGTAAAAACTAGTAGTCGAATATACACTCTATTGCCAAAAGTTTGTGGACACCTAGTTATAAATATGTTATGTGCTTCTGGGCATCACATTCCAAATTTGCTCCTTTATAATCCCCTCCACTCTTCTGGGGTGCAGTCAGCATTTCAATTCATCCCAAAGGTTTCAGTACCGATGAGATTATACAGCATCCAAACATGTCCTATACAATTGAGTGCCTTCAGCTTTGTGAAAACAGTTTGGAGAAGAACCACATATAGCAGGAAAGTTCAGGTGTCCCAATACTTTTATCCATATAGTGTACTTTCTGGCCCCACCCAATCGGTTAAGAATAAATTAAAAAAATGACACAAACATGCTGATGTGTCATCACATTGATTTTAGATTTGTATCTAAAGATCTCACTTGTGCCTCTGTACTGAAAATATAAACCTTAAGCCCATGCAACTTTTTTGGTTGTGCACCCTTATTCCTGGATTTACTCCTAGAGGATCAAATGGATCAATTTTCCGGAGTTCCTCACATGTTCCTTTGACAATGCTATGCCGTGCAACAAATCTTCGGACGTTGATAAACAACCCCGCCATATTTCTTCACAGGAAAAAGATGCCTTGGAAATTGACTTATACATTCAACTTAGGATATTTATTGGAAATATAAAGTACTTTAGGGAATTTATCACATTTTATATACATTTTGATAACTGCACTTTGCATGATTACATGAATAGAAATTTTTTTTTGCTTTTAATATTAAATCCAAATGAGGCATCGTAAATCACATTTTGTTTTTAATTGTAAAAAAATAAATAAATGAATGAATGCGCAGTACATGGTCCTGTTAGGAATAGTCAACCTCCACTCTGGTTTTGATTCTCCCTAGAATTACAAATATTCTTCCGGTAATTGAAAATTTTTTGCTGCATTGCAAAACGTAATGTAGCTGCAGACAATATCACACAAAATCGGACTTACTTGGATTTGCTGTATACTTTTGGTATGTACTTGAAAGGCTTTGCCTTATAACTAATCGGAAGTGTCGTAACTGTTTGCCCAGGTGTGATTGCCTACTCGATCGGCATTGCCTGGGCTGCACAGGATGAGCTGGAGTACATCGCCACGGATCCAGACAAAGATCACTCTTTCTTTGTGGATGAGTTCGATAACCTCTACAAGTATGTGCCAAAGATCATACACAACATATGCAACGAGTTTAACTCTCAACCACGGAACTAAGCCAAGCATGGACTGATGGGATTGGATCATCTAGAAGCCATGATTCCACCAGAAGTATTTTATGATGTAGCAGTAATGTTACTGTTTATAACCCATATAGGGCCTTCTTCTAGCATTTGTGCCATTATTGGGAGAAGATTTGGGCAGGTTCCAGAGTGTGAAAAGTTGAAGCGTTCCCTATAGAACAGATATTTTTTATGGGGCCTGAAAAGCTAGTTCTGATGTTAAAGAAGCTATGCAGCATGCATGGCTTCAAACAAGTCGGTTAGCTATATGTAAGGGATGTGAGTACTTGGTTGCTGAATAGCATATTATAGGTTATATATTTAAATAGCACAGTGATAACACCTTAATGATAAATGTATACAACAAAAGTTTTGCTAGCTTAATTTACATAGAAAAATCATTGCTCTATTTTTTTTTTCAACAATTTACCCAAGTACAAGATTCTTCTAATAAATATAATATCACAAACAATTTTATGATCTAAAATGTATGTTTAAATGTATGTATGGGTTTTCAAAATGTAATTATTTTTGTATTATTTGTGGCTCTTTCGCATGCCTAGAAATGCATCTGTTTTCTAATCATGCAAGTGATAGATTCTAATACTTTATGCATGTAGCTGCAGGATACATTTTTAAGCCTCAATATCAGCCCGGTTTTGACTCAAATCAATAATCGTTTAGTTAAGTAAAACTTCCGAAAATTTCTCTACCGTAATTCAAACATACAATTGAATTTTCATTTAATTTCAGCTAAAGATTTTTTGAATTGTTTGTAATATTTTTCTATTTGTACATATGTATTTTTTTTTAAAGACAACAGCCCCTTGCTTTTTTTACTGTGTAAGTAGCAGAAATTCCTATTTTAAATGCAATTTTTAATAAAAGATAATACTGAAAACCTGCAGGAGGTTAATGTCTGAATGTGTACAGCATGTATTACCATTGACACTAACATAAGCGAGTAAAAAAAAACTTTGCACGATGTAGTAAACAGTCGCCACTTTGTGGCATACGATCTCCTTGTGGAGGGAGGTCTGGATTGGAAAATTGGTCTCTATGACCTCGGATCAAAGACCAGTTGCTAAAAGCTGCCTCCACAGCCTCCACAGCTTGGGGCCGGAATAAAGCAAAGTGCCCCCAGGCAGGGTGTTCAAGAAGGTTTACCATGTCGGTGAACCATGGCCAGCCTGGCCAGCACAGGGCTACCAAGAGGAGATGGACTTTATCCGGTGAACTCTCTCCAGCATACAGGCGCAGCATTGGCCTGGACTTGTGTACCATAGCATCCAGTCCAAGAGGGGCTGCGTGAGTGAGAGAAAACCAGAGGGGACAATGCAAGGTTTCTCGAGTTGTAAAGAGGTCCACTTGTGCTCTGTAAAACTTCCATCATGTCTGCTCCATCACTCCCTGGGCCTCGGTCTTTGCCTAAAAAAAGGTGTCTGCTCCCTGGTTCAACCGGCCTGGGATGTATACTGCCCTTACTGAGAGCAGCTTCTCTCATGCCAGCTTGTAAAGAAGGCGACATCACAGACCCTCTGGTGGTTGAGGTAAAAGACCACCGATGTGTTGTCTGTACGGATTAGCACATGATGGCCCCTTAGGTCTGAGAAGAAATGCTTCAATGCTAGAAGCCAGACCCAGCAGTCATTGGAACTGCATTACAGTGAATGACTGACCTTCTCTCATCCTCTTGACTGCTTTGAGAATAGACTCATCTTGAGCAGGAGACAACTGTGCCTGCATTGTGGTCAAATCCCACACCACACCTAGGTGGTTCTCTCCCCAGTTGTTTAATGTGGGTGAGAACTACATCATGATACTTGGTGCCAAGTGCCCTGATTGAGCCAATATTAACCATTTGTGAATATAGTTCAGTATGCAGATGCCGTGGAGTACAGATGGACCCAATATTGGTAATCTTCGGCCCCAAAAGCAAACCTCAGGAACTTCCTGTGAGAATGAAGGATGAGCATGTGGAAGTATGTGTCCTTCAGATCTATCTCCAGGACTGATTTGAGACATGATCTCTTTCAGCATAAGCATCTTGAACCTGAGCCTCTTTAATGAGCGCTTCAGCTGACACAGATACAAAACGGGACACAGCCCATGACGAGAGCGACGAGAAGGAACGTGCTGAAATGTCGCTGACTGCCTCTTTGCCTCCTGAAACCTGTTAACGACTGTAGTTACGGCGTTGGCAAACAGGCCAGTGGGCCCGACGGGGGCATTCAGGAGGACGGCTTTGTCCCTATCAGAGAGATCGGACAGGGTCAACCAGAGGTGCCTTTCCATTGCCTCCAGGGCTGCCATGGACTGGTCTATGGCCCTAGCGGTCTCCTTGGTGGCTCTGAGAGCGAAGTCTGTAGCATGAAGCAGCTCTACAAGTGGTCGCAGTCTTCATGTCTACTTTCTTCTTCCTCATCTATGTCTTTCTTTCACAGGGGTGATGAGGGGTGCCATATGGGACATTTCCTCTGCCAGGTCCTTGAACCTCGAGGAACGCTAGCGAGACCGCCCTCTCTGCGGCAAAAACAGACATACAACAGACTTCCTAAACAAACTAAATCTAGTGTCATCTCCACAGCATGTGCTTTTATTCTTACTGTTATGACGTCACCCCACCGGTGACGTCGTGCTTTTCCATTGGACTAATTGTCCAACTAATACACTTGGTTCAAAGCGTCATCTTGCAAAGGCGTTCAGAAAGCGTTGTTGATGCAGCTCGAGTTCCCAAAGGGGAACTAGTTAGCTTTCAATCTGTTTGTCTGTCTCTAACTCTCTCTTCATCTAGCTAACCACCTAGCAAGAAGAATCTGTGTCTTTTTTTTTCAGGTGAACCCTGCATAGATATTTCCCAGGTCAATCATTAAGCTTCAATATTTTTCTAGCTCTTCAACAATTCTCATTTGTCTAGCTTTTTTCATTTTATTTTTTTCATGTAAAACACAAGCAGGCATAATGAACATGCTTTAATTTGTGTGCACAAATGAATTTTGTGAACTAGCAACCAGAAACCCATTGCTGGGCTCCTTGCCAAATCCTTATCCTCAAAAGCTAGGCAAGATGTTCAGATTGTGTTCAAATAACTAAAGCTAACCAAGAACTCAATCTTAATGAAATAACCAGAGCTACTCATAGGCTACTTATATAAGAGGGTGAATGAAAGAACATCTTCCTCTGCAGCTGTGTGCAGTCACTTGAGTGGAATCAGAGGAGAAGCTCCCAGGAAATCTGTGGAATGTTTTTTAGAGCTGAACAAAAAGAGCTCTGTTGAGCCGGTCATTGATTTCCTCAGTTATACTGAGACAATAACATCTCTTGATTGTATGATTTTCCGAATCCCAAATGTTGCAATGCGCATTTAGCACATATCAGGCCTGTAAATAGCTGTTTATTTTAATTACTCATTCGCTGTGTTTGAGCAAGGTGCTCTGCATAAACATACACAAAACATTTCATCACACAATATGTGTTCATTGCAAATAAATTAAGAAGTATTTCCCAAGTATGTTCACTGTCATGTCATTCTATATTCATTTGAATATAATCCTAAATGCATTCACATTTCATTCAGGTTAAACATTAACTCAAAGTGGGCTGCAAAGCACAGGCCTGAACATCTGGCAATCAACATCTGTATCAACTTAAACCATCATAAATGCCTTTGGCTGTGAGAGCCATCTGTATCGTGTCTCATTGCTACCCTAGTGGCTTTGTTTACATCCCCTCATCGCCCCTTTCCCTCTCTTTCTTTACTTCTTTCTCTTTTCTGTTTCTACATTTAGCTCATGTGTACTCGCTGACTGTAATGTCCGTGCGAGGTTTTTCACGTATTGCAATAGTCAAAGGTTACTGTTCTTTTCGCCTTTTGTGTATTTGCAGTGAACTTTTGGAATGGCACACACACACACACACACACACACACACACACACACACACACACACACACACACAAAACATGCACAAAATCCCAAACTTGGTGTCTCAGTCTCCACCCCATTCTCTACTCGTCCCACTTTTTACCATCCCCCTTTTCCCTCCTCCCCTCTATGCTGTTGTGAAACACTGTAAAAGCTACGCATCTCACCCACAGACAGTAGAAGGTATGTTTTAACTTTAGTTAAATTTGTGTTAGAATAGATTATTTTAGTCTGAATGTTTTTGTTAGGGTTGTGCAGATTTGTTAGATATTAACTATAGTCTCAAGACTCAAGAGTCAACTCAATGTTAAAAACATCCCCGAAACATCCAGCTGTGATGAGAAAAACTGAATTCATTTGCATGGACAGGAAACTCTGGTGATTCTTGTGTTCATAAACGTTTAATGTTTTTCTTAGTTTTCTTACATTGAAAGGCAATTAGGGAAAATCTTTGTATAAGTTCTTGCATTAATGTCAGCTATGAATATTTGCGCATACATAGAACTGAAAGACATGGAATATGCAGGAACAGATTTGAGTTGTGCAATCCTGAGCCAGGAAGGGAGAAAATATTTGCTTTGACCCTTCGCACTACGGTCACCAGAAAGTACTCCAGGCTACTATGTTTCTAACATTTTTGCTGCCCAATAAAGCAGATGTAAAGGATGCAGTGTATTCGTTGTCTCAGAGTAAGTCAGCGTTAGCCTTCATTCACTTATGGGAGATTGGGTGGGAAGTGTAATGACTAAGTTTGGGGGGGGGAAGGAATGACACAATGACATTTCATGAAGTATGCTAACATATATAGTATTTACTTGGACAGTAAAGCTATAACAGCATGACGGCTCGACGTGTCTTCGAAATAGACATAAATATTAATGCTAATATCAAATCAAATTTTATAAAGGTGAAGTTGCTAGCTGGTTGATGTAATGTTGTCTTAGCTAGCTAAAATTTATTTGGCAAAAACACAGTATGTGTATAGAGCTTTTAACAATGGACATCGTATCAAAGCAGCTTTATAGAGATAAAGTGGTTATAAAGTTGTATAAAAGAATGTATAGGTTTAGTGGTTATAAGTTTGTAGTTTACGTCATGCGTACTTTGTAGTATGTAGTTCGACTGTGGCAAGGAAAAACAACCTGAGATAGCATAAGGCAGATATCTTGAAAGGAACCAGACTCAAAAGGGAACCCATCCTCATCTCGGTGGGACTAAATATCCATTCATTATAATCCCATCATTGTTAAGTTACGTTCCAAATCCATTTTCGCAAATTAGCATGATTGTTTTGAGCTGTCAGTCGGTATATAGTAAGTCATACAATTACTCTGTACAACCGTAGTGAGCTGAAAAGCATTTCAGAATGCCAAAACATCGACATAGAACAGAAGAAGACCATGTCAGATTCCACTCCAGTCAGCTAAAAACAAGAATCTGAATCTATCCTGGGCATGGACCAACCCAAATCGGATAGCTAAATATTACAAAAAAACACCATGTCTGTGTCTAGTTTCAGTAAACCTGTGCATGTAATAACCTCAGAATCTTATTCTTGGCTAACAGGAGTGGATCGCGATAGTGGTCTTCTACTGATGAAAGTTTGATGTGTTGTCCAATCTGGGATGTTTTTCTGCTCACCAAAGTTGTAAGTGTAGTGCAGGGTTTTTTTTAGCCTCATTAATTGTGAACGTTTGTCTAATTGTTCTTGCAGATGGTAAGTGATACCTTAACTGATACTAATACCTCTGTATCTAAAATGTTCTACTTAACGTGTTTTACTAAAATCTTCACAGAGATGGAGACAAATGAAGGTAATGATCCCATGCAGATTACAGGACCAAGCATACAAACTGCCGGTGGCACTAAACCTCTGCACCGGTTCCTAAGAGGAGAACCAAGAACTGTTGGGGTGAGAAAGACAAACACACATTTCCTTTTGCATCAAACAGTTCAAACATAACAAGGTTAGGTCACACAGTATTTACAGAAATACAATTTAGATTAGATTGCGTTTATGTAAAGTGACGTTTAAAGAATATCATCACAAAGTAATGCTACTTAACAGGTAAATAGGTACAGAAAAAAAAATGAGATTAAACATTTTTTACAGAAACAAAACTACAATTCCGTATATTCACATGGTTCTCCAGGTAAATGATGCTGGGAATGATGGCAGAAAGTTGGATGCAATGTATGTGTATGGTCCTAATTGAAAATGATATGATAACGCAAACTCAAGAGGAACAAGACTTAACCCATTCTCATCTTGGTGACACCAAATGTCCATTCATTATAATTTTATCATTATTAAGATTACTGCTGGATAATAACTGCTGGAGACTTGAGTGCAAAACCATCTTCACACCCATCTTCATATTTCCTAAGTGGAATCATCCACAGTAATCTTCTGTATCTTTGGGATGTTCTTATGGTGCAACAGTGAATGGTTTCCAATTTATGAGAACACCCAGAAGTAAAGCACCACGATGGATCAGGCAGGTCTGGATACAGTTATCTTAATACATATCTCTTCCTTAGCTTAAGAAAGATATATTCACAAACAGCTCAACTAAACAAATATAATTCCAACTTACAGCTTTACCCCCTGCCGTAGTTTATTCAAGATACAAACCAATAGCCTGCAACTACTGATCGGAGTAGGTGTGGAAGATCATAATAGACCACACTGTAGTTTTGCCCAAATACTATAGAGTGAGACCATTTAGTGCTTCATAAGTAATATGTTTATATTAAGCTCATTAAAGCTCCCAAGTTTAAAATTTGTATATATCACCTATCATTCATTGCTTATTGCAATAATAAAATATATATAAAATTAGGACACTGTTCAAATTGTAAATAAAAAAATTGCAATGATTTGCAAATCTCATTACATATTCTGTCTGTACACATATGGGAACTGAGGAGACCAGTTGCTAAAGTTTTGGGAAATAAATGTTGTTCCATATTTGTCTGATACAGGATTCTAGCTGCTTAACAGTTCTGGTTGTCCTTTGTTGTATTTTTCCTTTCATAAGGTCAAAGGTCTAAACTGCAGCAGGCCAGTTCAGCATTATTTTGAAATTGGCCCCACAATTTGCAGGCACAGTCTTTCACAGATTGTTGATCTTTATTTTAGAGAGACTCTCTAATTTATACCCAATCATTTTACTGACCTGTTGTCAATTAACCTAATTAGTTGCAAAATATCCAACTAGGTCTCCTGGTGGTTTATTTATCCGGGCTTGGGACCAGCACTAAGAGTGGCTGGGGTTGGTTCCCTGAAAGGAGATCGAACCCGGGCCGCAGCGGTTCGATCCCCTGTAGCGACCCCTAATGGGAGAAGCCGAAAGAAAGAAAGTTCCAACTTTCCAAATATCCAACTGTTAAATTTTTTAAATATTTACTTTTTCCAGACTTTTGTTGCCCCGTCCCAACTTTTTTGAGACATGTTGCAGCCATCAAATTAAAAATTACCATATTCTTTCCTTAAAATGGTACATTTTCTCAGTTTAAACCGTTTCCTCAGTTTTACACAGTCTCCCAACTCTTCTGGAATTGAAGTTGTACATATGGAAGTGCAAAGTAAGTTATCTATTTACTATGGAGTTTATTGTAAGGCTGCTGTTCACAGTAGTAGAATAAACTAGTCATGAATAATAAACTATTTGGGCCTGCCTTTCAGTTTTGTGTTAAGAAAGTATTTGTCCACTCACTTCTTTGTAGTAAAATATGAACCGGGTTTTTTTTATGTTTTGGACATGAATAAAAAAAATGGCTAAATGTAAAGTGACATAACCATGTTTTTAAGATTTGTATTTGTCTCTTATAATACATTAGATACAAAAAGCTACAACCTTCAACATTTTCAAAAGGAAGTCTTCGGTCTTTTTGATCTATACTGTGGTTTTTTTGTGTTTCTTATGTACAAGATCATTCTGTTGTTTCTTGGCTTGTGCCTGTTCTTGTTTGGGATTCCTCTGAAGGGGGGCTACTTGGACACATCATCAGACAGCTATTGCCCCTTTTGGCTGGGAATCTTGGTAAATAAATTATTTTATCTTGTACAGTTGAAGTCATGTAAAAATAATGAATATATATATACTTACCTTTTTCTAGTGCTCAGCTTGTCTTGTGCATGTAATGCAAGATGTTTTACTGAGGCAGATCTGGATAATAAATTAGTAAACCCAGTACAATCTTGTTTTAGATAGTATGAATAGAATTACATATTCATAACGCTTCCCTTTTTCCACATTTTGTTATGTTGTAGCCTCATACCAAAATGGATTCAATTCATTATTTCCCTTAAAACTCTACAAACAGTACCTAATAATGACATATGAAAAATGTTTGCTTGAAATTCTATCACATTTATTCAAAATAAAAAAAATCAAATGTACATAAATATTCACAAATATTTCCCATGACATTCCAAACTGAGATCAGGTGCATCCTGTTTCCACTGATCATCCTTGAGATGTTTCTACAATTTGGTTGGAGTCCACCTGTGGTAAATTCAGTTGATTGGACATGATTTGGATAGACACACACATGTCTATAGAAACTCCACAGCTAACAGTGCATGTCAGAGCACAAACCAAGCAATGAAGTCCAAGGAATTATCTGTAGACCTCCAAGACAGGATTGTATTGAGGCACAGATCTGGGGAAGGGTACAGAAAAATTTCTGCAGCATTAAATGTCCCAAAGAATAACAGTGTGATGATCTATTATCTAAAAGAAATTCCAGAATAAGAAACAATTTATAATTTAGTCAAATTTGTTTCTTTTTTTATATATATAATGGTGCCACTCCTTAACATATAACTTACTAGTAATTAGAGATTTATTTGAATTGAAAATATTTTTTAATAAAAATTTTTTTTTTAGTTCTACCTAACCACTTAAACACAAATTCGTTTTTTTATGCTCTAACAAATGCCTATTATCTGTTTTGCAGTACTTTATTTGTGGTATTCTCTACATACTGTCAGAACGCAACACTACGAAGAAGACTGTGAGTGCTTTAAGTGAGACGTTTTATGATTGACACTTCCAGGACACGTCAGTTTTTCAGGACACTTGCATTTGTCTCTCTCAGATAGACACAGCTGTTCTATTAGTTCTACTGTACCTACTGAATAATATGATCCATGATGAATAAATGAATAATTATATAATTTCATTAATTATGCATTTAATTAAAGTTAACGAATGCTAATGCTTTTTTCTCTTTAACTTGCAGGTCACAATTAGCTTTGCGTTTAGCATCATCGCAATACTGGGGACTATAGTTGGCGTAATCATTTTCTCCAAAGGTGTATTTTCCAACCATAATTACTATATGTATTATTACCACGACAATGAAACAGAAGCGAACATGGAACTTTATGTAAGTAATCAGCAAAAGGAGGCTTGTATTTATGGATAAGAGTGATTACATATTATTTAGTGTGGAAAATTTGAGATTCTCAAATGATTATTATTATTTAGTAGGTATGTTTTGCGCAGTAACGTAGATTTACCCCTCTTCTTCTTCTTGATGAGGCAGCATGACAAATCAAATCCTTAAAAAAAAAAACAGCAGGAAAACGTTATTAAATATAGGTGAAAGGTATTTCATTGTATCTTTGACGCTAAAAGCAATTTTGCACTGCATCCTGAGGCAATTTAGATATTTTTAATGTTAATAAGAGATTTAAGGGTTGTATATAGAGAAAAAATAGTCACCAAGCAAAATCCATTGCACCACAATTCTGATTGCAAAGGCAACAAAAAAATAAATAAAAACTATTTATAGCCTAGTGAACTTTGACCTGTTTATTTAACTTACAAGTACAATATATAAACCAAAGTGCAATATGGCACATTTTAACCTTAACATTTTCCTTTAGACAATAAACAGATCTTATACATAGGCAAATTGATCAAAGGATTTATATTACGATTATTATATTTAAAGTATGTTATCTCACTTGCAGAACCTTTCTACAAGCATTGCTTAAATTAAATTATTTAATTTTAAGCACCGTTTTCATTCCTCAGATGCAGATCCACAGCATTGAAGGCGTGTTCCTGTTCCACAGCTTGTTGGCTGGAGTGATCCTCATCACCATGTCTGTGTTTGCACGACTAGCACTACGCTCAAGTCATTCGCAGGTTAAAACAAACTTCCCTATTTTCCTTATCCTTTGACTATGCTACGGTGTAGGATGTGGCTAATGCAGTTACTCTAACATTATTTCAAAGGAGTTATATCCTTAATGTGGCGTTATGTGTGCACTGTACATTGGAGACGAAACAAGAAGACTGGTTGATCATTTATATAAATAGCTTTGTGCATAGAAGCAGAATTTCTTCCCAACCACAAAAGCACATCATGGATGTGAGATTCGGTTGCACTTGTTGGAACCTTTCGTTTGTCTGCTTAGACATAAAACTATAGCATTACATTAATGTTCAAGAAACACAATGAGGAGCTTTAGCAATTTTATCATGTGTTAATTTTGGAGCAATGTGATTCTCTGCTTATGCTATACTGTGTGTGACAGCATGCAATAATCTCTTTCTTCCCCTTTTGCTCTCTCTCTCTTGCTCTCTCTCTTTTGCTCTCTCTCTCTCTCTCTCTCTCTCTAGATGCTTGTGGTCATGCGTTACCCACCAGCAGAGTGAGGAAAGAAACTTTGGGTGAATTCAAAATGCTAGTCTGTGATCAAAAACTTTTATCAGAATTGACTCTAACAAGTAGCTGTTGCCAAAAAAGGACATTATTCAAACAGTGAAACACCAAAAACACCTCAAAAAAATGTATCTGCTTGCTTAACTCTTAAACATCTCAGCCATTCAGTCCACACCGTATGACTGCTAGCAATAACATCTGTGAAGAAGTCTTGTTAGAACGGATTCTCTACATTCTGGCACCTGGGAAGGAGCATAATAGAGTATTTTACCATACAAATAAACAACTATAGCCTACACATAAACACTACTAATTCACATATGGAAATGTATATTGGCAAATAATCATTTAAATTTTTTATTAAATAAACCTAACAAAACAATGATGGTGATACACGCTGATGTAAAAGCCGCTGACTAAAATAAATGCTTTTTTTTGTATATCAAATGAATATTTGAATTTACTATACAGCGCCTCATACAGCTATTTTGCATTTCAAGCATTGTGAACAGTTGTCTCAGTATAGCTTCAGAGCAGTTGTATCCAATGCGTCGATCGCGATCGACTGGTAGATTTAACGCACGGGTTACCACACATGCACGGCCAAATGCGAGCTACTGCACAAATCCAGCGAACTAAGTGGCTCCGCTTAATTATATAAGTCAGCCTTTTCCCAAATGAAGATCATTAAGCCAAAATACCTTTCCACCATCACCAAACCATGATCATTTGGAAGTTTGCTTGACGCTGACAACCAGCAGCTCCTGTCCAGAGTCATCAGAGTAACGTAGTGACCATAAATGTATTGACTTGTATTGTGCCATAAGAGTATACTCAGTATATATATGATCAGGCAAAACCATGTGACATTATAACATGGTCTGTGAAGTGAATTACACTGATTAGCTCTGCATCATGGCACCTGTTAGTGGGTGGGATTTATTAGGCAGCAAGTGAGCATTTTGTGAGCACTTGCATCTCACTTGCAGCTTGTGGCTGATCCGTGTGGTCCGATCCAACAAACGAGCTCCTGTAGCTTAAACTGCTGAAGAAGGTTATGCTGTTAATGTCTCTGTTTTGGACCAATACTCACTTAACTCAACAAGCACTACATTCACTTTAATAGACTTACATTGACAATACATTTATATTTATATTATTAGTCATAATTATTTTTTTTTACTTTACCATGCACCATAATTTTCAAGGTATTGATGCAAATATTCAAAATAAATGAAATGGGAAAACTGTTTGAATCATATTAATGTTCAGTAAAACCTTTCAGGATACAATGAAGGCTTGCCTCGAGACTCATTCTGGCAGATAGGTAGTAAAATGAAATTGTATTAATTTATTCCCAACAGTTTATTCTCTTCATTTCGTAGCGTTTCTCAAGGCTGCACTGCTTCCAGTACGTGTATGTGGATGTTAATTTTTTTGTCCAATCAGATTTCAGCCTCTATGTGCTGCCATGTCAATCTAATCTGCCCAGGGCCTTCAAGGTCTGTCCTGCTGGCTTTTTGACCAGAATATTAGCAAAGGGTCTTTTTCTTTAACAATCAGATTTCATATTCGCCTCACAGGGCAGCTAGCTGGCCCAGAATAGCGTCAGCATTTTTCCGTCCTCACAGCCAAGTTTGACTAGCAAAACAAGTGTGTAGTGCTGCACACATTAATACATCTGAGTTAGACTTTTTTTTATGCCTACAGAGGAAGAGAAATAAATTTTGGTTGCGGACATACTTAAAAATACATTTTTTAAGAAAAGCTAGATGGCTAGGTGAGGTCAGCCAACCCCAAAGCTTGCTAGCTTGTCTCAGCCCGGGAAAGGGTTTGTTCGCCGCTTCCAGACCAGTGAATAGGAGCGGTACCACTGACTTACAGCCTCTGAGGAGCGGCGGCTTACAGACTGATTTTACAGACTGATAATATTGTTTGTCTATGACCTAGTAAACCAGTATCAGGATGTATTTATTGATAGAGACTTTAGTTATTTTGATCTGCCATGCCTGATCATGTTTTGATCTGCGTCAGTGCACTGATTAAACAGTGTTTCAGCTTTGTTTGGACTGTATAATCAAGTCTCCCTGCACAATGGGTCTGGGACAGTACTAAATTACCAAACTAAATAAAAATTTGAAAGAGTTTAGCGGTCAGTCTGCTTTCAATACAAAGTTGTTTTAATAAAGTTGAATAAACTTAATGATTTAACAAACTCCTGATTTTCATTTAGCGACTAATGAGAAATGATGGTTTGTGTGTGAGCCTCGCTGCATTTCCAAATGTGGTTCTGTTGCTCAAAAGTGTGTAATTTGATTTACCTGATCAGTCACTGCGTGTATATTTTATACTGTCTTTCAAAAATCCGTCTGTGTTTTTACTATGATGCTAACATACTATTTGGATAACACTATTAGACAAATGATTAGACCAGAGAACACAACTTGAGTTAGAAACACTTTATTAGGTAGAAGAACCACTGGATTCTTGTGTAGTAATGATAAAATGGCAGCCCATTATTATGTCCTCAGACCTGTAGTTACATAGGCTGCGTACCAAATATAATTATTTACTGGTAGACCACTGTTGTCATTAATACTTGTGCACACTGGTAAGTCTGCATTTATGAAAAGGAAATAATTGATTTATTTTATTAAGGGTTCTGCATATGAATACACACATTGACTGTTGAGGAAATAAAAGAAAAATGACAGAAGTTAGGGGCAGCATGGCCGTAATTTCTGAGGTTGTTGCAAATAAGGACAATTTTGAGCCAGTTAGAAGAGGAGTTGTTAAAGTGGGTTTCACACACAACTTGGTGCACTATGATTATCATGATGTGGAAAATGTGGACAGAATCATGGAATTCGGTCATAAAATTGTCATTCTTTGTACACGGAATGACACCAAATTTGTCACAAATTTGATCAAATGATGGTATGGACTAGTGTCTGTGAATATAAAAGCTCAAATGATTTAATGGCTATTTAAGAAGTCTGCATATGTGTTCTGCAAGCGTCTGAAAAACTGAATGGTTTCGTCTACAACACCAAAGGTTCCCAAACTTGTTTCTCTAAAAAGCTAAAAATCAAACTTGATTAAGGTCTGTGGGCCAAAAGTAAATGTTCTCACCACCATGATTTCAGAAAATTGCAGAAATGTTTTGTTTCATAATCACAGCAAATATTGTATTCTTTCCAATCTACAGGCAATTTATATTACTCGAAATACTCGAAATTTCCATTCCAGGTGCACCTAAAGTGACACATGTACATGAAATAAAACAAGTCAAAACAATGTACAGTATATTCTCAACATTTAATTACATTTTTGAAGTTTAAAAATCAAGAAAAATATGTCACATTTTAATTTAATTAGAAATGAAAATCTGTCAGTGGCATTTTTCCCTTTTTTTCCACTTCTCTTCTATGGCATAGCAGGCCAAAGCAAAGGTCAACATGGACCATCTTTAGCCTGCATGCCCAAGTAATAAACACACTGAAGCAGGCATGATGATCTACATGAGGACATGAGCACCTGAACTTCTCAAGAAATGCTCACTTCAGCAGTATTTCACCATTGAATTTTACAAAAGCTGTCGTCAGATACACACAGAAGGTCGAAGGTCTTCAGATTGTACTTCTCAATATAGTAATAATATCAACAATAATACAAATAATAATAATGAAACAATTAAACCTAATTATGCAAGCACACAATTACAATAATGTAATTCGTTCTAATAATTGTATTAAATAATTATATTAAAATGTATTATAATCACACAATCTTTTTGTCTGTTTCAGTTTTCACATTTAACCTCTATTGCTCAGCCCTTTTTCCTTTGAAAAATATAAAGGGAATTATTATAATTTCATTTGATTTTAGAACTTTAAAAAAAAAAAAACTGATTGACATCGCAAAACAATCTGTTACGAATCACTTCACACTGAAATAAAAAAGCACGTCATGCAACAAAACGTTCCTGCTGCTGAATGGCAAAATAACAAGTATTTATTCAAATATTTCATGTATGTGGATTGAATTTCTTTTTACAATAAAATGTCATTCCAATGGCAGAGTACAAATTGTAGTAAGCATATGTTTAATCACTGTGGTCTAGTGGTTAGGATGCGGCGCTCTCACCGCTGCGGCCCGGGTTCGATCCCCGGTCAGGGAACCAACCCCAGCCACTTTCAGTGCCGGTCCCAAGCCCGGATAAATTGGGGAGGGTTGTGTTAGGAAGGGCACCCAGCGTAAAAACGTGCCAAATCAAACATGCGGATGATCCGCTGTGGCGACCCCTAACGGGAGAAGCCGAAAGAAAGTTAGTTATAACTATGGGGGGTCCTTGGAAAATGTTCTTTCACTGTAAGGGGTTCCTGGCCCCACAAATCTGAGGAACTTCAGCTCACCCTTAAAAAAGTCATCCTACTCTTAAAAAGCAGACTATAAATATGAATGAAAAAAAATGTTTGCCATGCTTTAGTGATGTGAAATTCACATATAGCAAACATTGCATTCAAAAATGTTTCAAATGTACTGAAAAAAATCTTGAACCTTTATAATCTTATCACTGTAATATTCTGTACCTCATGAAATATTCAATATATTTGCACTGGTACCTGGAAATAGTATCTAAAAAGATTCTTGTACAGAACTTACACAGGGCTCATGTTTGTATTACCTCCTCTGTTTTAGCTGAACATCCATTTAGATGCTTCAGATTGTGTTTCTCACTGTTCTGGTGATTGATTTTGTCTGTTTAAGTACAAAAAGCTGCTAAAATTTCAATCTTAAATTCACACGCACACCAGTGTTAAAGCTTTGGATGAAATTTGCATAAGGTGCATATCAATGAATAAATACGTCCCACTGTCTACACTGTTTCTAGTCATCCTGGTCTTTTTTAAAGGCCATTGCGAATCTAAGTGTTGAATGTCCTAAATGTGTCCGCCAAAGGTTTCCACCAGTTTCCCTGGTGTCCTCCGACTACCAAAAAAACATACTACATAAAGATTGGATTTGATACACTAAGCAGTATAAAGTATAACTTTTGTATAAGCTCCAGATCCATCAGGACCATGCCAGCTGATCAGCAGTTCCAGAAGAAGAATGAATGATTTCTGCAGGAACAATGCTACACCACTTCTGTTCCTCGTCTTGGACAATTACCAAGCGTAACTAAAAGCATATGCGAGCATGTTTCAGAAGTGATACTCAGTTCAGCAGTACATTGCAGAAAATTAGACCAGAATTGGACACTCTGGCAATTTCACTGAATATACCAAAATTCAGTGCTGAAAATGTAATTTATAGCATCACATAAAGACATGATTAAGGTGGGTCATCACAGCTCCTCTGGTGGACACGCATGTGCTCAGTCACTCTGTACTGTCTGGAAAAACACATGGTGCAAAGTGGACACGAGTAAGGACGAATACCTAGGTGTGTGCGCATGTGTCTGTTCAATGATCCGCGCTGACTGAAGGCCTTCTCACACTCAGGAACCGTGCACTGGAACCGACGTGTTTCGGAGTGACTGCAAGATCCAGACTTCAGTTCTTCTCTAGTGGAGATCAATATCTCGGCCACGTCTATCGTCTCCAGAAATTCGGAATCATCTTTCGCCTCCTTTTTAGGGCTTGGGCATGTTTCGTCACTGTCTGATTCATTTGACTGGGGGAAGCAGTGGTATCTTAAGTGGCCCTGATAGTCTTTTCTCAGTTTGGAGAATTCACAGCAGTCAGAGTCTTCACCCAAGGCAAATTGTCGCACAGTCAACATTTCCAGTGAGGGAGCATAATGCTGGTTTATTTTGTGGCTCACGCCAAGATCCGGAGTTGCGTTTTCACACACGGTATCATTAGTGTCGGTTTTGATAGAATTGTCTAAATGTAAATTGGCTCGCCTTTTATGACTTTTTGTCATTTGTTTGATAAAAGTCTGACCTCTGTTCTCAGGGTTGTTGGTGCTTTTGTACGATTTCTTATCACTAATGGTGTCTGAGAAAATGACTGGAACATGTACATATTTTCTTGTTTCAAAAGAATTAAATGACTGGACACTGCCTCCATCTGAAACACATCTGTTGGTCAGGTGGTCAGGTTCTGGAGACAAATGCGTACTGTTGGTGTGAGCACTATGCACACACTGATCTTTATTATCGTTGTTTGAATGGACAGCTGTGAACGTCTGAGGGCCACTATATTCATATTGTCCAATGTTGTCAGGGATAGTGAACTTTTCCGCTTCATTAGCAACAACCTTGGACATATCGTTTACTGAATTCTCTGCCTTGTCATGTTTTGAGTGTGATGAATTAAGCAATAACTTGTTATCCTGATGGTCTTTGTTGGCCTCTGATACTTGTTCAAGGGTTTTAGCGAGACAGATGGATTGTAGTGGAAATTTAGCGTTTCCTGTCGAGTGGCGTATGACTGGGACGACCTCGTAGCTTGGTGTGGCTGGTGGCTGGTTGGAGCCGTATGGAAAATATGATGAGGATAGAAGAGTCTTGTTGAGAGACTTATCCTCTGTAAATCCCTTCTTTCTCTTGATTTGGTCCTGAACTGTAGAAGGTAGAAAACTTTGTCAAATTTGTAACAAGGTACAATTGAGTACAAGATTTCTATACACTTGCAAAAAGAAGCCATCAAGACATAAATTATGTTTCATAAGATTCATCAGGTAACAAAAAATACATATAGCTGCTCATTTAGCACATTTGTGCTCAATTGTTGGTCATCAATAAACCTGTATATATTTCAGGCTAAAGCCTTCATAAAAATGCTTCTGGTCTGATTATTCCTGGGTCCCTATTCCCTCTACACCATGCCTATTGCCTAACATACAAGTCTATTGTGGCAGGTCTAGGATCAGCAATGGTATGTGCAAAGTTAGGCTTGTGCAGTTTGCTACATATGTGGGTTGCGAGTCTGACTAGCGCAGCCTCTGGCCATCCAATCAAAACACATCAACATAGTGATGTGACTAAAGACTTGAATATACCAAAAGCCCACACTGTAAATTTCTGCTGGCCTTAAGGCATTCTCTATTTCTTACTTTGATGTATATTACAATATCAGTTATATTTTATAGAATAAATTACTCACCAGTCTGTGTTACCTCTTTCTGTTTCATCCTGCAGGTCAATGCCTGCTGCAGTTGCTCCATCTGCAGGTAGAAAGCTGCATTCACTATTGGTTCTTCGTGGCTCTCTGGGGGCAATTTGCCTGTATACATATACTCCAGAAGTAAAGCCAGTGTTTCTGGGGTGAGAAGAGGTGAATTTAATTCTATGAGGGAACCGTGCTGGGGAAGAAGGGTGGCGAACACTGGACTGAAGGCAGCAAGGACACTTTTATGAGCCAAGAAGAGCTGGTCAGGGTTCACATGGACATGTATCACACAGTCACAGAAGGTTCCTGTTCTCCGCTGCAAGTCCAGCTCTTTCAGTAAAGCAAAGCCATGGGAAGGTTTGGCTATGGGTTCAGTTTTAATCTAGCAGCAAAAAAGGATCATCGTTGTGGTTTATTGTCCCTTATGTTGCATTTGTTCCTAATTAACCTAAAACTTTTCTGTGTGGCGTATTTTTTTTTCAAAGCATGTTAAATAATGACATTAAATATATATCTAAATATTGAATTACATGTTAGGTTTTACTCTGCCACTAGATGTCACTCTATGCCACATATATACAAAGTCGCATCAGTCACTTTATAGATCTCCTTTACACACTTTATAGAGTAAATACAAAACATATTGCAGCTATAGATGTTCCTATTGCTGCTCCCCTACCAACAGGTGATATAACATGTTCTACCTCATGTTATTGTTCTATTCTGTGTATTTATTACTCTCTTAGCCTGTTGAATGATGAGTATAGTCCTGAATAACAGACTACAACCTAGCTATAAAATTATATTCATAATATCATAATATTTAAAAAAAAAAAAAAAAACATGATTTTTGTGGTGACTGTAGAAATGTGATCTGCTTATGCGTTCCCATTTTTCCTGCTTCCAACACATCAACTCTGGAAACTTACAGTTCACTTGCTACCTAATATATCCCACCCTTTCACAGGCATGTGTTATTGTAAAAGATTAATGAATAATCTATAAAACATAAGAATAGTTGGTTCATTCATCTAATGCACTGATGTTTATTGCTTATACATTTGGGATACATTTTAAATATAGTACCAATTATAATATGAATATTATTAACACCAGAATATGAAATCAGTAACAATATCCAGTGTAGTACTGACATTTTATTCAATGCAAATCAACTTTTAACAACTTTTATCAGCTTTTAGCAAACCAACTCTAAAGTGGTCAAAATAAAAAATACTGTCAGTACTGTAAAGTGCTGTAAGTCATATATAGTGGTCTAAGTCACTACTACAAATACTAACTCTAATATTTAATATAACGGCCACATTTATATTTCTTTTTGTTTTTTGTTTAAAAACAACAGTTTTGTATTTATTTTTTTTTTTTTTAAGATCAAATATACAAAGAAATGCAAATGCGTCTAAATGCAACGTGTTGCATTATATATTACCATATACGTAGTATTATGCAAACTAGGCATAACAAATGCATAAAGAAGCATTGAAAACGTTGTGCATAAACTCACCTCCATTGTGAACGCGACCAAAATCGCAGCGCGAGCGCTCACCTTCATCTACAGTAGCTCTGTAACAGGCGCGAGCCTTGGTTTTTTTTGTTGTTGTTTTGTATCGCGAGCGCTACGTGACGTTCAGAGGCGCCTCCGTTGAAGCCCCGCCCACCACTAGACTCCAGCCAATAGCCTTTCACGGTGTTGTGACGCAAAACGGTTAAATCCCCCCTCCACGTGACGTTTTGTTGACAGCTGAGGCTCTGTGATCACGTGACTACTACACAGTGATAGGCCATGCAGTGTTCAGAGTCAACACAGTCACGATGGATTGTGGCACATGGGTTTAAAAATATAAATATTATATTTTATTATATTATATATTTTATTATATAGTATAATACATATTATATTATATTTAATATACATTTATTTATATATATATATATATATAATATATATATATTGGAGGAAATAAACAGATATTATACTGTCATCCACACCCCGTCAATATATATATATATATATATATATATATTTATATTGACGGGGGTGTGGATGACAGTATAATATCTGTTTATTTCCTCCAATGTGTATAATAATTTCCCTGTCATTCCACTTGTACAATGATCCCTTTAGAAAAAATTTGGGAAAACACATTTAAACACTTATCTTTCTCTGGGTTACTGATGGGAAAGTCTGTGGTTCAAACCCCAAATATCGCCACTATTGGGCCCCTGAGCAAGGCCCTTAACCCTCTGTGCTCCAGGCGTGCTGCATCATGGCTAACCTACTCTCTGACTGCAGCTTCCTAACATTACTGGGATATGTGAAGAAAGAATTTCACTGTCCTGTAATGTGCATGTGACAAGTAAAATTTTTGTTTCTTTCTTTCAGTCGAGTGAAGCTTTAAAACTGCGTCTACATTTAGAGAATTTGGGAGACGCCTTTATCTACGGCGGCTTACATTTCTGAACTAAAGGTTAAAGGGACTTGCTCTGGGTCCGAAAAACGGCAGAAATCAGAAATCCCACATTCCAGGGAATTCCTAAAAGTGCAGCTTGTGTGCCTGTGAGGAAATGCGACGTCTAAGAGAGTAGGATTGTAAGAAAGTGAAGAATTATTAAGCGAAACGGATTCCGCGATGAACTGCAACGCCGGCACTACAATAAACTTCAGTGTAATGAACAAATAAGAACTGACATTTTAGATTGTACATAAACTACATAGTCACATGCCGTGCTCTAAACACAGCGTGCCTAATGGCCGGTACCATTAAGTGCCCTGGTACGTGCAGTTCCCCTCAGAGAGCTCAAAGCCAAATCCCAAGTACCAGTCAGCTGACAGGGAGTCCCCTGCTCACGATTCAACCAACTGTTCTGCACGTGGCTCGTGCCTTCGCCATATTAGCCCCAGGCACTTGTGACAGTCACCTGGGGGGCAGCCTTGTGCTATTAATAGTAGCCAGTAGGCCCACTGCATCCACACCAATGTCCAATACAGCCACTGAAAAGGAAATATCTTAATATCCTACAATATCATCCTGCATATTTTATATCTTAGTAATGTGGAGCTGTGGGGTTTAAAAAAAACCATCCAGGACAAGGGCCAATGCATAGTCCAACATGAATACGTGTAGACCATGTTCATGTGGACCAGATTTAGAAAACAGATCAAGCATCAGCTGTAACCTAAGACACTCCATTAATGACAAAACAGGAATCGTTAATCTCTTACGAAACCTTGTCCATGTATTTGCTGAAAGGTCCTGGCAATACCAAAAGTGTGTGAGACAAATAGAGCAGGAAAGGATGAGAACATTCATGACCTGACATGACACAAGCCACCATTGGTTTTCTGTGACCTCATGAAATTATTAGAAAAGCAGTTTGACAGCAGGTTGTAGCGCAAATAATGCAGAAGTACTATAATACAATATATTTTTGAACATCTCATTCCACATTCAGTCCCCATTTGATGTTATAATCACCTTTAGTCTTTTGGAAAGATGTTCCACTAGAACTTTTTAGCTAGCATTGCTCATAACTCGTGGCTGTTAAAAGTTTGGAAACACCTATGCCTTTATGGTTTATTGAGACGTGTGCGTCTTACTTTTGTTTACATGCAACAAACACAGTAAAAGGCAAAAAAACACGCGGTTTCGTCTTGGCTGCGACTCTTTGGAACAAACTTGAACATACAACAAGACAATGTCTTGAAGCTTACATCCAAACGTTGTAAGTGTTATTAGGAGAGCAAACATTTTGGGCGAACTGAATCACAAGGTCAGAAAGAAAATCTTCAACTGGTGAAGATCATCTTCTGCAAGTTTTATTAGAGATGATAATGCATTTCATGACAAAATGTTTCAGCTGAATATTTGGAGAAACAAACTGTCCAGATGCCAAGAGTGTGTAAAGCTGTTATTCATGCTAAGGGAGGATTTTATTGATTGAAAATATAGTTCAACATCTGTACATTTTATATATAACTTTTGACAGGCACTGTGAATGAAATGTGGACAAATAAATCAAAAAATAAAACTTCAAGTATACTGTCAATATTTTATAAGATATAATTAATAAAGAAAAGTTTAAATGGGCTCTTAAAAGTATTCAATGTTTTCCTAAAAAAAAAAAAAAAGTTCATACATTTAGTGCTTAGTATTAATAGGCTCCACCCCCCGGATGTACAGTGACCAATAGGGTGTCTATAAAATGACTGACACGAGGCTCATCCAAACACAAACACATCGACAAGTCCCGCCCCTGAACCGCGGTCCTATTGAAGTCATTTTGATCCTCTACATAAGGACCCGCCTTGTAGCACGTGGGGTGAGGAAACACCAGGGGCCTCATCAGCTTCCGGTTTGATGATGACGTTCCTTTTCCTGCCTGTTCCCGTGGCAGAGGCTGTGTTCATCTGCGGGCGAAACGGTCCATAATGCCATCTTTAGTTTTATCAAGCAACGACAACCTTAGCAACATGGACGACGTGGATGAGGGATTAGACACCAAACTGGATATCAAAGTAAGAGCAAATCTGATCTTAATTCAACTGGATAAATGAACATGCAGATCGGCTAGCTAGCGAGCTAGCTATAGCAGTAATGTTGGTGGACATGAAACTCGGGCTCAGACCTGAGCGAGCTGAGAAAATCTTACAAACCCTTCATGACAGCGTGTCGTTTATTATTTTTTATTAGATTGGAAAGAAACTACAGATTAGTTAGAAGAGGAAAAACGATTATTAAGTAGCATGCATGGTAGCTGGGCGCCATGCTCGCACCACGTGTTAAAAAAATAAATAAAACAACTCTCAAGCGCCCCTTGTGGTCATCATGTTAACTGCACACATCGACTGTTCAAAATGGCCACACGTATGCACACACGTGTGATACTTTTAAATGTCTAGCAAAAGAGTATGTAATTTCATACTGTATGTAACACCCATTGAAACTTTTCTTTATTGATTATTTCTTATACATGTTGTCATTCAGCTGATTTATTTGTCCACATTTCATACACAGCAACAGTTAAAAGTCTGGAAATACCTCATATTTTATGGTTCATAGTGTGTGATCTCATGTCAATACAGCCAGGAACAATTTTTACTGGGTTCTTTAGTATTGTCAGAGCAACAGGTCGTTCACCTCGTTTGTTTTTCATATTTCACCTATTTTAGTGTAGTCCAATTAATCTACAGAGTATATTATCTGTGTATTGTAGTTATTGTATAATAATTATAAATTCATATACAGAGTATATTAAATGTCCATGCAAATTTCCTGAATGCTGTCTGTCTTAGTTATTTCTCATTTTTCCATGCAGTGAGTGTGCAAAATAATCATCTTATTGAATGATGGATGGATGGAAATTGTAATGTTACAGCAGCCAGTTCACATACAACAATAGTGCAATTAACCAGAATATTGAGTCTAGAAGAATAATATCGAAACTAGAATGTTGTTGTTTTGAGCTTGCTGTCTTGAAGAATTTGATGAACCACCTTCTGAAAAAAGAAAAAAAAAACCTGTCAGTCACCTGTGGATGATTTTACCTCAGAACAGCTTCAGATCTGTTTGTTTGTGATTTGTTTGTCAGTGTTTGCTATTAGGGTTTAAAGACAAATGCCTTGCCAAGATTGAGGAAGGCTTTCAAACCATCAGGCACTGGTTTAGCTTTAACTTAAACTCTGGAAACTGGAGTGGCATGGAAATAATGTAAAATTTAGCACAAACTGCTAGTTTTTAACCAAGACGTGTCATGTTAGGAAATGACAAATTAAAAAAAACGTACCAGGGAGGCCGCCAATAGACTCACGGCAACATTAAAGAACCTGCAGGAACATCTGACGGGTGTTGATTATTCTTTGCATGTGACGACAATCTATTGAATTCTTCCCAGGCGTAGGAAGGCTACACACAAGTCCTTTTTTTTTTGCTTGCATACAAGCTCAATTAAATGACCCCAAACTATGTGACAAAAAAATGTGTTCTGGTCCGCTGAGAGTGTAATAATGTAATTTCATAACTCTGTTTGCTGCAAAATCCACCATAAGATTGGAATAACGTGAGCTTTTATCCCGACACTGCTACACATACCAGCTGGTTCTCCTACATTTTTGTGAAATATTGGGAAAACTGTTGCCTAGTCAATGTGGTAGTTTAGAGGTGTGTATACTTTTGCACCTAGGGGATTGTGTTCCTGAGGGGAAAAAAGTATTTATTTTTTTTTTATCACAAACTCAGCGTTCTAACACTGGTATGAATGGGTACTTTTCCTATCTATTGTGTGTGACGAGTAGCTCTGCAACATGCATTTGTTTACACTTGATTCTAATTGGTTGGAAGACGTTGATTAATTCGCTGTAGGAGATCAGACAAGGACGTGATGTGTGTTAAAGTTCTGCAAAGTTCATCATGTTTAAGAAGCATCGTCTTCAATGCTTTATTCCTCATATTCCCACAGTTGTTCTAACAGTTGTTTAAAAAATATTCATTTTTATTACGATTATATTTTCTTACACTACTGATTCAATCATTACACTAAATTTCTAAACCATAAGACTAAGTTCAAATAGTTATTACTTTTAGTTGATCCTCTTTTATTTTTTTCCGATGTTCATGAAAATGTTTTTAATTCACCAGAAGAAGAAGGACAAGGTCAAGAAGAAGAAAACCACTATGACCGAAGAACCCGCTGACTGCGAGCCACCGGCTCCCAAAAAGGTCAAACGTGAGAAGATGGACACAGCCGACGGGACAGTGCAGAAGTCTCCTGACATTAATGGAAACCTGGGGAGAAAAGCAGCTAAAGTAAAGAACCTGCATTCCAGTGACGAGCTCGTGAACACAGCAGACGAGCAGTCCGAGGTAATTATCCCTTAATAGGACATGTTCATCATCATCGTAATCTTTAAACACTTTCTGTGGCCACAAGCAATGCGAATCATGCGCATCTTCTACAGGTTGGGTCCAATAATCTCCTTTAACACAATGTCCTTGGCAAACCATTTGACGTGTTTTTAATTATTGTTGGGTTTGATTTCAGGGTGTGTGAAAAGGCAGCAACCATTATGGGTAAAAGTACATATACTTAAGTCATTAATTGAACATAATCTCTCCATGTTGGACCAGGCGCATTTCCTTGGCGACCGTGACGTGGTTTTGATTGTCATGTCAAGCGACCACGTTTAAAATGTGAATGAATTCCTATCAAACCTGTGGTTTGCCATTCAGGCCACCACTACTGTCTGAGCCGCTGTTTTAACAAATTACAATCCCTGACCAATCACAGTAGAAAATCTAAAGGAATTGTGTGCTTTTAATGATCCATTGGTAAGGGATTATTCTGACTTCAGAATGCAGCTGCACGAAGTGTCTCCACTGGCTCCCCTTCAGCTTCCTGCACCAGATAAATGTAGCAGCAGTGTTCTGGAGGAACGTTGTTTTATTTTACCGTGTACTGCGTCAGCTTTATATGGTTGAAATGACAATAAAAGCTTCTTGACTTGACTCTTGACCAGATTTAAAACCCTGATGTTTGCCTACAAAGCCAAAACCGGACCACCACCCCTGTATCTCGCAGCACTGCGCTATGCATCTACTGATCCTCAACCACAACTCGAACAGTCCCCAGTCTCAGGGTACAGCGATGACATGCTTCAAGACTCCTCTGTTCTGGCACCGAAGTGGTGAAACAACCTTCCACTTTATGTCCCGCTAAGGCTTTAGCAGTCTTTATCCACGTACCTCATAGTCATTACTATCTATTTTCTTTCCTAACGTTTTGGATGGACAATATAATTAGTCTGTATACTAATTAACAAGCATGAAGAATGTATTCATTGATTGAGACTCCACAGCACTTTAAGACTCTCTCCGAATAAAGACCTCTTTCAGTTAAAATGTTTTCTGTAGGATGCCCTTTTTGCTAACTGCCAGCGATGCTTTGATGCTCAGAGATGCGAGTTGGAACGAATTTGGTTTGGCCGTGGTGTGTGTATATATATATATATTTTTTTATTTTATAATTTTTTTTTTTAATCATATCATTTTAATCATTTGTTACCATTATCACTACGATGATGTAATTAGACCTAATTTGTCAATTACAAGTCATTTAAATAATAATAATTGGACATAAAAACAATTACAGGTTGAGATTGTGTAAACATGGTTTAAAGAATGATTCTGACTGATAATGAATTAAGTAAATCATGCAGGGTCGGTGTTTGTGTGGCAGTCGCAGTACTGGAGACGTACTATACCCAAAACCGAGGGAAACACGTCTTTAGAGAAAATTGTATTTTAAATAAATACATCATTTTAATCATTTGACATGTTGCCATTTAATCTGTTTGTGTACAAACAGCTTCCAAACCACTTGCACCAACAAATATAATGTGCAGCAGGTTTATCCAGTATGGTGTCTTACTGATTTACACTCTTCCACTTTTTTTTTTTTTTGATGATTTGTTCAATTGCATGGTTTCCTTTGACGTCCTGACAGAAAAAAAAGAAGAAAAAGAAGGCAGCAGCACCGGATGGCGCAACAGTCGACCAACCACCCGTTGACGCCAATGGTGCAAAATCCCCCAAATCTCCAGCGAAAGTCAACGGGCATTTTACAGACTCTACCTCCCCACAGTCCAGTGAAGACTCTAGTGAAGAGAGTGAAAAGGATGTGGTAGGTTACCGTGAGCGTTTTTTCCAGTTAGGATTTCTTTCACTATGTGTAACTTGGACAGTTCTTTTTGTCCGAACATTCGTGTAGATTTAAAAATCAGCTCCATAACTTGCACAGTTTTGTTTTGATACTTGTCATTCAACATAGACGTACTACTTTTCGGGAATGTGTCCTGCCCCTGGCATTTACCAAGCCTATGTAACTTAAGCGCTTTTATAAAGGTGTATCAATCGTGCCTAATGTGCGTAGCTCCGCCCATTGAAGTCCACCTGGGGCAATTTCAAAAGATTTGGAAAGGCAAACACCTGTCTTTTATAAGGTCGAACAGCCGAATAAGGAAGAGCTCAGAGACCGGTTTGTGTCAAGGCACAGATCTGCAGGAGATTCTTTCTGCTGTGTTGAAGGTAAAGCATGATGGAGTCCAGAATTCTTGAACTCTTTCTAGCAAACAGGGGAGAGGGACCGTGGCAAGAAAAGTGACCATAATCCCAATGGTGGCTCTGGTTAAATTCCAGAATGTGGGGTGACGGTCACTCCATTTTATTCTGTTCAATTCAAGTTTATTTGTAAATGATCAAAATTAGCATTCCAGAAATATATACATTTCAGTGACACAAATTTGTGCCTATAAATATTTCCCTTAATGAGCGAGTCAGTGACAACCATAACAAGGAAAAACTCCTTGAGAAAATATTGGGAAGAAACATTAAGGGGAACCCGGAATCAAAAGGGGAAACTTTCCTTTCATTATAGTGCCATCATTACCGAGGTTATTGTAGCCACAAAGCCATTCTGGAATATAAACCTCATCCCCTCCATGACCCACTCATGAAACAGTGGAGCGCCTTTTGACACAAGATTCATTTGGAAAGAAAAAAGGAGCTGAGGTCGTTTGTGAGTCCGAGCTCAGACCCCACTTAAACAACCAGAGAGAGACGTGATGTGGCTACATCACATGCTAATTTGGATCGGAATATTACATTTTTCCCCCCATAGAAGACTTTTTAAAAAAAAAAAAAAAAAAGACTGCATATAAGGGTATTTTTGCAGCTGTTGTTAATGGTCTTTTTAGACAGTTTTACAGATGTCTGAGGAATAGATATATTTATTGTTGTATCATGAGGTGATGGATAGATAGATAGATCGATCTCACACACACACTTATTGTTTGTTTTTGTCTTACAGGAGACACCGGAGCAAAAAATTGGAAATTTCTCAAATTTCAGAATCTCACAGGACACCATCAAGCTACTCAAAAGTTTGTCTGCTCAACTGTTTAATTTTTTTTTCCCATTTATGAGATCTTGCACTTTTATTAATAACTCTCATATTTTGCAGCTCGGGGTGTGACGTATCTGTTCGACATTCAAGTGAAGACCTTCGACTCTGTCTACGACGGGAAGGACGTGATCGGCCAAGCACGAACCGGCACAGGAAAGACTTTCTCGTTCGCGATCCCACTGATAGAGAAACTACAGACTGGAGGCGAGGACAAAAGAAGAGGTAGAGCACCAAAGGTGAGTTTCACATGTGAAAGTGATCAGATTGCTGCCAACAATCAATTGTAGTGTAGGTATCAGATGCGGTGTGGTTTGTGAGCATAAAGATTAAAGGTAAGAGTAGAGGGTTTTTAAAATGAGACAATGTAAATGAAGACCTCAGTGGAATTTAAGGATGTTCTCATTTGAGTGTCATTTAATTACCTTGGAAGTGACAGCAGGAGGACAAAATGTTTCTGAATGCATTTTCTTAATTTTTTTAATTTTTTCCCCAAAAATTATTTAAAACTATACGCTTAGGTGTGCTTTTTTTTATTTTATTTTTTATCTAACTTATCACCTATAACATCAGTATCACTTATTGATTTTCTGATATTTTAGGTTTGAACTCTTTCTTGCTTGATTACAATCGAACTGTAATATGTTGCGCCCTTAGCTGGAAAAATAACACTTACGTAAAGAGTCGAGTCATCAAATCCTTGACCTCTGGCTCATTTCATGTGGCGTAATAGAGCCTTTATTAAAGGACTGTAATCTTATTTTAAATTTTTACAGGTTCTGGTTCTAGCTCCGACCCGAGAGTTGGCAATTCAGGTGTCTAAAGACTTCAAGGATGTCACCAAGAAGCTCTCTGTTCACTGCTTCTATGGAGGAAGCTCCTACAACCCTCAAGGTAAGTACTGCAAACTGGGCCTGCACTGCAGGATTGTTATGGGATTGGTTTTCAAAAAGGTCACGATAAATGACTTGGAATTAGAATTGAACTAGAATTAAAACCTTTTCTCTTTGTGGTATTTCTGTCTCTGACACGTACCCAACATTGTACTGTGTACATTTTAGAGATCATGCTGATAGCAGATAGAAATAACTTTGGAAGCCGCACCTTGCGGTTACATAAAATAATACATCTAGAAAAAATGCTTTATCACCCATCTCAGTTCCAAGGTAATACAGTTTTTCGGTGAGTAAACACAAGTTGAATGTAATGACACACAAAAACAGTCTTTTGTTGATCATATGACTGGGTGTGAAGTGATGAGTGTAGATGAAATGTTGCGTTATGCAATATTTAAATAAACATTTCTCAAACCCATTATATAACCGGATTTAATTATTATTAGAATTGTGTTTTCCTTCATATAACATTGTCAAAAACTTGAAATTGGTTGAAGAAAATGTGCATAATTTGGTTTCTTACACCTGCTTATGCACGTCTGTTACAGTGGACGCCATTCGTAACGGGATCGACGTTCTTGTTGGCACCCCTGGCCGAATAAAAGACCACCTTCAGAACAACAAACTGGATTTGTCCCAGCTGAAACATGTGGTGCTGGATGAAGTGGACCAAATGCTCGATATGGGCTTTGCCGAGCAAGTGGAGGAGATCCTCTCTGCTTCCTACAAAAAAGGTGAGCCATGTTTTCAGGCAAGAAAAAAACAAACGCTAGTTAAACGTATGGACATTTTCACGTGAAGATTTATGGCTGAATTCTGGAAAATATGGATCAAAATAATTTAAATAAAAGTTTGTGTACTTTTTTTTTTTTTTTTTTTTTTTTAACTTTAATACCAGTCATGAAAATGAAGACTAGTTCTATCAGGTAGAAGGGCGTAAATAAGAATAACTATTGTGTAGAGGATAAAAATGATAGTAACTTGAAGCTGAAGTTATGAAAAATACGAAGGGAAAGAGATATGGTGTTTGAGGGTCCTGTATATATCGAAATCGTTTTTTTTTTTTTTTTTCAGCTTGTCTAATTTTCTATTTGGACCTCAATCATTTCTTACTTTCAAAGCAAAAGATTTTAACGTAATGTAGAGTCAATATTTTATCGGTTGATTTTAAAAAATAAATAAATAAACCCATAGAAATAAATGAAATCGAATATGCAACTGTGCTACCAGGACATGACCAGGACAATCCATTAATTTCAGGTGATGAAAGCAACCCTCAGACTCTGCTCTTTTCTGCCACTTGCCCTTCTTGGGTTTACGACGTGGCCAAGAAGTACATGCGGCCCCAGTACGTCCACGTGGACCTTATCGGCAAAAGATCTCAGAAAGCAGCCACCACTGTTGAGGTAAGAATTTCCTTCTGCTGATTTTATCCAATCTAAACTGTAATCACCACAATGGAAATATCAATTCAATTGGATGCCAGAACAGTAATCTAAATTTTGGATCCTCCCACACACTTAAAACACAAACCTTCGCAAGAATAGAGTACATTTTTTTTTACTAATAAATTTAATTATTTCAACATAAAACTCCATTAAAAACAATTCCCTGTGTTTTTTGGTTTATCATGCTCTCCACGAGAGACCGGAAAAATCAGCCAAATTAGTTATGTAGCAAATGCAATTCGGTGATAAACCGGGGGCGCCAGATTCGACCCGCGGTAATGCGGGGAATTACTTTATAACAGCACTGACTTCTGTAATTCGTTTAATACGTCTGTTTCAGTCTCTTGTTGTGAAACCCTTGGATTAGTCGCGTAGGAACTTACGGACCTTGTTGCCATTCGCTGGTGTGTAAATAAAATGTCAACGTGAATACACCCGTTACTGGAAGATATTAGTTCGTTAAAGACGTGCAAACAAGCATCATGAAGACCAAGTAGATATCTGGTTTCAGGAAACGGTTTTAAACATCTTGAACACCAACCTTGAAAAGCTATCATAGCACTGAAATGGCAGACCTTTATTTTATTTTTTTTTAATCCTTTTTACCTTCTATGTGCTGGAGGCATTCACACTTCAGTGGGAACATCGTCCAGACACCAACCAGACATAACATTATGATTGTTGAAGTGATTATCTCTTCATCATGGCACCAGTTAGTGGATGGATATATTTATTAGGCAGCAAGTGAACATTTTGTCCTCAAAGTTGACGTGTTGGAAGCAGGAAAAACGGGCGAGCATAAGGATTCGAGTGAGTTTGACAAATTGTGAGATGTCTAGACCAGTGGTCCCCAACCCCCGGGCCACGCGCCGGTTCGTGGGTCAATTGGTACCGGGCCGCACAGAAAGAATACATAACTTGCATTATTTCTGTTTTATTTATTATCTGATTCTGAATGTTTTATTTTGGAAAATTCCCGGATTTTCTTCTCCACATCTGTCTATGACTCACTATTGATGCATGTCATGATGCCTCAGTCACGTCTTACCTCCATCCGCTACCTTCTTAAAGGGGCTCCGGCCGCTAACACACAGTACATTACCGCTAAATTTAAACTCCCAAGCGAGCAAAACGAACAAAAAACCCAGTGGATTCACGTTTATTATTATATTTAGAAAATATCAGTTTATGGTCGGATCATTTTATTTTGTTGTATTGATCCGCCACACCTTAAAGGCGGGGCCGTGAAAATATTGTCAGACATTAAACCGGTCCGTGACGCTAAAAAAGCTAAGGACCACTGGTCTAGATGACTGGGTCAGAACATCTCCAAAACTGCAGCTCTTGTGGGATGTTTCTGGTCTGCAGTGGTCAGTATCTATCAAAAGTGCTCCAAGGAAGGAACAGTGGTGAACCGGCGACAGGGTCGTGAGCGGCCGAGGCTCATTGATGCACATAGGGAGCGACGGCTGGTCCGTGTGGTCCGATCCAACAGACAAGCTCCTGTAGCTCAAACTGCTCAAGAAGATCATGCTGTTAATGATTAACAGATCAGAAGTGTTTTGGCAGAAAAAGGGGGTCCAACACAATATTAGGTAGGTGGTCATAATGGTATGCCTGATTCGTTGTTTCATGGACGAGTGCCAAAAGGAAATCCATTACCTGATTGGAGTTTGCTAGGTGGTGGGATGGAGATTTGAGACACAGGGAAAAGCATCTCCGATCAGAAATGTACTCTTTGGCACAATGTACAGAACAGCAACTCAGCTCATTGCTCTGGAGAATCCCACCAGTCACAGTAATGCCTGGTGGTGGAAGTACAAAACTTTCAGCTGTAACTGCAGCCAGAAAGTGTTTCTACCATGTGTTGACGCAGAACAACAAATCTCTGCGCTTTTTTTAGTCAGTGTTTAATGTTTTGTAAATCTTGTGGTTATTGTTGTGCAACAAAGGTCAAGAGGGCCGATACTTTATGTAACACTCTTAAGTATCTCTTGTCAACAGTAAAAGTTTACTGGACCTTTTCAAACAAGCATGCCAATGCAAATGAGTAAGAAGAAAATGCCCTGATTTCCTGAATCTATATCTGGTCTAACTAGCTGTCACTAAAGAATGAGGATGTGTCTGGGCAGATTATTTTTTTTTTCCCCTCCTTGGAATTGTTAGATCAAATCTAACCTGCATATAAATCTGTTTCTATGTCGGTGGTGTTGTTTTTCATGGGGACCGCTTTGAAGCCCTAATTACCTAGTTTTGAGTCATCAAATGTAGAGGTTTCACGTGAAACTCTTTTATAAATGGAGCTTATCTTGGCTTAGTTTCCCTGGATAGAAGTGCCTCCCAAAGTATTAGATCGACTAGGCAGGTTTTTGCTACGCACTAAAGACGATCGGAACTGAGGTGAATGAGATCAAGATTTTAGAAAAGCCCTTTGTTGTGTTTGAACCCACCTATTTTTCAAGTGATAAACAGTGCAACCATCAGATGTCTTTTGTTACTTATGTGCTGGCTTACAGTGTTCAATATATTTTCTCTAAACGTCTGCTCTTGGGTCCAGTCCTGGGTTTCGCTTGTTAAGATTCAAAAGCATAAATGTCATTGGGAGACCGAAACCTTTTTGAGAAGCTTAGAAAAGTGGGAAAGTTGCACAAGCATTGTGTATGGCCAATACAACAATTTTAAAATTCCTGAGATTACTGGTGCTTTAAACATCAAACATGTCAGTCAAGGAAACAAACCGCAGCAGCTTCAAACCCCAAAAACAACAATCAGTCATCTGCTCAAAACAAAGTTTAAGAGCAGAGTTCTAGAAGACAATATCCAAATCACCCATCCTTTATAAAAATCAAAGATTCTAAGAAGCACAGATCTACTTTTTGCAAAGCCAAAATCTGGTGAAAGAACGGATCTGCTAATGATCCAAAAAGCACTGCAGATTTTTTTGTTTCCATGGTTTCTTCTAAGAATGTGCAAATTTAGCTTTATTGATTATGAAATTCACGATGGTAGTAACAATGAATTTCAAAATCTACAGAAATGCAGTATGCATTTGGGATGCTTAGATTCTTATTTGGTCAATCGTGCAGCACACGGTGTTAAAAATGACACTGCAACACAAAGGTGGGCGTAATGAAGGAAATGAGCCCAAGGAGTGTTCTGAAAAAAACTTTCAATACAAACAACTGAAATCTTATAGTATGAGCTCGAAAAAGATCAACACTTGCGCGACGTTGGTGGTTTTCGAGCTTGATATTATTGCAAGCGATGGATGTGCAACCGTAAATTAAGCACTATTTACAGTTCTATGTTGAATCTGTTCCCATAATTTTGCATGTGATGTAAATATTAGGAAATAAAAGCTAAAATTGATAGTCTTTTGACGTCAAACCCAAATTTTATCTATACATTTATTTATTTTAAACAATTGTTCTAAAATGTTGTAATGGGACCATGCCTGCTTTAATACACACATTGTTTTTAAATAAATATAGCTGTAGAATATTTTATATGGAATATTAAAACTTTTCATTGTATATCATTCTTTATTAAATGGGCAAAAAACAGTTTATTAAACTTCAAAAGCTGTAAAATTCGGATTGGGAGTTGAACTTAACCATGGCTCTCTAAGGCGTGTGATATTTGACTTTTCAGTCCAGTGGTCACGAACTCGGGTTCTGTCTACTTTGATTCAAAAAAGGCCAAAGTGGATAAATTGCATTTGGCACCGTTTTTACGTATCGATTGTTTTCCAGCATCTGGCCATAGCATGCCATTGGTCTCAGAGGGCAGCCGTGATCGGAGATGTAGTGCAGGTGTACAGCGGCAGCCACGGACGCACCATCGTCTTCTGCGAGACCAAGAGGGAAGCACATGAGCTGTCCATGAACACCTCAATCAAACAGGTTTGCTGAAATTTGCAGAATTTGACCATGAATATACCAAGTATAACAATATCGAATTGATTGATGGCGATTAGTGAGGAGACTCTCAGCACCTGTCTAGTGCAAAATGTTCTTGATGATCTTGCTGCATTTGAATTGTCTATTATGTATTAAGTTTTAAAGTATTGCTTTCCTGTTTCCCAGAGTTCACAGTCTTTACACGGAGACATTCCTCAGAAACAACGAGAGCTCACACTGAAGGGTTTCCGGAACGGCACCTTCGAGGTCCTGGTGGCCACCAACGTGGCTGCACGAGGCCTCGATATCCCCGAAGTGGATTTGGTTGTTCAGTGTTCTCCTCCGAAGGTAAAAAAAAAAAATCGTATTTTGATGTCTGATTTTGTTTTTCATTGTAATCAGTCATAATAAATGGTTAATATGCTTTGGCTTAAAGGATTTTATTTTCCTTTCGTTTCAAGGACGTTGAGTCATATATTCATCGTTCTGGGCGAACTGGCAGAGCTGGAAGAACTGGCATCTGCATCTGTTTTTATCAGCGAAAAGAGGAAGACCAACTGCGATACGTCGAGCAGAAGGCTGTAAGTTACTTAATTCTGCCTGCACACTTATAACCTTCTAATTACCAGACATATATAATTAAATTCGCTGATTTTTCTTTTTTTTTTATCCACCAGGGCATTACTTTCAAGCGTGTCGGTGTCCCCACTGCGAATGACATCGTCAAATCCTCCAGCAAAGATGCAGTCAGGTGATTTTTACTACTTGAATTATTGCACCTTATTCAATCATGTGCATCTCCAGAAAAGACCCCTGAAGTAGTCCATGAACACGATTGTTTGCTTATGATTACATGATTTCTATGGAGAAAACCATATCATTTTAATATTGATATGGAGACGTTCATATGGCTTATAAGAGCGAAATCTTCAGTGCTTTGAAACAGTACATTTTCCACCGTGGGAAAGTCCAAGGATGCTGCGTTTTCCGGTTTCCCATTAACCAGCTGCATTCCTTTTGGTCTAAAGTTCAAGTGAAAGTACAGGAAAGGTTGTTTACAGCTGTTCCGCCATGAGAACAGGAAGCAGCTTGTATCGTGGACTGTCTCTACAATCTGGTATAAAAACCATATTTGCAGTGTTGTATAAATTTTTACTCCTTGGACATGGTGGTGTGGTAGAGGAATAAAACCCTGGGTGAGGTGAGGCACCTGATTATGAAAACCCGATCAGGGTCAAAGCTCTACAGTGTTCTGTATGTACTGTGCAAAATTCACAACATTGGCGTGTTGTAAAAAAGTACATTTATTTAGAATCCCACACCTGGAGTTATACATACAGTCTGTTTAACTTTTTAATAAATGTGCTTAATTCGTACCTTAATTTCACTTTTTTTTTATCTTTTCAACATCATCCTTTATTCCAGGTTTCTGGATTCCGTTCCTCCAGCAGCCATCGAACATTTTCGCACGGCGGCCGAGAGGCTGGTAGAAGAGCGCGGTGCGGTGGATGCTTTAGCAGCTGCTCTTGCACACATATCAGGAGCCACGAGTCTGGAGCAGAGGTCGCTTATGAACTCGGATGTTGTAAGTCGATTGAAATGAGTTGGTTTTCAGATTTTTTTTTTTCCTCAAGGCTTTTAAACATTGTTGGACCATGTAGATTCATGGTAATGTTTAGCAGACATCTCTAACCTCTAATCTACTCATCATTTGTGACTTCAGCCAAATATATTTTGGTGTTAAACCTCTGTTGGGATTGAAGAGCCAGACACAAGCAGGGTTTGAACATCATCTTAATAATTGCGTACAGTTAAATTTAGAAGTATTGAATGTCCACCTCTGGATAAAGTTATTTTCAATCGGAGAACACGCAGCTGAGGACGGTTCTCCATGAACGGCGTAAAGATCCACAAGGTTATTTTCAAGAACCATGAAGCTGGATTTGGACTGAAAATAATACCAGGTTTGCTACTTTGGCGTTGGGCTACAATGGTCATGAACAGATTTGCATATTCACAGTGAAGTTAATAACCTTAACAATGATTAAACTAATGAATGGACATTCGGGGTCACCCAGATGAGGTTCTCTTGGATTTCTGGTCTGGTTTCCTCTCAAGGTTTCTTCCTCATACCATCTCTGGGAGTTTTTCCTCTTTGCCACTGGCTTGTTCATATAAAAGGGATAAAATCATAGGGACTGATTTATGAAAAATGTGTATTTTGTAATCTATTTCTGTAAAGCTGCTTTGGGACGGTGTCCATTGTTAAAAACGATAGACAAATAAAACTTAAGTGTTGTTGTAGTTGTTATAGCAGTTAAATGAGAGCCAGAGCTTCTTTGTCCTCTTGTGTCTGGCAAATTTACTAAATGATACAAGGCACAGAGACTGAAACGGTTTACATTTGTTTGTTTTCTCTCCTTTTTTATTTCTTTCTTTCTTTATTTTTTTCCTCTCTAAGGGTTACACCACGTTGGTGCTCAACTGCTCTCAGGAGATGCATAACATCGGCTTTGCCTGGCGAGGGCTGAAAGAGCAGCTCGGGGAGGAGATCGATGACCAGATCAAGCGCATGGCCTTCCTTAAGAGCAAAAAGGTTTGTTTTTTGCTAACAATTCGGCAGCAAACGTTCGATTTCTTATGAAGAAGTGCAGCGTGTCGTGCTGTATATTAAGTACAGTTTGTCGATGTACGAGTTTTTCATTTGTCTCTGTTCCTTTGTTAGGGGGTTTGCTTTGATGTTCCGGCCGATAAGGTGAAGGAGATCCAGGTATGGCAATATTTGGAGTGTGTGTGTCTGTGTGAGAGACAGAGAGATTGCAATCAGTGCATAATTTGATACAAGTGAGGCGTGGTGCAGAAGCATACCTCCTCTATAGATCTCTAATCCTTGTCATGTGAAATAAATTTCTCCAGCTTATGTAAACGCACGCTTGAGGTTTTTTAACCTGTTGGACTCCAGATTCTCAAATTTCACAACTTATGCCCTGTCAAATCT